>NW_024526599.1:6219326-6366826 GCF_017590135.1 Pyrgilauda ruficollis | reverse complement strand
TATTAGATGCATTTCTCAACTAAAACCACTTTATAACATGCATTTCAAAACTGCAATTCTGCTCCAGGATCTATAATGACACCATTTTAATAATGAGTGAATTAAGTATAAAAGCATCAGTAACACCACCAGTAATTTCCCACGGCTTCACTGTTTTTGTGGTACAGCATTAGCATTTTCCCAGACTTACCCTGATCTTCATGTCCAGAAATGCAGTCTAGGAAGATTTTGAGGCTCAGATTTCTCCATAGTCTCTGAATGTCTATTAGTATAAAAGGTTCAGGCAGTACCAAGAACCACTAAAAGTTCTCTAACATCTAAATTTTCTAAATATTACCAGAATCTATATATACATTGGCACAGTTGGCTTTTTGCACGTTCTCTTGCAGACCAGTTGTTGCATGTTTTAATCTGTTGCTCTATAAATACTCAGCATACCCATAGATACCAAAAGACTTGGATATACTCAGCATAACAGAATGACAGTAAAATAACTGTGTGCTGAAGGCACAGTGACTTTCTCAGATTCTTGGAACATCTACCATATTGCATTTTTCCAACCCAAAAGATCCCCAGACATATGATCCTAAAAACTAGAAGAATCCTAAAAAATTGATCACACCATTTTTGAAGAGGCAGTTCACAAAGTTCTGTGTACTATCAGCTGGGCAGATGAGCAGGAAAAGGTTGCAAGGAACAGGTTTCCCAAATGGTCAAGTGTTAAGAAGAAACCTCCCACTAGATGGCTCACAGGGTCCTTGCTGTAGGGATGAAGGTAGGAATATCTGACCCAGCAACCATGAAACTGAAAATCTGTAAGACATTCCATAAGAATGTCACCAGATAAGGACACTCAGGGCTGGCCATGACCGTGCAGTCCTTTGCAGCCAGGAACACTGAAAAGCTTCATACTGGAATTCATACAGTTCTGAGTCTGGATCCCTACCTAGTCCTTGGCTTTGTCTAGATTCCTAAAAAATAAGAGCAGTGAGCCACTCTGTAGGGAATACGGGTGACTTCTAGATTTTTTTTATATTGCTACACGATATACTTAGTAATACAATAGGTTTTCAGAACTGTGTCATTTTATTCCTTCATTATTTTCAGAATTTGCATTTATTTGAAAGGCAGAGCCGTAGATGTAGATATATGTCAGTGTTAAAGAGGCCATCTAGCATTCTGTGTACACACAGGATGCCCTGTGTGCAAGTTGGGCTTCCACACTACAAATGCAGTACAAATTACAGAAACATTCTAGACTGCCACAGTGACTACAAGAATGCAAGAGGATGGAAATGACCTGCATTGCTCTTAATTACTGTGGCTGATTGCTATTGCAAGGTGACACTCAGTGTATGCATGAAATGTTAGAAGCTAATTTTAATTTTGGTATTGTAATCAACACCAACACGGCAGTACAAGACCCTAATACTCACAATGAACATTTTTTGTCCCATTACTAATGACTTCTACAGCCATATACTGATACAAAAATGTCCCAGGAACTGATGCTTTTTTTTAAAAGTATCATGTTACCACTGTGCATTTTGACTGTGAAAATAATATCAATGACAATAGAAAATTCATTAAATAAACTGTAAAATTATAAGTATATAATTAATATAGATTAATAAATATTAATAATTATTCCACACATAATTACAATATATCGGGATAACTTTATTATTATAACTAAATTTTATTTTATGATTATTATTACAGAGTACACATCCAATTCCAATGTAGAATACTACCTCCATTAAGAAACTAATTAGGAAATTAATTTATGCAAAGCTTTATCAACTTTATTTTGTGGGTCATCAGATAACTTTTCCATTTTGACATTCAAAGACCTATTATTCTTAAAACTGGGGTGCTGTAATTAGTATGCCTTTGACAGAAATAGCTCCTCAAACTACTAACATTCTACTAGATGATGATCTTGTACTCTGGGAGCAGATCTCCAATTCTCAAACATGATTTATGAAACCATCTTGTTGACCTTCCATACTGAACAAAAGGACAGGAAGTCGTAATGTCACCAGTAGCCAGAAAGTGTAATGAAAGCCAAAATGTGTTAATTTAGTCAGTAAATCAAATATAATTAGGTCAAAAAACCCACAGAAAACAACTTTTTTTTCATTTAATTAGCTGAAGATTAAGTACTTTAAAACACCATGTTTATACTGAGTGAATACTTAAGGTAAGTTCAAATAAATATAAGATCTAAATTTTGTAAGATATGGATGTATTTATTCAGTAATGGTAAAAATTAGTTAAATCTTCTTAAGATGAAGTTTTATGTCATTTCAGTTTCCATTACTTAATTAAGCTTCCAAAAATATCTGTAATATATTAGGTCTTACTAATAAAAAATCTAAAACATTCTACTTCATTAATTAAGTCCTCAAAAGTTTACTTAAAATAATTTTCTCCAGAAATGTGCAGGACAATGACCTTATATAATCATCATATTCTCCATGTGGTTTAAGGAGTTAAGTGACCAAGGCTGTTCTTACAAAGGTATGTTCCCAAATAATTCCACTTCCATTAAAATAACTGCTGAAATTACTCCTCCTTTGAGACTTACTAATTTCAGTTTCCTCAGAATTGAAACTCCTTCCCACCATTCAGCATAAAATCAAAAGATCACTTCAATGTCATTTCTTTAAAAACTCAGATAAACGTCACAAAAAACTAATTTCTACAATTTGAAAAAGAGCTCATTGCACCCATACTGGAGGAGGGGGAATAAACTAAATCCCAAAACACAAAAGTGCTTTCTCAAGCTGTCGCAAATCTGTGGAGAACTGCAAATGCTGTTCTTGTAGTCTAGAACTATAAACATACTGTCTGGACTGAGGAATGAGAAAGCATTCAGACTACTGCTCTTTTGGTGTAAATACCGTACAGCATGCACAGCTCCAGATGACATTTTAAAGTGAAAGACAGAAATTACTAGGATTAGTAGGAAAGGATATTGAGATGACTGTGGAAAAATTATTTATTTATTTATTATATATGAGAAGTGGAAAATTCTGATCACTAGAATGATAGAAATGGAACTTCCTAGTTCAAAAGCATTATCCAACAATTTAGGAGCAATAAGAAAATCTGCATAAAGTTGGAAACCATCAGTTGGCAAAAAACAAAAGAAACACAGATCTGTCACTATGATCAAAATGGTTACCAGAAACTGTGTGACAGAATTGGGAGAAAATTATTTCCAGAAAAGATAAAGAAATATCAATGCCTTTCTACAAAGCAAACTAAGATCTCGGATGGCAAAGAAAGTACACTTCTGCTCCTTCAGGATTAATACACCAAGAAAACAAACACTGAGAAGAAAAAAAATCTACATAATAATTATAAAATACTGTAAAAATTAAGAATAAACTAGTTATAAATACATATAGTCTGGAAAATAAAAGATGTTTCTAATCATAGCAAGCGTAATGTGGAAAGAGGAAAAAAAACCCTGAAAAATAACAAAAAGAGATGTTTTGAGGGAAAAATAAAGTACTGATTACTGCATTCTTTCTTTTAAAATAACTTTCAAAATGGCGTAAATCAATTCTTCTGTGTCTGCAGATGCAAGGACCTCAAAAAACAAGAGACAAGTGAAAATTAATCACTTGAACCCAGTCTATCACAGAAAAGTACAAGCTTATCTTCATTAACATGCTATTGGGTGCAATGGCAGTCCTTGCACTAACTCAGTGCTCAGATCTGACTCTCCTCACTATTTTAGCTATGGACCTGTTTCTCCTGTCAAACTAAAGAGCCAAACCCACACTCTCCAGCCACATCTGCTTTGCAGATCCCTGAAGTACCAGTCCTACACCCTCTCTGCCTCTTCAGGTGTCAACCAGAGTCCATGGTAAATATTACAGGATATTTCATGGCTGAATCTTTCAACTCCTTCACCTCTCAGAGGCTTCTGTGGAGCTAGTCAAAATGAAACTCTGGAAATATATGTTCTATAATTCTTCTACATCTCACACTTTAAAATTTGAGGCTGAGGTATGATTCATAGTCCTTTACTTCAATTTAATAAAATAAAAAAAACAACAACAATAAAAAACCATGTTTCTTCTCACCAAAGATTTCCTGTGATTTTGGTATTTTATTCTTTTAGAAATTTCAGTATGTTTTTTTGTTTGTTTTTTTTTTTTTTTTTTTTTGCATCCCCTCTTATAATGCAATTGCTAACATAAATACTTTTACAAATTAAAAAATATTTAAAAATACTTATAAAAGTAGAGGCACTGGACTTTGTTGAAGATAACTCAGAAAGACATTGATATTTTCTTTCAGGCAAAATTTTCTTTGCCTCCCAACAGACAACACTTTTGCAGGAGAAATGACTCACGAGGTCTTGTCAGCTCTTACGTTTGTTTCTGGCCTTCCACTGTGTGAGAGGATTTCTCTACAAGATTATAAGGATTGTCATCCTTCCAGTATGTTTTCAGTGCCCACCTTTTCATTCTGTAAACTCTTGCCTCTTCAGCAAGAATAAGCAACTCTTGAAGAGTTTTCTCAGTGAAAGGTAAAGTCTGCTTCTTTGTTATGGAGCAGTTCTGCTGCTTCCATTTTGGCAGAGGATCTATTCTTAAAGGCCACCAGAACTATTACAATGAATCAGATTGGTCTGTCCATGTCACACTGCTGGTTGAAAAATAGGTACATATGAAGATATTTTAAATAAAAACTAATGCAGAGAGACAGTAAATTAATCTAGATATTGCTCTGCACATCATTTTTTTTTCCAAGATGCTTAATTACCTTACTTATAGGACTAGTTACAATTCATCTTCTGGAACGGAAAAAGAGGTGGGATGATTGATTTCATTTGTCTACCCAATTTGTACATATCTTTAATGAACAGAGCTAGGCATATAGCAAAAATATGACTGAACCGTAAAAATAATTAACTTTTGTTCTCGTTGTGTCATTTTGGTATTAATTTTCATTATGGCTTCAAGCAGGTGAAAAGCACGGAAATGTTCCAGTGAATGCTTGCATACTTACTTGGATTCTTTCTTCCAGCGCCGTAGCCCATGAAAGTAAGTGAGGCAACTTCAGGAGTTAACGCATACAGACAATGCTTTAAAATTAGCTTCTGCAGTGGCAGGTGAGCAGCAGACTGCCTTGTTGGGTTAGTGACTTCTCTCCCCTTCCAAGTTCAGCTAAGTGCCCTGGCTAATGCACGTACCAGCTGGGAAATCACCGAAGACAAGGACAGTGTGTGACTGTGGACAGTGCCACCAGGACGTACCAGAGTGACGATGTTTCACTGCCCACCATTTACCTCTCCGTCAAGTAGTACCTGTGTCCCAGCAATTACAGAGATGATGATGCACCTGCACAAGAACAACTGAAAAGACTCCTGAGTCTTCCCAGTGGGTCCATTCTCACCACTACAGTCCTCTACTGATTGGAGAAAAATTATGCACTTTGGGGAAACCATGGCCACACATACTTTGTTGTTTTGCCCATAACCCGAAAGAAAATGCAAAAGCAATGCAATATATACATTTGTTTACGCTTTCAATTGCACTAAGAACTGTAAAGGACTATCTATAAATTAGAGGCATTAGCAAATATCAGAAGTGGTAAATATCCCAGCTCAGGGGAACAGAGCTCTTTAGACTTGGGTCGTACTTACGATTCTGCTAGTGCCAACTCTGAGATCTCCCAAGGAAAACTACTACACATTCCGGTATTTACAGAGACCTGACAGATGTGCCATTAAAGAAAAAAATTCCGTCTCTGTAGACTTATAGCTATAAAATTATCTATGAGATTGTTACTAACAAGTAATAGAATCTTGCTGATGTTTATGTCAATAGTTTTTATTTGTCACTTTTTTTTTTTCTTTTAAAAATATTAAAAAATCCATTATTTTTGTACTGGTATTTCCTATGTAGGATGTACCAAGCTTCTTCTTCTCATCTTAAAGCAGCACTATGCTTTTTCATTCCTTTTTCTTAGTTATGTTTCTTAATGCGGTGCCATCTGATGCTCTGTGCACTGCTGGCAAGAATATCTCCTACTGGTCCATGCTACCTTTAAAGCTAGGGAGCCTACCTAAATTGGGGTAAAGTGCAAAGGTAACACATCCTTTTCTCATGAATGGCAAGGATGCAATCCCCACGTGATATGGACTAGCTTATATGCCTACTGTCTGCTGGATATGTGATGAGCACTCACAGGAGCTAGAAAAAGGCTTGATCTCACCTCTTTCCATTAGCATTGCATACATTTATATTCAACTAATCAGAAGAGGATTTTTCAGCTAGTTTTTACCATCTAGGCAATTGCTGAGAATTCTTTTTTGAAAAATACTGCAAAACATCTCTTCTTCAATTGTGTAATGTATTATCACAAAACATGTTTTAGTAGCAAAGATAATTCAGCGTACCGTTCTCATCCCCCGTACCCAACTACCCCTTATTTTGTGCTGCCCCAGGAATTAGGACTGTACTAGGAAAGATTCAGTATACATTTCATCTATAGAAAACAAACTTGTAATAACTTGTAAATAACACCACTCCCTGAAAACAGACTGACTGAAAAACCCCATATGTTTTTTTAATTCCCGAGAGTGACAGAGAAGAAGCCAGACCATTTTAGCTTGCTGCTAAATATATACTCAAATTGTTTTCAGCTAGTCAAAGAATTTGAGTCCTAATTTCAGGTCATATAAAAATCACACACCCAGTCCAATCCAGTCAGAATACAGATATACTCTGGGTGAAATTTTAGTCTCCTTAGTGCTAGAGATTCCTTTCACATTGTCTTCAGCAGAGGTATCATTCTCGGAACTTGAGTTTCAGGCCTCTTAAAAAGAAATTCTGACAGTTGTTATTTCTTCAAAAGTAACTGGTCAAGTTTAAGGGGTTTTTAGCAAACAGTAGATAGATGCACCAGGCTAAGAAGTTGTTTTGCACATAATGTACGAAATTGTGATAGAAATTGCTGAGTAGAAAACTCCAAAGATTATTAGAATTTTGCTTGTGCAGAGCCAAAGATAACTTAACCAAAGATGAAGAATATGCCCTCACAAAGCCTCTATCTATTTTTTACAAAAGTAAGCTTTTAATGCTCAAGCAATTGCCAGGAACACTAGTTGTATAAAAGTGGAGATATGTACATATGTGCTAGGAGTACAACTAGATACTAATGCATGCACATACAAATATTTTTTTGGTTAAAAAAGAAACTTAAAAATCTCGAAAGATTAACTATTCAGAAGAAGAGACCTACTGTTAATTCACATTCAATCCCAAGTAAAGACATGTTCTAAAAGGTTTAGGTTCACAAAACCAGAAACATACCTGTATACTTCTAAATGCTTCTACACACCCTTAGCACAAACCCAATTTCATTTTTACCAGCTTGTACACTTGATTTTAGTTTTGGTTTAGCCCACAGAAATGCAATCAGCAGCAGGTATTATTACTGAACTTACCTTCAGAATCAGAAAATTTCTACAGTTGAGACAAATATGATTGCCATTTAGTCCATTACCAGTTAAGTATGCATTACAGAATCCAGTGAAAACCATAATCTAGCAGTTACTGCTCTAATTATACAGTATATAAGAATATCTGTGAGAACGTGTTTAATTTCACTTTCACGTCAGTGTATGCTTGAAACGTAAATGAATTAATTATAACTATTTTAAAATATATTTTGTTAAATGTAACATCATGAACTAAACCCCATGAAAACAGAAGTCTCTTCCTATTTTAGTACTTCAGATGCACTTTCTATGTAGAGTAAGAGACACACAGAGCACGCAGACAAGGCGAGGCTGCTCTGGGTTTTTTTGTCAGCAGCCTTAGTCTTTCACTCATTTGCTGGATGGATTTCACCAGGCTAGCTGATGTCTCAAGGGCAGTCTAAGACTCACACACTGAAAGTTTCATGTATTTTTAAAACTGCAATACCCAGAGGTAGAGGGTGAGCACTGACAGTCTTCCAAGGCATTAATGTAATGCAAATACAAGAACTGTTTTCAAAAGCAGCCATATATATTCTACAGCAGCCAGAAGGATTATATCCCATTCCCCATCGACAAGTTTGAAAAATCATGTAGAATACTTATTAAGACATGAATGTACACCTTTCCCATGTTCTTATTCACTGTATGGGTACCAAAAATATAGCAGAGCTATTAAACAGATAAATGACAGCAACTTCCTTCTTCAAACATACCTTGTTTTTCCACTGCATACTGGAGTATGTTTTTAGGTAATTTTGCTTTGCATATTTATATCAAGACCCTTATATTTGCATATAAAAAATAAAATGTAGCAATTACAAATAAACAGGAACACTTATATTTGTGAGTTGAGCTGTGTAAATCACACTTGCATAGCAATCTTTTAATAAAGCCAAGGGAAAACACATTTACATGAGTGAAGACCTACTTAAAACAACCTTAAAAAAAATCTAAGAAGTAGAGATTCTTACCCTAAAAAACTCTTTAGTGGAGCCAGAATCTAATGTCCCATAAGCAATTTCTGTTTGCTTGGAAAGATCCTCAGCACTTTCAATGGGAGACACCATCCTCTCAACCGTCAGGAAGGCAGCTAAGTTAGCCGTGTAGGAGGAGATTATGATGAGGGTAAAGAACCACCACACACCTCCAACAATGCGCCCCGACAGGGATCTAGTAACAAGTATGAAATGGATTTGTAAAGTGAAATGGAAATCCCAAAAAGGAACACGTTATCAGTTTTATGCAAATGGTGCATTATAATACAGGGAAGCATTTCAGGCTATCTCAGAGTCCAGCTCTGCACACGCATCAGATGGAAATCAAGGCATTCTCCACTGGATCTCCTGGGACTCTGCTGAAATCAGGACTCCAGAGTTTACTTCTGGAAGAACTTAGTGATCCAGTTCTTCAAAGTTTTGACAACCCTTGAAGGAAACTGCTTCCATCATAATGTGCTATATTTAACACAAACTTTTTGTTCCCTCTGAAGTGATTTTGTGTGACATTACGATGAGGATCAAACAAAATCAGCGGATTTATCAGAATGCACTTTAAAATCAAGAGCCTTGATTGTTTTCATAAGACATTCAGACAAAGACTGATTTCCACAAAACAATGGCTTATGCTGCTGTGCACACTCTGTACTGAGAAACACATAGCATTATTTTTAAGAAAAGATTGCCCAGGGAATATCTATAGCCTAAAATGTGCACACGACTTTTGAAAGATACAAGCATTTAACAAACTGAGGACTGGACATGAAACAATCAGTGATAATACAGAAAAATGGTGAAGAAAGTATATTTTAAAAAATAATAATAATCTGATGTTTATAACAGCAGCAGGTGGGCTCTTATGGATCTGTGTTTTGCTTCTCCTGCTCAAGAAGAAAGAAGAAAAGAGAACTCAAGAAAACATATAAAACAGCATAAAGCACACAACTCAACTCAGTAATTTTCAAAATAGAAAACTAATATAAGAGAAATATTGGCATAACATTATTGTCAAACTTGGATTTTTTTTTTCTTCATGATCCTTTAAAGTTTGAAATTAATTACCACTTTGTTTCCAAACAAGACATTATAGGAAGCAGTACATAATCTTCGGAGATATGCTTAATTATTTGGAAGAAATGTGCATGTAGTTAACAGTCTAGTTCTAGAGCACCGCAGTAGCTTAGGTATGCCTTGGTGTGTCTCTTCTATTTACTAAGTAAACAAATTAGGAATCACTCACCCAGCCTACTGTACTGTGAATGAGAACACAAACTAATTGTGACATAGAATATATATAGATATATCTATATATAGACATATGTACATTTAAAAATTATAGTTATGCAAAGTGGATTTACCAAGCTAGGAACAAAATTAAATAGAACAGATTCTGGACAAATAATTTTTTTCTAATTGCTATTGCATAAAATCTCTGTCATAATTCTGACATCAAAAGATTTATTCCATGTCACAACAGACTCACTAATTCACTCTACTGCATGAAAATCAAGTCAGATAAGGCCCAAAATATGTTATTCAAAGGACCATAGAAAAAAAAATTATATCAAGCTCATTCTAAAGTGAGCTGTATTCTGCAAAAATGCTTACTGTCACTTTTGAAAAAACATCATGTCCTTATTTTGAAAAGGGGGTAATTGGAATATAAAATAATTCTACAAACAAAATATTGAGTTATAAGATATACTGAATATTTTATATTGTGTATTTGCAAGGTAAAATCTGTCAATGTGTATTTAATAACTAGGCTACTTTGTATTGTATTGATGACACCCTCTACAAATGACAATAATTTTCAAATGCCCATGATCTGTGAGCAAAGTTGCCACTGACTTTGTGAAAAAAGAATAAACTCAATACCAATACTGAAATCATGCTCCCACATGGCATTTTACAAGTAAAATTATTTGGGGTGTCATTTTTGTTCAAAATTTCCCCAGACAGTCTCTCACAGTTAAATGAGTAGTTTCTTTTTTATGTACATTTTGAACAGTTTCTAAAATGTGCTAGCATGAACCCATACTTTAGAAGCATCTAATTTACTAGACCTTTAAGTACTATAACAAAAATTTCTGTGCACAATTACATAAATTTGTGCACCATCTTTTGTACTTAGAAAAGCATTACCTGGGAGAATAGAGAGCACACTCATGTCTCAGAAAAGACAAGAAAAACTTTGCTCTAAGTTATGATTATCACATAATAGATTATTGTATCCTTTTGTTCCTCTGCTACCCATGAGGCAACATTGGGACTGTTCCTACAGACCACTTCCAGGTGGTCCAGTCTTACTCAGCACCACTATTCTATTCCAGAGCCAATAAATATAATATAATAAATATTATACTTATTTTGATTTTAATATTTAATATTTCAGTATTTTAATATTTAATATTAATACCAATTATATTAATGATATTTTTCTATTTTTAGAATAAACAGATAATATACAAATTAACCACCTTCCTTGAAATTATGGTTTCAACAAAATAAATTTAAATGCTTCGCTGAAGTTAAATATTGGATATCCAAAATTGAGTTTCATGCACCTTTTATGATGACCATTTGCTATCCGTATTCTTACACTACCTTTCAGTACCAATCAAACCATATAAAACAATCATTTTGCTTTCATAAATAGTAAAATATAGTAAAATAATAATGATAACAAGAAAAAGATCATAATTCTACTGCAGCTTTGAGTTAATAAAAATAATTTTGTACTAATATACAAAATTATTTTTTATAATGTTGTGACTTAGCAGGCAACTCCAACTGTGAAGTGTGTAATCAATACAAAAACCCCACAAGAGTGAAATCAACACAACTTCTCATGACCTGCAGCAATGCACCCTCTCCACTGCCTTGTCTCTTGTATACAATTCTTACTGGGTTAGGTGTCAAATGCATTGCATCTTTCACCATAAAGGCTGGCATGTCCCACTGTGACACAGCAGCCTTTACGGAGAATTGCTGAAGTTCTCACACAATAAGTGCTGTTATTTCTGTGGTAGAACAACTGGAAAACCTGCTGTTGCCTTTTGGCATGCATGACTTAATATCTAAGAAATGCTCCCTTGGTTTGATTTATTTTGACCACCAGCCACTAGACTCACTAGAAACTGACCCGTTCCCTGTCTTATTTGAGGATGTTTACATTAAGAAAGGTAATTCTAATAAGCAGTTTTAGCTAAGTCCTCTGGTTTGATTTCCTTAAACTCGGCTGCCCTATTTAAATTGCTACTATATTTCCTTCAAGCAGCAATTTACCTACCTACTCATCACTTCGCTGAATCAAGGCTAGAACCACTTGTGCACAAGCAAAACAGAATATTTAATGAACTCCAAAGGAATTAACTTAAGTGCTTTACAGTTGTCCCTAATAAAGTAGAAGAAAATCCATGAGGAATTAAGCACTCATAAACTGGACCTCCAGATTCATTTTCATAACTTCCTTTGTGACTTTTCTAAAACTAGGCCATGGAAAAAAATAGTGTTTTGCAACTATCCACAGGAAATTAGAGCCATCACAGGACTTTTTACTTAAGTTCAAGGCTCTCTTGGGGAATAAGAGTGTGTTAATAACCATGTTATGATATGCAGTGAGTTTTAGAGGGAAAGTGCTGCCTCTGTAGTTCGTGACTAGTATGTTATCCTTTTTTCCCATTACAGTTGTGGTGAACCATATGCACTGTCAACTGTAAAATGGGAATATGCAGCAAAAACACGGTACCCCTCCAAGAAGGCATGGAATGATGTGAACCTTATGCATTTTACAGTCTCTGCATGGTGTATATAACTTCACTTGGCAGACTTATGATCGACACTAAGGCAAAGTCGATCAACTATATCCTGACCCTAGGTCACAGACAAGTGCTTTCACTTCAAGGACTTCTGTGACTTTAGGGAGGGAAAAATCATTGCAATTAATTTCTCTCCAAGAATGAAAATATATGCACCACGAACCTCTTCTGGCTGAGATGGCTGAGACCAAAAATGCACAAAGTTGAAATGAGTGAGTAACCAACCTTGGCGAAATATCGCATCCTTGCTGCATAAAGGCACCCAGGGAAAACCAGAGACTATTAAATATCCCAAATTCATTAGTTGATTCATTAGTTTGCGTTTCTCTTCCATCTTCAAATTCCTCAGTGTGCCACTCGTATGGGCTAAATCTGCTGACCAGGAATAAAACTACACTGACCCCAATGTAGGCAAAAACAATGCACATCCAGATTTCATATGCTAACGGATCAAGAAATGAAAACACTCCTGGCTTGGACTTCTGAGGCTTCTTGATCATTATTGATATCCCCAGGCTCATAAAGGGCTTTGAGAAGTCAATCACCTCTTCTCTCACCAATGTTATAGTTAATGGAGCGATTGCAATATCGGCTTTCTGTAAAGGAAGAGAAAAAGCAAATAATAGCTAATGCAATGAACAGAGCAAAAAATGGTTTCGTTTCTATGGCATTTCACAAATAGAAAATAGGACAGCAGAGGCATTTGTTTCACTGAGAACATCCTGTGGAGAATTTCAGAAATTTTTAGTTGAACTCGTACTGAAATACATAGAGCCATATGGTTGGTGTACTCCAAGATTTTGCTTTTATATATGCCCTTTTAACAGCATATGGCATTTAAAAGTTTAACAAAGTACTTTGCTTTTCACCTGGTCAGAAGGATGAAATATGCGTTCATGTTCCCCCAGATTCATTTGCATTTGAAATGTAATTTAATGTTTTATTTTCAAAATTTTTCATGCCATTAAAAGTCATTCATTCCTATAAAATTAATTAGGTAACTTTCCTACATTCTACAGAGAAAATGAAACCAAATCCCACTCCTTCCATTCGTCTTTAATAGCTTTATTATTATAGAAAATTTTCTTACCCCATAAACAAGTTCTCCAACCATCCCATTCCAGATTTTCGTGTCTGCATCCCTTGCCCCATACTTGCCATCCCCAACAATTGTGAGCTTATATTTGAATCCACAGTGCTTAGCAATTTCTGTAGCTAAGTCCACACAGTAGCCCTCATATCGATCATTTCCTTCAAGCATTTCGTGATTTTTCTTCATCATGACATATGGGGACTCCTGCACAGAAAGAACTCGCCTTAGCTACTTGACAGAGACAGGTGCACCTGTTGTACACTTCACAGATTGGTATGCTCCCTTTTACATGTGAAAAAAGAGAGCAGATACCATCTGAATCATACATGCTACGTAGACATTAGCTGTCAATTATGAATGGCACGTGTCTTTAACACATTTAAAAGCTGCATTCTCCAGAGTCATACACAAATGAGTACTTACAGGCACAGTGATTCCCAGAAGTATGTTAATAATGACCATGATTGTTAACAGGAGTTACGCATTCAGAGAAGAAAGAGTAAATTCCAAAATCAGTTTCTTTCTCTCATACAGTTTGAATGGAAGAAGGCAAAGGTATTTAGTTGCTTTTGTTGCTGTCTTATACAAGAAAATTATTTTCTATTTCACAACCACATCTCTCCTTGAAAAAACACTTGAGTCTCTCAAGGCTATATTTTTATTAAATTGCTATACAAACAACAGGTAAGATATCTATAACTATGCACTAAATTTCTATCATCAGAAAAATTGGTGATGATTCATAAATTGGATTAATGTATTTCCTCCTTGCTCAGTTGCTACAGGACTGTCCTTGCATCCAGAGAAATTTATGTGCTAACCTATGTGTCGTTCAAACTGATAAACAAGCTGTGTAATTTACAGAAAAATGCTCGTCTATAATAATATACAATTTAATTTTCTAAACAACCAGAATAAAATATTTAATGTTTAACTTTACACTTTACCAATCCATAGCAGCTACAATCCTGAAGCATAAGAACCAGTCTCTTTGCTGTTTGTCAAAAGCTATTCTCTAAAATCTATTCTCTAAATTCTCTGCCTGTCAGAAAGTTCCTCTCCTTTGAAAGCAGGTATTTAATTTCCATTTTCAGTTTTAAAAACCATGATTTTCTAGGATGTTCAATCAAAGACATTCATCCTCTACAAATCAAAACTGCATGCTGAATCTCATATAATTCCCTAATTTTTAGATTTTATTATGTATCACAATAAGTAACAGCTCACAACCTTAAATAATAAAAAGACAGTACATTGAAACTAACATAATGTCGAGAAACAAATCATTGTCGGACAGACTTGTCTTCTGACAAAATAGGAGGTTAATTACCAAAATAGTGGTGACAATAATAGTCTTATTCTCTAGTCCTGAAGATTCATTTCCAAGAGGGCCATCAAGAGGATTCACAACCATTTTGTCCACTTCACTCCAATATCCAATCTAAAGAGAGTGTATAGGATGCACAGACACTAGTGAATATGAACCTTTCTGGAAAAGGTAAAGCATGTTATTACTGTGCCCTTGATTTGTGCTCACAGAGAACTATTTAACCTATGGATTTACCATTGCAAGCATTTCTATTTATGTAGTGAGAGACCACAACAAACACTAAAAAGATTGAACTAATGAAATTTTTTACATTACTTTGTCTAGAACAGGTATACCATTTTTATTCACATATTAACAGGTTTTAGTATAAACATCACACATTGTAAAATTGAAATACTCCAGATTAGCAAAACATGAGAAACTGTTTTTCCCTGAAAGATTTGAAATTAGAGCAGAAAAACAAACACATTTATAAAAACATCACTAAAAAGCTGTATCTAGCTTTTGTCATTCAGAAGCATATTTCTCCAAATGCTGGCTCACATTTAGCAATTCAGATCAGAAAGAAAAAAGTTTAATCCACAAAACTGAAAGGAAAACACTCTTACATTGCACTTACCAGAAATAATAATTCATATTTGTTAGAAAGAAATATTACATATGTTTACTTCACTCTGCAAGACCACTGTAGAATACACCTATGAATAAATACTATCACAGCTCGTGCTTTAATGAATGTTTCAGTACCTACCTTAACTCATTGCTTAGAATGGTAAAACCTTTTAAGACGCTATAACACAATTCAAATTACCTTCCGAGGACCAGTACTTTTGAGTTCCATGACGTTTATTGTAAAATTGATTCTCTTTCCGTTCTGATCAAACTTGATATTTCCTGTTAGCCCTTCCACCTGAACCTATAATAGATGAAGATACAAGTGGTAGAAGAATTAAGTTTGTTTCTTTTCAGAAAATAGGGTTTTTATTTCCACAAATTATTACTGAAATTTCAAAAACATTAATGTAAGAGTCATTTTCATATGCAATATACTATCTTAGCCAGGTTCCTGAGGATTTCACTTCTACATTACTCCCAGGAAGATCCTGACAGGTTAGGAGACTAGCAGATATTTTCAAGCATTTATAGAGAACTTCACACATGCACTCATCCCAACATCCACTCCAGGGAAGCTACCTGTTTCAATGCCCTTTCTATTTCTACACCATGACCCCAGGGTACTGCTGGATTTGCAAGACAATCTCCAGCATTTCCTCTTCTGGAGATCTCAATCCTCTGTTTACGCAAATTACGGAAAGCTTCTGTCATCACTTGAACAGCATCATAGGTCAGAGCAGAGGTATACTGAAAAGAAGTGAAAATAGTTCATTAAAAACTGTCTTCAGCTTCACTATATCTTCCAATCCACTTGGTGATCCATTAAACACTAGAAAGGACAGCAAGATATACTTGAAATCAATCCATTTTTCCTTCATTTACCCTCTGAGGGGCATCTGTGAAAATTCATCTAGTGTTCATCAGAATGGTTAGGGACAGTGCCAATAAATCCTAGCTAAAGATTTGCAGATGTTTTCCATGTGAGTTACATTTTTTCTCGCTTACAGCTGTGAAACAGTCCTGTGTGCAGATAGGGCTGGAAGTCCATGCAGGTGAAAGGGAAAAAAACGAAATAATTTTCAGTGTTTAACCTGAGCTAGCCTGTAAAAATAAGAAGTTGTTCCTCTGATTACACTCCTCATGGAGAAGCATTTATTCACAGATCTTGAGACTTCATCTCCTCCCAGACATATACACACAAACCCAAAGAGCATGTATTTGTATATACATGCATTTAATTTTTTCCCATTAAATAAAAATCTCAGGGGTAGCTACTTTCATGTATGCAATACCTTGTTAACACCACAGAAAACAGTTTTGAGGCTGAGATGCCTGGAACAAGTGGTGCCCCTCAAAAAGCAATATAGGTGAGGAAGAGCCCCATGTTCCTAAACTGACATAATATAAGGAGCTTTACAACTTCTGAGACATCAGAGATGAATCCTGTGATCACATACATCAGGAACTGGGGCTAATTGGTCAAAAGCATTTATCTTCAGTGACTGGAAAATTTTACATCTCAACTAACTAACTGAACTGAAATCACATGTGCACATACACTGAGGACTTTGTTGGATGGGCTTTTTGAGTCTGAAACTCTACAATTAGGCCAAATAAAAGAGCCATTTTTTGGAAATATGGGCCAGAATATAACTACTCAGAGGCATATGAATGAATGGAATGATCCCTGTGAAGGCTATTAGATGCTGAAAATATATAAATTGTAAAGTGGAGAGAAATGATGTATTAGCTCTTTGCTTCAATGGCTCAGACTTTAATGAGAATTTTAATTAGTTAGCTCAAGTCATGCAGAAGGCTCTTGTAATTGTAACGAAAGCAAGCTCCCAAATTGAGATTAATTTTTGTATGCAACTGTCAGACCTTAGAAAAGGAAGAAAAGGAAAGTAGAACTCTTTTTTTAAAGATCAGTAAGCTCAATGATCGGTGTCAATCTTCTCAATAAAATTTTCTCAGTGACTTGTACAGAAATATTTAAAGGATCAGAACAGCTGAATGAAGTGAAAGGCTGGCTGGAGTCACTACGACTTCCTCCTACTGGAGCAGCAGTGCTGAAGTGGTGCACGTGAATTTGGAGATGAGGAGAAGAAAGGACCCTGACTAGCAGTACTTCTTTAAACATTGCTCTTTGCAGTACAGAAACATACTGTGCCACACTAGTGTTCTGAGAAACTTTGGACATAGCACTGTCACTAAACATCGAAACATAGGGTAGCAGAGAAAATAAGAGCTTGGAACTGAGATGTAATAATGCTATCTAATTCAGTTATTCTATGATTCATTGGATCATTGAGATATATTTAATGCATAATTACTGACCTGAATATTCATAGCTCAATCACACATGAGGATTATGTAGAGCTTTGACTATCAATCAATGTCTATAAGTGCATACATGTCTTCACATATATGCAATCTACATGTCATAATTTAGATTAAGACCACTTTAATCTAAGGATCTCAAAATATTTTAAAAGTACTGTTGGAGATGCCATGAAAGCAAGCAGGCCATGAATCATTTCTTACTGCTTTATTGTGCATACACTTTCAGCTCCTAATAACCTTCATGGGGCTCATTAACACTATCTACAGCTTCATAAATTGATGTAAAGTTGACAAACTAAACCAAAGTGAACTCATTACCATAAACAAGAAATGACAGACCAATAACCTACTCATGCAGAGGTGTGTGCGTCTGCATAATAAATAAAACGGTTGTAAGTTGAAGGATGCATTAGCCCTGCCTTGATTCACTTTGTTTTCCTGGAGATTCATCCACTTTCTGATCTTCATTATTAAAATAAATGGGAGCACTACTTGGAACATAATTCTGTGGAAGTGGGATGGGGTCTTACATCTTACAATTTTATGGCAGTGTAAACTTCCCAACATAATTTCAGTTCCTTCCACCTTAATATGATAAGATCAGCAACTTTACTACAAAATTAAATAGGTGCTACACTAGAGTTCTTACAGAATCACTTGCATTAATTAAAACATGGCAAAGAATATTAAAAAAAAAATCCTGCATCTCACAATTTTAGAACTAGGATAATAAGCTGATAAGTTAAATTGCCTGAAGATTTTATGCCATTTGCTATGAAACATGGATTGCATGAATTTCAAATGAAAATAATTTTCTCTAAGTAGATGCCTTAATTGCCAAGCAGAGAAAACACAATGTCCATGCAATTTTCTTCAACTTAAATTTCTAACTTAATTTTCTACCTTCAACTTAAATGCCCTAGTAGACTGTAGCAAAATATGTAAGCTGCAATTGTGAAGATGAATTTGAAAAGCAAAGACAAAACAAAGTCATCCCCGACTAAGCAGAAGTTATTACATGTACTGTCCAAGAAAAACTGCCAAATGTTCCTTTTTGTAAATTCAAATGTTTTCCAGTAACTCAGGAGATAGTGGAAATCCTTAGCAGAAAGGGCCAGGATTCTATTTTGTACAATCAGTAACTGAATCTTCTGAAGGTGAAATTGCAGAACACTACCCCAGAATATAACAAGGTTTTGTCATATGTGTAAGTTGCATAAAACTTACAAAGTTGTAAGATATTATAAAAAAGGTAGGTTAGCCTGTTAAACTTGCATTTAACTCAATGCCTGTTCATGTGCCCATGACAAAGCTGAGAGATATGATTAGATGATTAGACATCTAAAATAATTAAGACAGTATACTTAAGCAGTGGAAAAGAAATAAAAATGTGAAGACATGAATGCAAAAAAATAGGAAAAAAATAAAAGGAAAATATTCTGAATCACAAGAAGTGAATTTTTTCTCCTCCTGATTTGAATATCTGCAATGTCCAAATCTATCCTTGTTTACAGTCAGAGAACACAATAAGCGTTCTAAGGTGTGATTCATTTGACCAGTTAGACACCTTCTTGGAAGATGAAATTAATTGTGCTTTAGATTTCACTCTGATCTCCAGTGACTCCTGATACTAGGGAGGAATCCAGGGCGGTTGTCTTAGGGCCACCTTTTTACACTGTAGTCTCACTAGTAACAAACTAAAACCACTCAGACGGACTGTGAACTAGCCATTCATCCCTAATCCAACACATTCGAGAGAAAGAAAATATAATGGGAAAATTTTGGAAAATCTATGTCAAAGAATACAGTGCTGTTGTACAAGACACTAGGAGACCTCAGCCAGAATGGCAGATCCAGCTGCAGCAGCACTCAGGAAGGCAGAAATCAGTCTGCAACAGGCACAGATGGAGGCTCCTTACCATGTATGAGGGGTGCTGTTGGAACAGCAGAAGGGACACTGCATCACATCTTAGCAGAGGCTAAGAGAAAGGAGGCCTAAAATCTCATAGAAATATTTTCCCTTGGGGAGCGGTAAAATTCTGAGAGAGGAAATATAGGAAATGTTCTTTGTTGCAAGAGCAGAAGGGTAGAATCAATCAGTCTAAACACACTTTCACAACCTTTCTTATATTTAACCAATTTTAATATCAGCAAATATACAAAATAAGCTATAATAAAATCTCTCATCTGAATTTTTTGTGGTTTTCCCTCAACAAAGTACTTCTTTACTTGAATGACAGTATATACAACAAAAGCAGACAGATTGATATAAACATTCCTACATCTTTATAAATTACAAACAAAACATAGGTACATACCTATGTAAACACACAAGCAAAAAAGAAATGAGGCCCAAAGTTACTTGTCAAGAAGTAGTGAAGGAACTGGGCAGCTGTCTCCCATACTTCCAGTGTAGTCAAACTGATGCACGCAACATCAGACACCTACTTCTTAAAGGTCTTTAACGTAGCTGGGAGCTATTTTGAAACAGACAGTGTTACATACACTTTGGAAAATACCTGAAGGTGGTCTGGCAGATAAGAGAGCTAATAGAAAATTACCTGACTGATTGGAAATGGCTATTTCCTTCTGGAGGTCCTGGCACCTTGCATAGCATCCTGACAGGACATGGAATTGCAAAGAGCTACTTCCAATAGACACAAGAGACATTGTCAAATCTTGCACACGTAAGTGCAACTGGAAGTGAAGACAGCATTTGACTGTGCCCATAGTCAGGCTTTGTTCTCACCTGTTTTGTGCAGGCATTAGCATGAATGGGGGTGTGTACATAGCAGTGTGCTGAGAAAATGGGCCTTGAGCACTCGAGCATCTTCATTACCTCTGGCCATATTTCAAATACTGCAATGTGAGATAGAGGTCAGGGAGCCCAGAAAAGACAGTGCATGGCTCGTCCTCTTTGTTAGGATGATGCTCTTGTGAAAAGAGGCGGTCTTAGCAACAGACTCGCTTCCAGCTGAGAATAATTGCATACATACACAAGATATTTGGAAATAATAATTGGAAGTTTTTTAATAACAACCCCAGTTCTGACTAAAATGGGAAGAGAGATTAATAAAATGTAAAATTACCTGATCATTGTAAAAATTAATTAGATTGATCTCAGTAAAGATGGGGTTAGAGACCAAGCCCTATTTATCTTAATGAATATACTAGGTGTATTACATTTTGTTTCCCAAAGTTGTACAGTCACATCAAGTTATACTTTGATAACAGCCTTTATTCAAACACATCTGCAGCACTCTGTGTGCACAGAAAACCTAAACAAGCAGGTATTTTTGCTTTGAAGTGCCATACTGGCATAAGATGCAAAGAACACCTGAAGCAACTGTCACTTTAGAAAAACTTGCATTCAGCTCCAGAATTGCTATTCAGAAAATCTGCTGATTTTTTGACATGTTTATATGTTTTAATTATCTCTCTGCTTGGTTTAGAAAGGCTGCTTTCTGAGCACACCCAGAACAGCTAGTCCAGTTGCAGGCACTTGCCAAACCCTAAATTCCTGGAAGTCAAACTTTTATTTGAAAGACATGCTCACAGCACATCCAGCAGAGACTGACAGGACTGGGGCACTGGAATTATCCTAATGCTCCCACTGTAGGATATTTATAGGAGAAAGTGACCTTCTTTCACTCTTTTAAAAACCGAATATAGCAAAGATCACAAGATTTATAAAGCCCAAAGTGCTTGGTCTTTCTACCTATTTTATCTACTACTCTAATAGGAATGAGATTTCTGAACTGCAATTTCTCTCCCAAGATTGCTTCCAGTACAGAACAATCTTCTCACTGGAGTCTTCAGAGGTGCTAATTCACAGAAGAAAAAGAGTTCAGGTGCCTACTATTTTTTGGTTTTTATCTTACATTGAGAACAGAGGTTTTAAAGTACTTTGGTCTCCCATTATAGTAAATGAAAACCATTTACTTGTATTTGAATTCAAAAAAGCTTTACAGAAATAACAAAAAGAATTATTTGGAATTGAAGCCACAGCATTTCACTTATAAAAGACGTTGCTATATTCTAATCATGCCACTGCCCATGGAAAATACACATACTAACAAAATAAATAAGGTTCTAGAATGATTTGTGTAATCTTACTTCTAACTTAGAATGAACATGCAAAACAGCAACGCCACTAATGATAAAATCACCTTGAATTCACCATAAAACACAAAGAATATACAAATTTTTCCTTTTCACCATATAAATATACAAAAGCTTTTTCTTCAGTGCTAAGCCAGAACAAAGTATGTCACTCTTCACAGTATTAAAAAACAGCAGGATCCAGCAGCAAAAACTGAAGCCTTTGGTCACAGTAGTGAAAACAGACCAAGTAGGAATATCTCACAGGATGAGAACAAAATGTAAAAATAGAAAGGGAAAAGAATTCTCTGAAAAAGATACATGCCAAGAAAAGGATTTGAAAGAATTAATGTGAATGTTTGAAGTGTTGAAGTGTGTGTGGAGTTCTTTGCCTTTTTCTTGTGAGTGTGGGTTTTGGCATTTTTTTGGTGTTTGCTGTTTTATTGGGTGTTTTTTTTTTTTTTTTTGTTTGTTTGCTTGGTTTGGTTTTTGGGTTATATTTTTTTCCAGGAAGGAAGAGGGAGAAAAAAACCAATCAGCAGTCCTCATCCTATATACTGTGGTCTAAGTATTTTCAAAATATGCCATTTAAAACTAATAGTAATAATTCAAGCCTTAAATTTAAAACAATAGGGGGAGAAAAGAAACACAAAAAACCCCTAAAACAATTCCTAAACTACAATTCCCCATTTTCATTATCACTCCTCATCTATCCTAATCAGCAACAAGATAACCTGTTGTATCAAGATAAACAGCTTTCTCCTTTAGATTTACTCCAATCTAATTTCCAAGCAGAATACTAATAGAATTGAATACACCATTCTTACCAGGTTGCTGATTTCACCAAGACATAGTTTTTGTCAAAGAATAATAAACACTTCATTTTTCATTTTCTGCTACCCCATGCTAGGTAATATGGGCAGCTACTTACATTAATTGGTCCTTAATTACCAGACCTACCCCAGAAATACACTTGTATGTCTCCCCTCCTTAATAATTTAAGTATGCCCAGTGCTTCTCCTCCTCCCTTATTCCCCTGACCCAAGAAACGTGCAGTCACAGGTGCCTCTCCAGCTCTGAGCTGGGCCATTTTTCTGTGTCTTTCACTCACATTTCAACAGCCTCTTTTCACTCTGCTGACCCCTTTTTTGCATGACATCATTCCTCCTCCTACTACTATTTTAATCTTTGTCTATGACTCCCTCTTCTCCTCTTATCCCCAATTCTCCATCAAGCTTGACTGTCCTAAATGACATTGATCTTTGTGAGGCCAGGGTTATATCTGACCTTGATGAACACTTGAATCATGAAGGAATAGTAGCTTTGCCTGTTTATATCCACCATATCCAGATGAATTGCTGGCTGAGAAAAAGCAATATAGAGTTCATGGAAAAATAGGCAGGAGGAATCCACTGCACTTCGTTGGCTGACGATCCTTAACAATTTATAATTACTAAGTGGATTCAAGTTCAAAGAAACATAGCTTCATAGAGACATCAGGACTTGGCTCTGTAGGTTTCTGAATTCTGCTTTAGCACAGTTCAGCCACTTTCAGGATCGAAGGATCTGGGTCAATTGGCCTTTTGCATGTCTGAGACAAATCTGCAGATACTGCCTCAAACCATCCACTGCTTTCAGTCTAAATGTTCCATTCTTTAATTGAGTTTTCTTAAAAGAAAAAAAAACAATATCCCAACCCAAACCAAGTACACTGGAATGAGTGATTACTTACACAAAACAGCCTTAAGCTACTAAAAAGAAGCACGAAGTTTAACACTGAAATTTCTTATGCTCACATTTTTTGTATTTATTTTTTTAAACAGAGAAGACTGAATACTGAGATTTGAAAGCCCAGTCACCTACTGCTAGATGCATACCTTTTTTTATGCCCAGGAAACCAATATGCAAGGACTGAAAACAGGCAGAACAATCTCAAAAATCTACAGTTTTATAAGGGAACTTAGGAAAAAAAAACCCAAAAATACTCCAGATCACTTCCTTGTTCAACCTTGTAATAAATACTAAAAATTACCTATAAAAACCATATTTATAAATCATCATGATCTACTTGAATTAAGGCACATTCAATAATATTTTTCTATTAAAACTGTAGCAGGTGCAACAGAACATCCCCTATAACTCTTATTAAAATTCATTGCATTATAAAACCATTTTCCAACATACTGCAATCACAAGAGGCATGGCCTAAAATGAAGATAGTGTCTAATTCATCAACTGTACACTTTTGCTTTGTCATCTATACCTTGATAAACTGCCTTCTGAACTTTCAGTGTGAATAATTGTTTTCAGTGTTTTCTTCTTTGTTCACATTGTTTTCTTCTTTGCTCCTTGTTATAAGTGAGTCATCTAAATGTTAATTATTTCTGCAAGGTAAATATTTGTGTGCTATGTATTTTTGTATTTTTTCTTCTGCATGTTACCTGTATTGAATCCTTCAGCTAAATTTGCACCAGCATAGTTAAACCAGCATCTTTCAGTTACAAGCATCATTACTCCTGACTTATGGTTTCATAATAATTGCCTAAAGACTATATGAAGAAGAAACCTGAAAATGTGAAACTATTTAAGACAAAATCAGGAGGTAAAAACAATCTAGTGTTTTGGTATCTTAGCTATGCACTGGTTGGGTGGGGAAAGAGATTATGAAGCCAGAAATACAATCATGAAAAGAGAACATCTGAAACATTATGTGCCAGCATGAAACAGTTTCACCCATCCAAAATAGCTGCATGAGTACCAGGGTTGTTATCGCCTTCTGACACAATGGGATTCTCTACGAGTCTAGCTTAATTAGGTCTTCAACCAGGCAGCCCCAAAATTTTTTCTGAGTGCTGCACACAGTTTCTGTATATATCATATGCAAGTTGTCTCAGGCTCTTCAAGCCTCAGGTTGCTCTGAGAAAAGCTTATCCCAGAGCAGGATGGCTTTTAGAACAGACTATCTCAGTTGGACAGACCTATCACGATTATCTAGTCCAACTGCCTGAACAATTCAGGGCTGACAAATTCTAAAGTGTGTTTTTAGCAGAACTGTCCAAATGCCTCTTAGACAGGTTTGGGGCATCAACCAGCTCTCATGGAGGACTGTGTTTGACTACCCTAAAAAAAAAATAAAAGAAATGTAAATACGTGCTCCAAAGGTCCAGTCTGAACCTGCTCTGGTGCAGCTCTGAACCATTCCCACACATCCTCTTGCCAATGGATACCAGGGAGTAGATCTCAGCGCTGTCCTCTCCACTCCCCCTCCTTAGAAAGCTGTAGAGAGCAATGGGGTCACTCCTCAGCCTCCTCTCCAAAGGAGACAAGTCAGAGACCTTACTTGTCCCTCACAGGACATGCCCACTTGAAGCTTAGTTCTTAGTAGGGGGGCTGGCTCTGACTGGACACTAGGTGCCACCAAAGCTGTTCTGTCACTCCCTTCCTCAGAGGGACTGGGAAGAGAAAATAAAATGAAAGGCTTATGGGTTGGGATAATGGCAGGGAGAGATCTCTCAGCAGTAACCATAACAGGAAGAATAGACTCAACTCAAAAAAATTTAATTACTAATCAAACCAAAGTAGGATAATGAGAAAATAAAAAATAAATCTCCAAACATCTCAACCCACTTCTCCCTTCCTTGGGGGCTTAACTTCACTCACAAATTCTTTATACTCTGTTCCCACAGTGGGACAGGGGGATGTGGAAGGGGGTTGCAGTCTGTTCAGCACCCATCTCTGCCGCTGCTTCCTCCTCACAGGGTGGGCTCCCCACACTCATCTCCTGCAGGGAAATTTCTTCTCTGGCACCTGGTCCACCTCCTCTCCTTCCTTCTGCACTGTCTGCAGGGCTGTTTGCCTCATATATTGTCACTCCTCCCTCTGGCTGCTGTTGAGCAGCAGCTTTGTCCTCTTCTTGAATGTGTTATCAGAGCACCACCACCTTCCCTGATGAGCTGAGCCTTGGCCAGCAGAGGGTCAGTCGTGGAGCCAGCTGGGATTGTCTTCACTGGACATGGGGGAAGTTTCCAGAAGCTTCTCACAAAAGCCACCCCTGTGGTCCACTTCTACCAAAACCCTGCCACACAAAGGCAACACAACTTATGTCTCACTAGCCTTCAGGAGATACAGATTGAGCTTCTTTTGGCAAATAGACCAAAGGCTGCCCCTCGAGAGAATGGGTTTATCAGATCAGCAAACTGGAGCAGTTGGACGTGAACAGATGTGCTGTCCTTCAGTGTCCTTCCACAAGATCAAGAAGCTTGCCTTAAATGTAACAGCCTGGAACAACATTAGGCTCAGAAAACCCAGCATATTTGTAAATACACAATACTGGATCAAAAGGAAATTTCAACTTGTTATTATTCAGCCTTTATAAAATTAAACATGTCTTTCTTTTTGCTTCTTGACAAAAAATTAGCCAAGATGCTCAACTCTATGTTTCAAGATCTACTCATTAGCTCTTCTAGAACTGCATGCATAGACTGGTAACACTTTGGTTACAACAGAAATGTTTTAAATTTAATCTGAAGTAAAGCATGTATCAGCATTAATTTTGAAAGATGTAAAAATATTCTGTAAAAATGTCTGCAAAGCACTTGTTTTAAGCATCCTGCTTAATCTATAAATCTTCTGCTTTTATCAGTACAGGTACAGTGCAGCAACAAATGAGATCAGTGTCTTTTCTCATCTATGTCCTAAGACAGCAATTTTTTATAATTAATATTTTATAAATTGTAAAGATACATTTTTAAAGCAATTTGATACTGATACTCTTCTGGCCATCTGTGGAAGAGGCTTTTAGCAATGCTCTTCTTTCTTGAAGAAAGAAGATGTTCCTTTGAAATGCATTTTTTCTTAGAAAGGGTGCCTCTCTCTATTTTCAGCACTGTACTTGGATGTTGTGGTATGTCTTATCAGCTCAGTCATAGTCCATTGACTTGCATTTTGTAATGTGGAATGAATGTACACTTACTTTTGGATTACAAAAGGAAGATAATACAACAGAGTTGTGATGTTTTTGTCTGCAATGATAGAACACTTACAATCCCAGAGATAATATTACCTGTTAGGGGCAGGTAACCACCTCTCATTTCTATACTGATGAATCCAGGGCTCTTGTCAGCCTTCCTATCTGTTTCATACAGAATCTGCAGCAAGAGTTTCCTAGATTCCATGGGAATGGGTGCAAAAGTTCATTTATCAGCACTGGCAATTTGGACAGCTACCTCAAAATCAAAAGGGGAAAAAAGTTATTTGTAAGACCACTTAAGAGAAAGTGGGAGACCAGTGCATTAACCTGCTCAGTAATCTAGATGTTTATAGAAAATCAGAGAGTAACAGAGCTAGAAAAATAATATAAGAAGGAATGAAATGCTCACAAAGGACAGGTAAGAAATGCAACTCAGCACGAGTTGATGAAAATAGCCTGTACTTAAAAGTAATGATGAAGTGGACAGATATGGTATAAGCCCATCTTAAGCACCAGCAGCACAAGAAAGCAGTGCAGAAAAAGACTTGGCTGTTAGCATCTATCCCATGAGAAATACACCTCACTAGTGTCATGGTGGTGAGGAGAGGAAAAAAAAAGGTAAAAAGAAACTAATACAAAAGAGCCCCCTGAAATGAGTACTGTCTCTGAGACACATGAAGCCATTATTTCCATTTCCTCAGCACAGCACTCAGATGTGTTGCAGTAGCCAGTAGCATTTGAAAGAGCTACCAAATAGAAAGGTTCCAGAGCAAAATGACAAACAGGATCTGAGAGCAGAAAATTCATAAGAAAAAGGGATTATTTGGTTTTGCGTGGAGGAAAGCAAGGCAGGAAGGGTGGCAGCCATTTTCAAATACAGGAGGACAATGAAAAAGCAGAACCCTCTCACAGCCATTAGAAACATATAAAGGAGTAATGGATTAGGTGATATAAAGACTGATTAAGGTTAGACAAAAGCCAAAACCAAGATCATTTAAGTGCTGAAATAGATGCTTGGAGAAGCTGTGAAATCACTACTCAGAGGAACTGCACAGGTTTGTCTGATTCTGCCTTCAGGCAAGGAGGACAGACAGGTGACTGTGCTCAAAGACCTTTCTTGCCCTCTTGCCATGATTTCTATGATTCTGCTCTGTCTCTAACTCCCTCTAAAGTGGGAATGAAATGTGACATACCTCTAACCCTGTCTGTAATGACAAGCAAGGATGAGAAGTAATACGTGTATAAGGGCAAGAGATAGAAAGCTACACAAAGAAATACAGTAACTGATACAAGCAATGTCACCAAATATTGCAATATACATCCACACTTTCCTCACCAGCAATACCTCTAGCATTTATAAACTGTCTGATAATCTAACATAGATCTCAATTTCTTGAGCAAGTATCAGTGCAGTCCTATATATATCTTGAGCAAACAATATAAAGGAGAGCTCAGCCTTTTAAATTGAATTTAAAATGCGTTCTAAATCAATGATATTCAGGAAAGTAAGTGTTTCAATTACTTTACTTTTCCTATTCATAACAAACCTCAAAAGCAGAAGATATTGCAAATACTCTCCTTCAACTCTTTCAATTTCTACTAGAATTGAAAGGACTTATAATGGAAGAAATAAAGGGAACACCTGTGACAAAGTTAGAGATTTTCGTGCTTTAATACAACATTAACACCACTTCATGTTATCTAACATGCAATTTCCCCCAGTGTAAGTAACACCAGAGGCCTTATTACTGTGTCTCACCATTTCAATTTTTCCATCACTGATAAAAACTGCATCTTGGTTTCAGTTTGCATTCTTCACTACAGCCATTTGTTTTACGTATTTCTCTATTATTATTTTCAGACTATGATTCCGCAACATGAGTATGTAGGTAGATTTGGGCACTCAAGAATCAGAGAGACAAAAGGATTCTGTTAATTCTCCACAGCCACATCCCTTCCCTTTTTCCTAAATGAGAGCAATACAGATTACATATACTACACATCTGTAATATAAATATACCTAAAGAACTGACCCAGACTCCAGTGTACTTTTTCAAACATCAAGTAAGAAATTCACTACCTCTGTCATGAAGATTTTAAACTACAAAAATAACCACAGAAAAAAATCACTTGGACTAAGTTACCACCAAATTGGCCTCATAAAAAAGGAATCTATATTGGTTTTTTTGGTTTTTTTGGGTTTTTTTAATTAAAATTAAGGTTTTCTACCAGGCCTTTGAAAAAAATGGTTCTTCCATCCATGCTGAACTTTTAATTAATTTCATTATAAATTAAGAACATGCTTCATATTCAAATTATACCACAAAAATTATGGCTAGAACATTTGGAATGTATTTTTTTTGTCTTTTACAGCTATTTAATACTATGTTCTTATTAAAATCTCTGATTGTATTACTTAAAACAGAAATTATCTAACATTAAAATTGAATTATTCTTTTTAATATCTTGCAGCCACTAATTGATAGTTAGAGAAAGTGAGAAGGTACTATTATCCTAGTCTTATCCAGAAGTAAAACTGAGGTAAAAAAGTGAAATCACCTGCCCAGTGTTACATTGTGTGTCATGCAGGCCTGAAATCAGACCATGATCCTGCATATCAGGCATAGCATTTATTTTTGCAAGTCTTTGTAGGATTTGGGCATCTGTCTCAAAGGAACTGTCTAACCATTTCTTTGGGTTATTATGTTACATCAAAAAAGTGCTAAATCTGTGCTCCCCAGAAGCATGATTAATATTTGTCTTTAAATATTTCAAAATACAGAGAAAGAGAAAAATTTCAAAGCAGAGAAAAAGAAAAATCAAAAAATCTCAGTAGATCTAGTTAATCTATCATCATATCTAAACCAATTACCTAACAAGCTGCCAGGCACAGATTTAAAGTGACACAAGCAAAAATTGCCTTTAACATTTTTAAGAGTGTAGCATCTTTGCTCAATCAGCCCTATGACAGAGAATGTTAAAAGTACTCCAGAGAAATATAAAATTGTGTTGGGACTGTTGATTTTCAAGGGCTTTCTATCTCTTGTGTTTCTATTCCAAACCCTTCAATTCCTGTACTTCTAGTGCATTAAAACAAACATAAGACATACCTTGATTGTACTAGTGTGTGCACCAGGATATTCTTTCTCCTCCAGTGTTGACCAACGTTGTATAAATTTTGACACCACGGGATCATCATAGTCAACTATCTGAAATCCTGAGACATTAGCTCCTCCAAACTGAATTTTTGACAAATCTCCATCAGTAAATCCCTGAGCACAGAAAAAAATTGTCTGTTATTTGAATAGTTTTGGCAGTTCTCTCAATAGTGTATAAAAAGCAAGAGTTACCATATGACCTCTACTGCAGAACAGTAAGCCAACATTTTCCTCAGACTGGATCCAACTTAAATCCTGCGCTGCCAGGATTAAGTCACCAGCTCCATCAGCCAGCAATGCTTCTTGCTGCCCACTAGACAAACACCTTTATAGAGAGCAAGAGCTGAGTGGACCTGTCCTTGCCATCCTAAACATCCTGTTAATTTCAAGGGGACCACTTAAGTGAGAAAGGGAACATTAGACATGAGTAACAGGCAAGCAAGTTTTAGGCAGGAATACTTACAACCACAGCTGTATCCTCTTTTTTAGGAACTCTAAAGCATGGGGAAGGACTTACCATCTCCACTGCCTCCTCCCTCTGACATAAAGAACTACTTCTCATTCTTACAAAACGTTCTTGTGTTCTGTTTTCTGTTATTTAACTTCACCCAAATAACCCTACAAATGCATTTCCACGAAATAATGATGTCAGACATTTCATTATAAATAAATATTGTGAGTGAATACAAAAAGAAGCAGCAAATTCAAACCACATTATCAGATGTTACTATGATTGCTATATGAGATCCTCTTTAATGATTGTGTATTAATGATCCTCATGTGTTGTTGCCTGCTAATACAGACACTGCTACACAGGTCATGTAACTTGACAGTTGAGCAGGAACATTCACTGTATATTCAAACATTCACTGTATATTCAAACATCTTCTCCAACTATCAGAATGTTTAAATTCTCAAAATAGATAAATTTCTTGAATGACTGATCAGACTGGAGGAGAATATTACTACAGTCCAAAAAGAAGAAAGCAGGTGGATTCAGTGAAGATACGATTCAAATACTAGATAAGTTTTCCTTCTGGCAGAGAAAAACAAGTTTTTAAAATCACTTCCATAAACACTTTATACATGATATTAAACAGCTTTAAAATGTAAGATTCAGTAATTTTTAGATCTTATGGACTTACTGTTACAAATTTAAAGCAATGGCTAAAATAGTAACCAGTTAGCATCATGAAATCCACTGGGCACAATTTCTAAAATTTCACTTAAGACTCAAAATACTGTTTATCCAACATTTGCAAAGTAAACCGCAGATGTCTAACAGATAATTTCTCACATTTTGTACGACTTTTATGCCTGCTTTATGAATATCAGCACCTCAACTTCTTTATCCAAAAATTAGTTATTTAGATATAAGAATGAAACCCCAGTGCTCAGCTTTTAAAGAGGCCTTTGAAGCAAAAGGCTTCTTCACACGGTGGCACCCACATGACTCTTCAGAGCACTGCCCGCCTGGAGGGGGAAGTGTTTCCATCAAAGGCCAGGAGGAGACAGGGGTTATGCCTCCAGGGCCAGAGACACACCGTGCTCCTTCTGTTTCCTCAGGCTCCTCAAAGCACTGTGGAAGACAGTGTCAATTGGGGCACTCTGGGCCCTGCTGGAATTTATATCAAACACTGTCACAGTTCAAGAATGAATGATGAAAAAAATGGTTTGGTGGCACTCGCACTATACAACCCCCAAAACTCTTTTCTTGGGCAGGATAACTGAGATTTGAGCAAACAATTTCCTTGTCTGTCACAAAAAAAAACCAAAACCAAACTGGATCAGTTTCCCTAGCTTCAGTAAGTGTTTATAGGCTTTAATATCAGTAAAATGGCCCGTCACCTAAAGACGCAATTTCAAAAAAATTCCCTTGACAGAATTTAGTGAGTTTTCTGAGCTTTCCCTGCAGGAACACTATTAGCTATACAGTGTGATCACCTAACTTCAAGAACACATGAATCCAGATTGATCACCCAGCCAATCTGAGGGATGAAATGTGGAAATCCGAGAATCACTGGTCTAGCAAAATGAAACATGAAAACTGTGACTCTAAAGTAGTTTCAAAGTTGTGAGAGAGAAATCATCACCTTGCTGAATAAATGTATCACCCTATGATGCAGAAAGTTATTTTTCTATTTTGCATACACTCTTTTTCTAAAGTATGTAGAAAAAGGGAAGTTCCATTGAAGGTGCTGAGCAACCTTCATTCTCATTGATGGGAATATCATAAGAGGCATTTAAACCCTGAAAACACTCAGCCAATAAACAAACATAATCTCAACACATGCATTCATTTAGCAAGGATAAAGACATCTACATATTTTTTCTGTTTTCTAAAATGTGTTTAAAACAAAATACTAGTAGATGTGCTTCCATAAACAGTCAAAGGAGCAATACAGGTATTTTAAATATTAAGAATGCTTACCAGATTTGCAATGATATAGTGGTATCCTTTAACATGTTTACCAATTGTGATAACCTGTAAAAAAAGAAGAAATACCCCCATAATGGAGAACGTTCACCTGGCATACAGACAAAGACTTAAAAGGTACAAAATGCACTGTGATTTAAAAGCTAGTTAAGAGCTTTATGGCACGATACTGAGTTTGTGTGATGCTTTATCCTTTATTTTGCCTAATGCACCACTGAGCATACTCTGCTGCTAGAAATTAGCCACGTTGAAGTCCAAGTCCCAAGAGGGAGAGTCCCTCCAGACACAGGAGCTAAATGCTAACTACTGTGGTGCGCCTCACAGACTCCTGTTAGATTCTGCCCACTGACATTCATGAATTATGATGAAACCTCGTAAAGTTCAAATTGTTTATTGCCCTAAGTGTTCCTCACAACCTCCCTCAAAGCCAGCTGGTGTCTTCTCAACAGTGTCTGCTGGCAGACCTGTAGCATGGATTCTTCTCCCACATAAGCCTAACTAAGACTATGTCTGCAAGGAGAAGTTTGCATTTTGAAGCTAAGCACTTTTCCAGAGGAAGGATGTGCAAGATAAGAGGAGTCTAGAGGTTTATTCCATCTTTGGAACAATGAGAACAATGAACTTAAATTAAGAGAGGATGACTCATTCATTTCCTCATGTAACATATAACTAAAATATTCAGACTAGGCATTCTGAAACTTTTATCAGGGTACTACTGAACAACATTCCACATACTTGGTTTAACGAAGTTACAGAAATATAATTGAAAGCAGTTATAACATTGAGTTTACATTACTAGAGTTTGAGACTCAGAGGGATCACATTACATATGCCATGGAAGTAATAAAATTTTTCCTCTTTTGAGGTCAATATATATATGACATATGAACTTAAGTATCCTAAAACAATTACCTGATCAGACTACTTAAAACTAAATGCTTACTAAGAGGTTTAAGAACTATTTTCAGGTGTATTTCTTATGTAGCTGCTGCTTCCAAAGAAATTTCAGTTATACCAAATAAATTAGCTCTTCTGTATGAACTATTTCTTCATCATTGGCATCAAAGAAGACAACCAGCAGCTGCAAGCCTTTGGATCAATGCTCAGTAACTCTGCTCCAGCTGCCACTGGGTACTTTTTTATTAACCCAGCTTGCTAAAACTTGCCACTTGTCCACTAAGGATGCTGCCAGTTAAAACCAAGAAAATTCAGTGGCAGTACCAAAAGCCATGATGAAGGAGCTGTGCACACAAAAGCTTTTCAGCAGTTCAGAGGACCTTCTGTAGCAGGGATAGACAAGTAGTAGCAGTAATTACAGAGTTGCCCAAAGGGTGTTATCAGGGTGAAATGAGATTCTGCAAAGGAAGCTGCTGAGAAGAGACAGCAGCTATATAATGAAGAGCATGGTAACACAGACCTGCCAGATCAGAGGAGAGGAATATAAACTAGTCTGAGGAGAGATGGGAAACTGAAATATTTTTCAACTTGCATGATTTGTTGAAATCTGAAGAGAAACTATAACATGAGACAAAAAACAAGAATGATTAAGTGACTTTGGAAATACATTTTGTGCCAATACAAAGATCCAAGGGCTACACAGTGTAACTGGGTAAACCTGAGGCTGTCACCTCAGCTTAAAATACCTGCAGGATAAATCAAAGCACTAAAATGAAAGATTTGTTCAACAATAGAAAGCAAGGAAGGTAGTGACGAAGTTGTTCCTTTATGTATCGAGCAATGCAAATAGTACTTTTGTATTCAAGGAAAATCTGGTTAGGAGAAAGCCTGTTGCATTTCTTGCAGCAAAAATACACAGAAAAAGGGATACTGATATGATGTGTCTACTTCAGGCATTCTCATGAAATGCAGGAAATTTTTCAGAGCAGGAATTCAAATAATTTTTCAAAAAATAAATCCTGTAGCAAAGCAAGACCTAAAGTACGCTGCTATTAGAAAAGACAACCAGAAGAACACACTCAAAGGATACTCACAAGCCAAGAAATTCATTGTTCAGCATTTAATTTTAAGAGATGGAGAAAACTATTAGAGAATCAGTTAGTTAGACTTTTTTTTTAGGCTACTTGAGAAATAGAAAGTGGGTTTACCTTTAAATGTAAGGAAGGGAAGTTTCTGAGTGTAAGGATAATGGGCTTAAAAACCAGACCAAAGTGCAGAAACAACTAGGCTATCTTGTGAAGAGAATTCCAAGATTAAACCCATTTGGGACAGCTGCAAACAGTTTAAGAGAACATACTCCAGGGCAGAGCAGTAAAGTATTTAGAGGAGAACAACTAACTAGAGTTATATTAACTGGCATATGAGGCTCATTTGGCTGTTATGTAGGATTCTTCAGTGACTTACAAATCAAAACAGCAGAAACAAAAGCTTAGCCAGCTGTATGTCTGAGGAGTAGCACAAGTCTGTAGGGATGAGCTGAGAAACTCTAAGGGTCTAAAAAAGGCAGAATCCATCAAAGTGCAACTAGGGCAAGAAAAATATCCCAGAACTGCAATCAAAATAAGAAGCAGACAAAGACGAAAATAGGTCTATTATGAAACAAAGACTGTAAAAATGAATGGTAACTGAAGGGTAAAGAGGGTTCTTGTCTATAAAAAGTGACTAAAAGGTGAAACTAAAGAAAATTACAGTCAGCCAAAGCTTCACATCAGAAATTATAATGAATATTACATACTTATTTTAAAAAGAATGTATAGGATAGTAAGATAATTGCTAAAAATAGTCTTGTCGAGATCAAAATATGTCAAAGCAGTATCTTTCTTTTCTCTGGTCTGATAATAAGGAAACAGCAAGATGTGACATATCTTGAGTCTAACAAGGTGATTGTTCTGTAGGACGTCATTAGAAACTCACAAGAGACATGGACAAGACAAAAAGTCACTGTAAGATAAGTAAAGAACTGTTTGAAAAGCCACACAGAACCAGCTGAAGAGGACCTATAAGAACTACTTATGTCAAACATTGCTCTACATTGTACATTTCTTGACATTGATAAGTTAGAAAATATGATTTTGAAATACTGCAGATGACAGAGAGATCACACTCTCAGAGATCAAATGCTCTTGAGAACAGGATCAAACTCAAATTTATCTTGAAAATTAGAAAAAGGGTTTGTGGATATGAATTCCAAATAAAACACACAAACACAATGTACTCCATTAAGGACACTGCTCATTGTCTGAGCCTCTTCAAAATATAACGACCTTCAAAACAAAGACCAAAATAACAAGCCCTTCAAAAAACCTTCAAACAAATACATCCCTACTCAGATGATACATCCCTACTGATGCTGCACAGTCTCACATGATGAAGCTCAAGCCAACAGGGAACTATCTTTACAATTTTCCGTTGTGCTCTGCATGCATGAAAAGTAGGAAGGTACAGAGCCAGTAAGAACTTCCTAGACTCTAGGACTGAAGTGGTAGATTTCAAAGTAATGCAGTAATTTGAATCAGAGCACCATGATAATGTTGCTAAAAAGAAGACTTTTTAAAAAAGTCATTTTGGCAAATAATTTGCATGGGTGGAGAGAAGACAGATTTTGCTGTTCTTTTTAAAGCTCAGGAGGCGTTAGCTATGAAAAACAGCATCCAATTTTGGTTAACACACTTTAAAAGTGACACAAAATGAAGAGACAAGCAAGGAAAGTACAAATGACAAAGAGCTTCAAAACACAAATTTCAAAGGGCATTTAATGAGGAACAGTAGCTCTGATACAGTCTTCCCAAGACATAAAAGGTTCTCAGAAAATGCATTAGAGGGAGAAAATACCTTCTAGGTGTAAAAAGAACTAATCCTTAGACATAACTATCTATATTGGACCAGATATAACAGTGTATCAACTATGTATAATACAGTATACTACTTAGGCTGTAAAATAGTCTGAACAAGGTATTTTGTAAATTACTGTTTTTCTTTTAAATAACCAGGATAGAAAACTATACAGGATCATCCAGATAGAATCATCTTGAGTTTGGGCAAAGGGAGAGATAATAGGATTTGTATGTTCACTTTCTCCCTGGCACATATGCAGTCCTCAATACAAACTTGTCACTGCCAAATGATTCATAACAATGACAAAAATACCATCAAAACAAATGAACTCATTACATTTACTTATAGAATACTGCTAGCTGCTGTCACTGAAGAAAGAAGAATAGCAAACCTGATCAACAATGTCGTTGACTTTATCGCGTTCACAGTCCAAAATCACTCGTCTTTCCTTTTTTACCTCTAGATCTTGAAACAATGAACGGTAAGTTTCATCTTTTCTCTCGTTGTTAATATTTCCTACATTGATAGCAGTCACTTGCCATTTCTTTTCAGCAGCAGAATCCAGCACAGCTTGCAATGTTGATAAGCCTGGCAAAGCACAGGAGAAAACAGAAGATATGATAAAGCTTCAGGAATTAACAAGCTTCTACAATGTGATTTGTGAGATCACTTATTTAAGTTCACTTATTTAAGTGTAACTTGTTTGACCTGTCACAAGTAGCTAGAAATCAGAAACTAAGATATATGTGGGCAAAATCAATTATTATTGCATGAAACTTCCATTTGCATCACTGCAAGGCATCAAGGTAAAGCCTCATAAGTGTAACCTTTGGGCTTGGCCCAATCTTCAGAATTGGATTTGGTTGTTTTCACTGATCCACTGCTGAAATTCCACACAGTGGGAAAGGGATCTTCTAGGAGAGGAGTGATCCAATTAGAGCAAAAGGATCAGCTGCTTATTAAAAAAAAGGATCAGCCTTATTAAAGGATCAGCTGCTTAAACAACAGCTATTGAACAGCTTTTGTTCCCAGCACTTGAGCAGAACTGTATTTAAACCCGGACCTCACTGAAGTCTATGGCAGAATTCCCATGTTCTGCAGCAATGGTAATGGATTTATTATTTCTGTTGCCTATAGTCACATCCCTGATTATGAAAGACGTGCTGAGATATATTTTTTCCATATAGATAAGCAGGCTCAATGCTAACACCTACAAGCAGTGTAGAGAAGTTTCCTTCCATCTCTTTTGGCAAGTTCCTGACAGGAGCTGTAATGTTTGTACAGATGCCTGTGATATACTGTAAAACCAGTGAAGATTTTACCTGACAGATTTTACTTTTTTAGGGATGAGCTAATGTAGTAGAGAAACATGAAAATTACTGCTGGAAATTAATTCCTGCTATACAAAAAGTACAATTTTAATGACTTCCAGCAGTACAAGAATGAGACTTATCATGTTTCAATTCCTACCAGAGAGTTCTGCATGATTCTAAAGAGCAGTTTTAGGGATACCAGATACTATTACAGGAAAAAAAAAATTTACTTTCTTACTAGTGAATTGACATTTTTTCACATTCTTCTCTCCTGAAACCACCAAGCATCAGGAGTCATTTCTTTGAGATAAATTCTGACGTGGTAAGTAGAGGGAGGTTCAGGTATAACTCTCATGAGAAATAATAGTGGTTATACCCATAAATATAGAAGGAGAGCACTAAAAATTAATTTGTCTCACAGTCTGTAGGTATAATATTAAATTAAGATTGGTCAGTGTTTAGCAATTCATCTTCATCACTGAAAATGGTAATGACACACAGCACTACACAAGACTGGTCATCAGCAAAGGCAGAAAATGGCAGGCTTCCAAAAGCATAAATTGAATTATTATCTTATATAATTCTGGTTTGCCAAGTCTCTTTAAGAAAGACTGTTATTAAGTTTTGTATGTCATGTAATGATTATTTATTTTAAAATCACAGATAAATACAGTCCACCGGTACACATAAACTATTTCAAATCCTAAAGATGAATCTGGAGAACTTGTGTTAAATGGGAAAGATTAGTAATGTAAGCAAACTGAGAGATGCAGGGAGCATCTTAAAACACTGAAAAGCACTAAAGTATGTTTAAACCTCAAAATACTGCTTGAAATGATGAATTAAATTTTTTAAAAAAAGACAAATCAGCCAAACTGAAGCCATTTATTCTGAATAATTGTTTCAATTATAATTTAGCAGATTTCAGGCCCTCCAACCTGTCTAAATTTCCTCTGAATTAAATAATCTCAACCAGGCACAAATTAACAAGGACTATTAATGCCAATACCACCCATTGCAAAGGGTTCCTTTATTTACTCCTCTGATCTTCTGTTTTTCCTAGGGTTTCTCTTTTCCTGAGGTACTCTCTGCAGAGATATCAAATGGCTGCCTGGATTGCTTGCTTTATTTTTTTTTTTGGGCAGCAGATTTGCCATCCCCATACAGCTTAGCTTATTCTGATAGCAATAACATGTTGCAAAATCACAAAAAGATAACCAAACAGAAGGCATTTGCAGCAATACTTTCGTGAAAGTGAAATTTTCTGAAGGGTAGTAACAAAAGTGGGAGACTCTGCAGAGGAGAAAACTTCAGCAACTTCAGCTGCTATTTTTTAAGCTGCATGAGTACTTCTGCCTGGGAAACTCATGTCCTGAACCTCTTTTGGTTATTATGAGGCAAACTTTTAAAGCAGTGAGCTTTGAAAAGGAAGATGGAAGAGAGACTGAATAACTGAGCAATTCTTTTACAGATACAATAATGCTACTACTTTTTCCAAAACTTAGTGTTACTAATGGCGGAGAGGATGCAAGGATGGTAAAGAACACTACTCCACATTCCATGAGAATAACTACTGCATTAAGACAGTAATGACTTGGGCACACATATACTGAATGGCCTCACTCCTTATGGACAGGAATGACAGCAAACTGCCCTGTACTTCAGCCACTCAGTCCCTAAACACAGAAGTGCTCCAACACCAGCAGTAAACAATTCTTTAGGAATAAGTCATCAAACTAATTCTTATTAGCCTTTATAGTTTCCATGAAATTAAGTAAGTCTCTTTGCCTTTTTTTATCTCACTCCTGAAGGTGAAAACATCTTCAATTCTATATCATTCCTTAAATATACATCACTGTCACTACAGTAACAGGAAAAGTGCTTAAAGGAACAGTGGACTTGTGTATCTGGGATTTGATGTCAATGTAGCTGGCTACAAACTGCTGGACTCTGCAGACTGACCTCATGCAATCTGTGGGGAGCACTGAGGAGCAAGGATTTACTCCACATAAGGGCAGGAACTTCATGCCTTGGAGCTTGTTATCACTGGGGTGCCTTGCCACAATTAAAACCAAGAGGTAAGTAAAAAAGGAAGAACCTAAGGGTGGCTAGAAAGAACAATCTGATGCTGTTATTCCTGGTCAGATCCAGGCAGTGCAGCTCACAAGAACTAGGTGTTTTTCAGTATTTCCTAAATATAAATCACATGCAGGTCACATTCTGCCCACCGCTAGATGACTGACAAGAGTACTGGCTGAGAAAGTAGTTTTACATCTGTCCTTTCTAAAAAGACAGTGAATGTTTCTGATTCCAATGTGAATTTGAAAAGGAACTGACAGAGAAATGAGCATAGCATTCATTGTTCCATGTGACGTTACCTTTGGAGGCTACATACCAGGATTAGTTCTTCTAACTGGAATGCTTACAAAAGTGCTACTCTCTTGAGGAGACCCCTTCAGCTTCTGAACATCATGTATAAAATGGCATCAGAATGCAGGAATTTAAAGTCACCCCATTACTCAAAAAACCATGGAGTAGTATAATCATGCTTTAACACTATTAGCATTTTATAATTTAAAATGCATTTAATATTTAACTCTGACAAACGAACACACAGAAAAGTCACAAAATAGCCTCTTTAAAGGGAACAGGAGTGGGTAAGATAGAAGAAAGATAGCCAAGGTCTACTAGGTGAGGACAACCTGAAAATAGAATGATAACAATGGAATTCCAGAAAAACCAATCAAAAACCCCACCTTTTCTGGATAAAACTGCTTCTTCTTAGAAAACTAACTGATATACCACAATTTGCCAGTGACATTTTCAAGTTCATAAACTGTTACAGTATTTCTACTACAGCCATAAAAGAGCATGAGAAGGCTGTAGGGTGGAGTTAATTGATCCTGAGCAATGGGTTTAGCAACATCAACAATAAAATCTAAGCTAAACAGAGGCGAGGAACTTGATACCAAAAGCAGTCTCCAAATCTGCATCCAAGATTTATTGCTTGCTTGGTGCCCAACTACAGACTGCATACATGAAGTGAATCTGTGGTGGCAGACAGCCCTTCATGCTTAGATTTTTTTGTCTCCTTAGATGTTTCTTTAACAAAAAAAGAAAAAACTTTACATATAAACTGTTTTACAGCATGTGGCTAATCTCACATTGCTTAACAGTTACAATTCTATTAATGCATACCATAAAAATTTCATTCTCATTTGAACAATTTTGTTTCTGTCCCAAAAGCTCATTTCTAAATGCAAGAAACACTTGATTCAATTACACTTATGCTGGTTGGAGGTAAATATTTCATCTGTTATTTACTTATCTAATATGAATTCCAGATTTCAACGAGATACACCTGCCAAACAGGGTGCAGGTAAAAAGTACCACACCTTACCTCTGTCACTGTCATACAAATATGCAAACTTGGTCCACTGATAGTATTCGATCAAGCTAAGAAGAGCTCCCTTGAGGTCAGGTCTCATCTGAATGACAAAGGGATGTGTTCCATCTGTTGGGAAGCTGGGAGTTATGAAGGAGACATGAAGAGTCCCACAGAATGATGTTATGGTATTTACAGACTTCTTGTCATAGAATCCAAAAATAGCAAAGACTCCTCTTGAAAATTGGGAGCAGACTAGAAAGAAGAAAGACAGAAAATTAGTGGAAGAATTTATTTTAAAAAATTATTGAAAACTCTATAATGTATATATTTATGAGAAATGTATGTCTGAAAAGTATCTGATCACAAAAATATCAGGCAAAAAAAGTAATACTCTACTATGGAGATAATTTGTTAGAATTATTAATCAGTAATATAAAATCTACACTAGAAAATACAAAACCAGAAAGTATCAGTGGTGCACACTCCTAGATGATAAATGTAGAAATAAAACTCACCAACTTACTCTTAAATTCAATTTATGTTGTAAAGAACAGTGATGACAGACATCAATAGCAGTTGCAATTCAAAAAATGAGACATTATGACCACACATAGCATTATGGAAATAGATAATGCTTTGTCACGTTAAAAATAAACGGCCTCTGAGGTTAAGACTCACCGAGCTTTCTACAAAATACTTTAAATAACTTTCCATCTGTGGAAACACAAAGCCAAAACTAAACCCAAATCTTTCAAGAGCAGTAAGAAGTCCATTTGCTTTAAAACCTTCCTGTATCAAAGCATTATTTTAATTCCTGCTTTGTAGGACTCAGCAAAAGCTGGTTCTTCTGGATGACACTCGCGGTCATGTTGCAGGAAGAATAACCTCATAGGTGTAAATAACATGCTGATTATTCACTTTTTATCTGGAGACAATTCAAGCCAGTTGATGAATGTGACCACGACAGCCTGTGCAAAAGAGCTGGTTCTTCTGGGCTATTTTTTCCTTTGAGACTGCAGGGTATACTAGTCCCTAAGTTCTAAACTCAGGGTACAAGAAGGAAATATTAATCTCTGACTAATTCACACTTATCACTTATGCATTCTTTGGTTTGCAGAGTCACCTTGAACAAGACACATCCTTCCAGAGACACCTGACCTGCTTATAGATAGAAATCACAGTGTAATAGATGCTAATTTTTCCCAGCCATTTAGTGCACTAATCCTTGAATATAATTCATATAAGGGCAAAAATAAGTTGGTTTATTTTTAGAATTTCCTAGATTTGAACTAATAACATATTTTTATCTTTCAAAGTGATTGTATCTTTATTTTTTAAATCGTGTTTCTTTTTTAAAAATATTATCCCTTTATGCCTGTTACTACTCATTGCTATATTCTTTCCATGGCTTTGCCTAGGTATCTATGCTACCACTCATCTCTCACGCCCTAATTATTCCTCTACTCCAATTAAAAGCATCTAAACAGGATGAGTGAAATTCTGAGTCTGCCACTTTTAAGTTTTCACCTATTAACTTTAATTAGGTCAGAATATTGCCTCAGGCGAGAAAATACAAGTGATTAAAGAACTTGATGAGTAACACCTCTTTATAAAAGGATACTGCAGGTTTTACAGGGCTAGAGTACAAGATGGTCAAACCTTTTCCATTCTAACTACAAATCATTACAGAATCATAGAATTGTTTTGAGTGGAAAAGACCATTAAGATCAGAGTTCAACCATTAACTTGGCACTGCAAAGACTGTCACCAAAACATGTCCTGAAGTACCACATCTCAAATCTTTTAATGACACCCATGATAGTTACTAAACAGCTTCCCTGGGACAATTGTTCCAATGCCTCCCAACCCCTCCCATGAAGAAATTTTTCCTAATATCCAGTCTAAATATCCTCTATCCTAACTTGAGGCCATTTCCTCTTCTGTTTCTTGTTATCTGAGAGCAGGCCAACTTCCACATTGGTACGCCCTCCTTCCAGGCAGTTGTAGAGACTGATAAGGTCTCCTCTGAGCCTCCTTTGCTCCATGCTAAATATCCCCAGCTCCTCCAATTGGTCCTCACACAACTTGTGCTCCAGACCCTTCCCGAGGTCCGTTTCCCTTCTCTGGACACGTTCCAGCACCTCAGTGTCCTTCCTGTAGTGAGGGGCCCAGAAGTGGACACAGGATTTGAGGTTCAACCTCACCAGTGCCGAGTACAGAGGGACAATCACTGCCCTGGTCCTGCTGGCCACGCTATTGCTGATCCAGGCCAGGATCCACTGGCCTTCTTGGCCCCCTGGGCACACGCTGGCTCATGTTTGGCTGCTGTTGACCAGCATCTCCAGGTCCTTTTCCATCGGGCAGCTTTCCAGCTCCTCTTCCCCCAGCCTGTAATGCTGTGTGGGGTTGTTGTGAGCCAAGAGCCAAGGTTTCGCCTTGTTGAACCTCATACAAGTGGCCTCGGCCCATCAATCCAACCTGTGCAGATCCCTCTGTGGAGCCTTCCAGCCCTCCAGCAGATCAACATGCCCACCCAGCTTGGTGTCCTCTGCAAACTAACTGAGAGTGCACTTGATCCTCTCATCCAGATGGTTGATGAACACATCGAACAGGCTGGCCTCAACACTGTGTCCTGGGAGACACCACTTGTGACCGGCTGCCAGCTGGACGGAACTCCATGCATCACTGCTCTCTGGGCCTGACCATCCAGCCAGCTTTTTACTCCTTCAAGCCATAAGCAGTCAGTTTCTCCAGGAGAACGCTGTGGAAAATGGTGTCAAAGGCAGGTAGACAAGATTCACAGCCTTTCCCCCACCCACCAAGAGGGTTGTCTTGCCATAGGAGATCAGGCTAGACGAGCAGAACATGCCTTTCACAAATCTGTGCTGGCTGAGCCTGATCACCTGTTTGACCTGCATGTGCCTTGTGACATTCAAGATGACCCCAGCACCAAGGTTTGACTGACAGGCCAGGCAGATGGGTGTCACCTTTGCTAATTTCCAGACAACAGGACCTCCACAGTCTTAGCAGACTTGATGTCAAGTCAACTGATCCATGACCAAAAAAAACCTCAAAAATCAAAATTCTACTGATGACACCAGGCATAGAGCCAGGTATTGATCTGCTGGCTTGCTGTTTTTTTCTGTTCCTTCTCTCATCTTCTCTATACCTAGAAGGATAGAGGAAAATGCCACTTGTGCTCCTGATCCCACAATCAGTTGTCCCAAGTCCCTCTCAGAGAAGTTGTCCCAAGTTGTCTCAAGCTCTCAGAGACGCTTCAGGGATTTGGAACAGTCTTCAGGGACTTGGTCAGACTTCTTGTAGCCACTTCATTACAGATTGAAAAAAATCAATCAAGGATAATCAAGCAAAGGTAGTATTCAGGGCAGGAAGGTTTCCCTTCATGTCTTAAACCCAAGCCCCAAGGAGGCAGGGCTGGTTGGCATAAGGTGCCTTCTGTTCCCTTCAGAGGGGACTCTCCTATGGAAATGACCCATCTTTTTTCTTTATGGAAGCAGCTTTGATGCAGAGCATAGGCCAACCTCAGCAACATCTCCATGCTGGATGAATCAGTGTCCTTGTTATTGTTCAGCTTCCCTTGCAGAGACTCAGATCTGTTATGGGAGGTCACCTGGGAAGGTGGGGCAGTCACAGAGGAGACAGCTACACCAGGCAGGAACCTGTCACCATCGCCCCCTATCCCTTAAGTCACTGTGTTCACCCAGGCAGAGAGAGGAAAGGGAATCCTCTGTGTCATGAATCCAGTCTGCCTGTCCAGCCTGTGCCAGGGAAAGCAGGTAGATTTTGGTCCCTGTCTCTCTCTCTCTCTCTCCCTACTACTCCTCAACCCGCTCACCTCCCAGAACTCTGTCACTGAGCACAGAGGAGTTCCCCTGCCTAGGCACACCTCCCTGTTGCTGGTCAGTACTGCTAAGAGCAGGCTCCACCCTCCAGCCCCACACCTGTGTAGCAGCATGTTCCCATCAGAGCCCTGTCTCTGGGCAGCTGTGTCATGTTGGACAAAGGTTTCTGAAAAAGGCTGTGAATTTTCTGAATAGCTTTACTGTTTAAGTTACTGGAACTCCCTGTTCTATTCCACATCATTATACTCTCGCTGAGGCAAAACCAACTCACTACCTCCCCACACACTCATGAATAATTGTTTCCCATGTGCAGCAAAGGCTAAATACCACCTGAACTTGCTACAATAAAGGAATTAATGCCTCATAACTCACCTTCAAAAATGCACATAAAAATAGATCATCAGTTTACTTCTGGATTCCTGGATGAGAATCTTGCAAAGACTGTTACTTGTACACTACTGTGACCTTCTGAATTAAACCATTTTAATACTGCATATAAGGTGACAGAGACAACAGTCTCATCAAAGGACCACTGAAAAATAAAAATGTTTTATGTCACTACTGCCAACACCTGGGATGCATTTCTCCTGTCACACTGCTTTTCTTCCATCACCAGTCAGAGATTTTAGGCACAGGAGGAATAATGTTCCCTACAGCAGCCAACAACCAAAATCTGAAAACAATAGGTGATGTCTTTTCAGAATCAGCACCCATCCTCTCCTCACCTTCCTGACACTGGAGACCTTTATCTTGACTCATGAGTTTTCTCACTTTTTCTCTGCCTATCTTTTCCTCTGCATGCTGGGGACAGAGGAGAGAGTGAGTGGTGGGGCAGGTGGTAGAGTTAGCCCATGAGAGGGTAAAAGGTGTTATTCCACCTTCCACCCAACAGGACAGACCTCTACATACCGCTGGCCTGTGCGCCACTGTCCCTCTTCAGTGATACAGACATGCACCCACTCTACTCTCTTCAGAAGACAACTGCTATTCTTTCCAGCTGAACATCCTCCCTGACAAGGCACAAAATCACACCACCTCTCATCACAACTTACTTAAGCACAGCATTGGATTAATACAGTGAACAACTCTCTGTTTAATAGTCTATACACCTGAGAAATCATCAGTCCTTACATACATGTGTCTTCTTCTGAGGAAGGTTGGTAAAATTGGAATTTTGATCTCTCCTGCACAAAGTGAAAGACAAGTAAAAAGCACCACCTCCATCTAGGAAAGTCATGTCACTGCAGTTCTAAGTACCTAGAGGAGCTGAAGTTTAAAAGCTGAATTACATACACACAGAGGTAAACAATCCCAACAAATATGGTAAAAGCAAAAACATTTAATATTTTTAAAATTATTATGAAACCTGCAAAACAGATACAATGTCTCATTTAATTCACCCAAGGATCCTCTAATGTGAGATAAAAATCTCTCCAACACAAATCTTCAAGTATGGACATAACTCACATCTGGGTCAGCCAGAAAAATCAGGATCAACTATAATCCAGGTAAAAATAAATTTTCATCAGCAGTGATCGGTGTCACAATGTCACTCAGAAAAACCTCAGTGTTGTGCTTTTCTCTGTGAAATTCCACTGAAGGTAAGTGGGCAGGCACCTATGCTATGTAATAAAAACAGACTACAAATAAGCATTTAAACTTTGTCTAAAGACAAATTCTTGCAATTCTTATGGGGTTTTTTTTGTCTTTTAGGAGCAGAAAGAAAAAGAAGGGACGGTATTTCCAAATAAAATGGTGACCAGGCAGACAATGCAGAAACTGCAACTGTTTTTGGCAGGATTCCCACCTCAGACTAAATCTACAGTCATGTTGCTATTGCTGGAAGACATTCGTTTTATAATGGTGAATCACAAGCTGTTCACAATTATTAGAGTAAAAAAAAATTCATGATGATTAGGACTCATAAGCCACTAAAATATGAAAGATCTATTTCATTAATGACATTAGAACCAACAGCCAGGATTCATTTCTTTCAAGCTCTCCTATATGAATTGGAATTTTTTTGGGTTTATGGGGCTCTTTTTAGAAATAGTCTATGGCTTACTTAGCAACAAGAGGGGAAGAATATAGTAAGCACCTTCTGTGATCACTTTTCTAAAGAGATTCTCCTAGAATGGCAAATAACTGTGAATTCCAAGAAACAAGGTAAATAAAGATTCTTGAGAGGCTTTTGTTTCAGTTAAGGTTTAAGTATTTTATATTTGACTTTTGTTCTACAAACATAGTCAGGCACAAACCTAGCTTGCCTTTGTTTTCCAGAGCACTAAAAAGGTGCTCTAGACTTTTATTCCAAAAGTTAGGGGCCAGATTTGTTCAACAACAAAATTAAGCTTAAGCCTGCAATGAGAAATAGTTGCCCTGACAGAGGGTGGCCAAAACTGCTTGCTCCATTATTAAACTCTTCCATTGTTATCTACATCTGCTGCTTCTTAGAACTCCTTTGTGCCACTCATAACTTTTCCTCTTCCCCACCTTCTCCATTTCACTATTCTGTTTTGTCAGTGAACTCTATAAGCAGGATAACCTGATATTTACCTCTGTGGTAATAACTGGTTCTTCAGAACAAAGAAATACAGCACTACACACTCTTTGCCTCTCATCTACAACATACCTCTGCGATGCATGCCATCCTAAATCCAAAGCTCAGGAAGTGCCAACTGAAGAGTACACTTGCAAATTACAAATATGTTAAGCTTTACACAGTGAAGTGACTCCAGTGAAGGAATGACAGTTTGTTTGTCTTCAGCTGAAGAACTGAATCATTAAATCACATAGAAACAGTTGGATTTGTACACATATGCTTAGAAACTCTTTCTGATTAAGCTCTCCCAAACCAAGATTTTCTTCCTTCAGTATTCTCCAAAGGGAAAATAATGAACCTAATAATTGTTTACATTCCAATTGGAAAAAGGAAACTAGCAAAGTGCAAATTACTTACTGAAACAAATGTCTAATACTACCTGCTTACAGTAAATTTCCAAACACTGGTATCATAACTCTTGACATATTATTGAATTTTTATTTATGAGAATTTTGATGCTTGGTTTCTGTCCAAAGATGAAAATTTAAAATGATAAAGTATATGCCATTTGGTGCTTCGATTTCAAATGCTGTCCAGTATTAATGTGACTTTATATATTATTCTATTGTAATACCTTGGTTTATTATTAGTGCTAGCAACACTAGCATAGGGAAATAAGTATTCAGTGCAATAATTTAATCACACACAATGCAATAATCATTCTCTTACTTCTACGAGAAAGAAACTACAGCATAAGCATAAAGAAAGAGTCAAGCACTGCGTCTCCAAAAGAGACCGAAACACAAAGGCAACACTCATTGGTTTGAAAAGTTGATAGATGAGTCAGAAGCAGCCAGGAACAAGATGTAGAAAGTGAATGCCCAGTTTACACAATCATTTCAGCTTCTGAAAGACCATGTTATGAATAAGCAGACAGTGAAAAAGAACAATAGATGGAACAAAAAATAAGCAGGAACCACAGAGAAAAGAAAGAATTCACATATGATTGAAACTGTATCAGAAAATCATTGTGAAAATAAAACAAGTATGGATTGCTTCCAAAGCTATTACAAAAACTGCAGCACAGCAGACAGCATATTGCATATACTTTCCTAGACTAAAAAACATTTTTTCAGCTAATATTATAGAAATAGCCTGCATGGTCTATTTTAGCCATTCAGATTCTACGATTACCTCCTAGATATAAGCTTCCCCTCAGGAAGATTGAATAAGGCATAAGGAATCACCCAAGTCCATCCAGGGGGATATTTAGAATCATGAAAAAAGTAAGCTTTAAGCAAAAAAACCTGAGATAGAACTATTTTTTTCTAAAGGCCATGGTAGGCTAACTGAAATTGGTAAGAAAACTTGAAAGAAAGAAAATTGGTAAGTTCCCAAAGGCTCAGAGAAGAGCAAAATAACTGAAAGACAACAGATCAGAGCTTCATGGTAACATTCAATGAAACACAGGGCACAGAACCCAAATAAAGGCTGGCATTTTAACATTCCAAGATACCCTTTACCAAAACTGAGAGGCAATCAATGCCAATTAAAAAAATTAATGGCAATCAGAACTAGAAATGTGCTATACTTCTGGATAACAAAACATTGAATTATACTGAAAAGACCTTCTCTTTTATCTCTGCAAATTTTAATTCCAGCCCTGACAAATGTGGAGTTTTATCTTATTTTAATCATTTAAGAAAAGCTGCCCAAAATTATAGCCATTCAATACTGACCTAAAGCGTGCATTTTCCTCTTTGCAGATTGTTCATACACATATCTTATGGCTAAGAAAACCCCAAAACAAACCAGATCTCATTGGGAAAGGTGATCATTGAGCTCACACACAAAGAATGATGTGGAGCTCGTAAATACTTTAGCAATGATCCCCCTCACCTCCACACTCAGCATTAATGCAGAAAACACAACTTACAGCAACAGACAGGGAGTTCACAAGCCATCAGTCTGTACCAGAATGGGGGGCTCAGTTTTTCACTGACTAGGGAAATTCTCACAGCCTTAAAGACTGCAAAAGGAAGAATTTAAATCCTGAAGCTGAAATGTCTGTAGAGGACAATCCTGGCGGAGCAGATACAAACGATTTTTTTGCACCTTTCCTGGCAGAAATGCCATCCTCAGTTATTGCTACAACCTGAACTGTTTGCTCAGAGATTATGCAACTGAATGGAACTTTCCACACCTTGTTATTAGCAAAAGCAACTTTGATCATTTTTTAAAATTGAACTCAAAACCTGGTTTGTTGCAGTAGAAAACAAGCTCAAAAGAGGAGAGGCAGATTAATCTATTTCAACTGGCCATTCGTACTTCACACTGAGGAAAGAAACTTTGTGCCAATATGGGATATTTTAAGTGAGCACAAAAAAGCCTTCAAGAAGTTAGTAGCCATCTGTCAGGAAAGTACATGATGATAGGCACAGCTTCTCTGTATGCTAATGCTGCAATAATGAAGGTGGTAAATAAACATCATGTTCACAATGAAACAACAGGTCAGAAAAACAGTCTGTTTCAATGACAGTTGCATTCAATTACACAGTGTTTGGCAGTGCACTGTAAAGCATTTGAAGATCTTTTTCATTGCTAGGACAATTACCATGATGCAAAGGAAATCATTACAAACACCGTTGAAAAGAATCACGTTAAAACTATTATGTTCTTACGAATCAAATAAGATTCCTGGAATAAAATTTAAATGCAAGTCTCCTCATGAAAGAAAAAAAAAAAGTTCATATTCCACAAAATTATTACACAATTCTTTACTGTTAGGATCCTAGTGTATTTGTCCAAATCTCCATTTTCCCCAGCTGAAGGAGATATAATGTTTCCTGAACCCCAAATACAGCAACCTGGGAATGCTATTAAATAACAGAAATACAACTTCATCTGGTCTCCAAAATCCTGATATTCTTCAGGAAGTTTCTCTCCCCTACCTCCTTTCTCTCCTCCTGCCACCCAAATAAAAACCATTCTGTTTCCATCTGATTATACAAACTTTAAGTCAATCAATTTCCTTCAAATCTAAGAACTCACTTTGCTAATATACCCGGCTAGCTTTCTGACTATGTTTTTACCTTTCCCAACAATAACAGCCTTGCAGTAATAGAGAATTTAGAGTGTCCAACAAAGTATTACCTCCTAGATGTAGAAGCAGATAATCAAACCTAAGATGAAGCTACTGGCTTTTTGCAGCCACAGTGCAAGTCATGGAGAAGTCATCTATTTCAGGGCCAGGCTTGCTTTGTTCAATCAGCATAACTCTACTGAATTTAACAGAGCCAATATAATTTATCCCAACTAAAAATGTAATTCTCCATTTTTAGCATAACCATTTTCACACATATTTTCAAACCAGAAATATTATATACAACAGAATAGTCATCATCTCCTCTTCCCCTTAATCAGCATTGCTGGAAGCATCCCATTTCTACATTTCATTAAACTAATCATATTCCAGTTCCCAAGAAAATGTCATTGTGTAAAACTGTCTTTGAAAAATTGTAAAAGGATTTGGAAAGAGATATAATTAACTTGGTAGGCAAAAGTACTTCTTGTTAAAATGTTGACAGATTGGGATTCAATTTATCAACTTGTTTTTCTTTAATTGAGTTAGAAGGACCAACCATCACTCCTGTACAGATTGTCCAACACCATCTAAAAGGAAGCGTGGCTTCAGCACAGAGTTTCTTTGTCAGGATGGGAATAGCTATGACAAAAGACTCTGGGGTTACCTCATAAGGATAAAAAGAAATAAATCTGGAACAAATCTTAAGGAAACTGCTGTAAGGAATAAAGAGGATTTCATGATCAGAGAAAGTACAGCAGAAGATATGGAAGTGATCTATTACTTCTGAAGAAGGCTCCATATTACATTTTTAAAGGAATAAAATGTGATTTTCCAACTGGCCACTACTGACCTGCCACACATCTTATTCTGAGGAAGTCAGTTTAGACCTGTTTATTGCTTACATATCTCTGTCTGAAATGATGCAGCTGGGAGCATATTTCCTTCACCCTGCACGTGCCAGCCTATGCCTTGTCACTCCAGCATGGCCAGCACTGCAGCACACAGCTGTTCCACAGCCTGTCACACCCAGCCTAAGCTCCCCTCCCTCCAGACAGCTGAACCTGATTTGCAAGTAAATTATCTAACTAAAATTTTTGGCACAACTCTGCTGAGAGGAATATCTCACAAAAACTCATGACTAAAAGTAACAGTAATAAAGACAATTTCCTATGCTGTCATGGGTCTAACAGCTTCTATTCCTCATAGGAATAATGATGGATCTCTGCCACCTGAAACAACTTCCACCCAGCATTGTTCCAGCCTAAACCACTGACCTACATTAAAGTAGGCTTCATGTGGTTCTTTTGGTGACATTTTCGCAGTACTTCCAGACACAGTCTTACTTCCTGCAACATCTTATGGATTTATGACACTCATTGACATAATCAGCTGTTAACCTAATTGGTCAGGCTTTATTTGTATTTAGAAATGGTCCAGTAGTTACATCACACACCTTCCTATCTGCATGCCCTATTTTTCACTGACTGTAGAAGTAAGAGAAACATAATTTATTTGGGAAGTATTCAAAGAGCATTTAATAAACATTATTAGTAATACAAATCAGAAAAGCAGTAAGATCCTCTTAATTAGGTCACTCTAGTGAACAGCTGTTTGTCCTGATTATATGACTTATTTAATTAAGAGAAGAACTTATTGAATAATAAGGCAGCAAGGAGAGCTTTAAAATGATAAAGTAAAATGAGCACACATTGCAAATATATTATGGACATTCCTTGCCTCTCCTTTGTCCATTGCTTTAATCTTCAATAACTTGATGCACGTCAAAATGCATTAAAAGTTTCAAATTTTTTTAAAATTTATTTAGGGTTGGCTGATTAACTCCTTAACCAAACTTGCAAAGATGTGATACAGCACATCACTACCAGTTTAAAAAAGCAATGATCCATCCTTATGCTTCACTGTGACTGAGATTATACTCCCAGATTTTTTCTGTGTTCAGATCTCACAGAAGTGGGGTCAATTAGTTTAATGACATTTTACACTGTTTATCCTCTATGTTTTGCCTATATTACCTGAGCTAATTTGAGCACCTACATTGTACTGCAAGCTATGTATAGATATGCATATACACCACATCAAACTAAAAATAAAATAATTTCTAGAGGGAACTTGTGCAACATCTAAATCAGCATGAAAAAACGTTCCCACTCAGCACTGAAACAGTGTCAGAGTCACATTATCTGTGCCTTTAATTTCTCTATTGCAAACCTCCTGCTATATTATGCATGTTCTCTCTATCTTTACATATAAATTATGTACGTTCTAAATATATGTTTTGCAGAGACTTACAGGATTACTAGATTTGGCTTTATAAAAATATCCCATTCACCCACCCTCACTGCCATTTCAGTGGTGAGCCCAAGTCACCACAATAAAAAAAATCCCAAAACAACAGCACCAAGCCCTCCCAAAAAAACATACAAACTCCCCCACAGAGCAAAAGACATTTTATGGCCTTACAGTTACACACCACACTTCTTCCTTTAGCTGAGCAAAGCCTATCTTAATGTCAGGGAACTCTAGGATGCACATGTAAGATCAGTAATTTGTTTTTAGAAAATGAGACTTTCACCACATGTTCTTACACTTTAAAACTTTACCATAAATTACCTGAGACAAATAATCATTAAAATATTTATCAACAACTGCTTAGTATGTCTCATCTAGTAAAGCAAGTAGACTTTTCAACTTCCCTTGCAAATAGTTACCTCAAATTGACCTTGTTTATTAAGAGCTTCTAAGCATATATTAAGTCCAAAAAATTGTCTTTTCCCAGGCACACTGACATCACAGAAATGAAAATTCACTTCTCTTTTGTATCAAATATCAGAAAAAAATATTTAATATAGAGTTCTTCCAGAAAACGTTTGTTCAAGGAGAGACATCAACTTCAAGCAGCTGGTGATAAGCCCTCTAGAAATAGATTACTGACACTAGAAAGAAAATATTACCACCTGCATTGCACATCAGGAGGCCAGACAAAAGATCTAGTCTGAATTCTCCAGCCACCTGGAGACCTACTCACAGCACATCCTGCATTCTGTTCCTTCATACTGGGCCTTTAACCATGAGTTTGGTAGCAAGCAGTGCACTGCCCTCAGAGCACATGTGCAGAATGGAAAATTGCTATTGAAGGTTGAATATATTGGTTTCAAGGGTTTTACCTTAGGCTGACTTTAGGTTATCCTTGTGGACTAAATGCTCACTAGCAGTTTGATTGCATTAATGGAATTCCAGAAACTCATCCTCCAGTTCAGTTAATTCAAAAAGAATGTGTTCCTTGGGCTCCTAAACCACTCCAGAATAAGAAATAAGCAGCAGAGCCAGGGCTGATTAGGAAACTTCCTTGAAATATTCTACTCTGAATCCAAACAGAATTATTCAGGTGGAGACACTCATGTATTCCGATGGTATGAAAAACATATTTCCATTTGAACATAAGTAAAATTTGATGTGATGGGATAGCACTAGAACTGGTTACAGTAGGCTGCATAAATTTAGTGTCCCTTGAGTATTTCAGGTTTTCACTGACAACTTGCTAAAAAGGAGTTTACACCAAGAACAGAAGTATTGAGTTTCAAGTCTTCTTTAACTTCCCGTTCTTAAGAGGTACTTGATTTTTCACGGTCACATACGTTCAGGTGGCACCAGCTCCCACAAACAAAAAAATTAAAGACTCTTTAGCCATGTTGACATCTTGCATAGCCCTGTCATTAGCCTCTGGCTTGGCAGTTTGTTTCATACCTTAATTCATAGAAAAAAAAGCTAAATGTTACCTCCCTTCTCTCCTGCTATTTTTAAAATCTCATGACTTTCAAACAAGTGTCATGATTTGGGTGTCTGTTTCATGAAGTAAGCACCAGGCACTGGCAAAATACAGTAAATCATGCTGCAGGTCTTGTAGACCGATTTGCTATACTTACAAGTGGCTGCTTAAAATTTCTAGCACTAGCCAGCTGCAGTGGTTGCTGTGCACTGCAGGGAGAGTAGTCCAGTCTTGAATAATTAGACTTCAGAGTTATAAAACACAATTAAGCTCCTACAGTTAAAAAAAAATTCTGTGACAGCTCTAACACTCTCCATCACTCTTGGAAAATCAGATCACAATTTTCATAGCTAAGAAACAACAGCTTGATCAATTGCTAAAGTTCAAATGAAACAGCTAAGACTTTTTGATCTATCTTAACAATGAAGCAAAGAATATGCTTTTTAGTGTTTCCCCTGCTTGACAGTCAGTAGCTGTTTCATATTTTGGGTGATATGGTTGGAGGGGTGCTGTATGCTTGTTGGTTTAGCATTTTTCCATAGTTTGACCAAGAAACAACATTTAGATTACTCTAAATTATGATTACCAAAAATGTTATTTATCTTTCTAAGTCACACTTCCTGCATTTAACTGAAATGTAACCTCCAATATGGTAACTTTGTTCAGGGTAATCTAGTACCTCACACTATTTGCCTGGAATAATTAGTTTTTGCTCATACAGCAGTCTAATGCTTCAGGCTTTTAAAATAGCTTCTATAAATACACCTGATCAGCATTGTAATGCAACAAAATACAGCATTTTGTAGCATATGGCACACAAGGCAGTGAAGTGAAGGGCAAGCCTAGCTCTCAGCTGAGGCATGCCACCTAGTTTGTTCCATAGCACTTATTTAACCATATGGCTCGTCCTAGGTGGCAAGGCACCACTAAAACACAGGTGTGTATTCTTTCACTTGAATTCTTGACCCATGAGACAAAGCTGAACTTAGCTCTCCTCATCCCTTATTCAGTGTCACTTCTGTTGTCTAAATTTACATAGGGTTTACCACAATAAACAAACAGAAATTGTGCATAACACTAGCAAAATACTTAACTACATCAACTACTGTTTAAAAACATTTCCCTCTGGAGAACAAAGCCTAATCTAAAACTCACTGACAGTTATATAAACCACAGAACAAGGATACATTTAAAAGAAAAATGTCTAGTGTCTGACCAACAGCAAATGGGTTCCTTGACTTCCTCTGAAACAAAGCCATCAGCATGGAATCAAAATCTCATTTATTCTGGCCCAGCCATCAGTGAGGCAAACCTGAAAATTTTAGCATGCTGCTTCTCTCCAGTCCAAGGCTCTTATTTCAGAACTGCTCTGCCTCTGATCCTCACCATCAATGTAGTCTTTCTCCCTTGCTTTCCACCTGACTATAAGAAATCTAGGCTTCATCCCTAAAGGAGCACAAATAGACAGGAAGGTTTCTGCATTCAAACACTGCCAGTTTGGCACCCTTTAATACTACATAAATCAGAAAAACCTGAAACCTATACAGACTTTTTTTGCTGCTTGCTATATTAAGTCACACTAAAAACATTGTTGATCACCTGGCTGAATCTATTACATAAAACAGTTCTGCAATTTTCACCCTTTCACCCCAGTTTCTTTTACTTTTCATTGAGCATGCTTTTCTGGGGAGACTGTGAAATGCCTTGCTTTGAAAACTACAAGTGCCTCAGTCCACCCCCTAAGAAACATGAAAAACAGCTAAAGTCAATTTCAGAACTGCCCTGAGCAGAGCTGATGTTTCAGTTCCTGAAATTGCCATTGAAAATATTTGCAAGAATCACCATTTTATTACGCAAACATGTGAAATACAGTAGCAGCTTAATCTTATTCTCACTGGAGTCATTGGAAGTTTTGCTATTTACTGAAAAAGGAAACAGATCAAACACAAGAAGCTTAATAATCCAAGCTCACTGGCCATTGTGCAAATAGCACTTGATTAATTCAAGGTACCACTGTAACATGCAGAATGGCTCTGTGCAGGAAAAAGTCTCACTCTTCACAAGGGGAGAAAAGCTTTCTGCCACAGAAACTCTGGAAATAATCCATCCTGCCCAGTGTGCCACAGCTGGGCAAAGAGTTACACGGTGGGTCTCTGTGTCCATGGCACTCTCAGGGCCCAAGGCTCCCACAGGTCCCACCTTACAGACACACAAAGTAAATCCCACTGAGAACGCAGCTCTGCAGCTGCAGCCAGCTCACTGCAGCCAGTGATGCAGCCACGAGTTCACAGCACCAGGCAGGGCAGCTCTGTCCACAGATACATTTGGTTTTAATGAATCCAGAACAAAGCTGCACTTTTATAGTCTTTGCCTCTACTAAGATATTTTAAGCAACAGCGAGAATAAATTTGTTTTGACAATGATAAATAACAGAGGGGAATAATGTCCATTTTGCTGCTATCTCCTGTCAAATAAATGCTAGTCAAATGCTTCATCAGCTCTTGCTGTGAAGACAAACTTCCAGAATGGTGGAGAAGTTTTGAATCTTTACAAGACACCTTAACCATGTGTCTTAATTCATTTATATGCAGATCCTTTCCTTCAGCAGAAAGTTTTTGTACTGTTAGCCCATGTGGCTGAACTGACTCCAGAACAAAAGGAGTAAGAACTGTTTGCTTTTAATTTGAACAATAATAAAAATGCAAATCAGATAAAAAACATTTTATAGCAGCATGAAGATTTTATATGTAGCTAGCAAATCATAAAAAGGTGCATATTTACAGGGTTTAAAAAATTGCAAGAATTATAAACAAAACATATAGTTTAGTAAACTGCAAATATAATCACACAGTATCTTGAAAGGTGACACTTAAAAGATCAATACAAAGTAAAAAAAAAAAAAAAAGGGAAAACCAAAGGAATGAGAAGTAAGGCACAATCTCTCCTTCTTTTCTCCTTAATACAGTATTTTAAAAGTACCTTATAGTGCCTTAAAAGTCATGTAAGTAGAAAGCTGTGCCAAGAGCAATTATGGAAAACTGCACTATCTGATCATAAAAATCAGGTTTGTTTTCATGACTATTACATCTGCATGCAATGCATAAGATAAATGCATATTCTGTATATTCAAAAAAATTTTAAAATTATTTTCAAATTAAAGTGAATACTTTTTATTTATTTTCAATTACTTGGCTAAATATGTACATTAAAATACTGCAGACATGTCATCCATTATGTAGTTGCCAATTGCAAGGGACACAAGTATTTTGCGTGCTTAAAAATGTAAAATATTTTGGAGTGCTTTTGTTACTAGTTTAAAAGGTTAGAATATGCATAAAATATGCTACCTAGGGACTTAAAATTAATGAATTATGTGCTGTAAGTAGGTCAAATTACATGAGCTTTCAAAAAGGAAAAATATTTTATTCCACATGACAATTCTGAAGTAGATAACAATATTAACACTTAACACTGAACAGGGATACCACACAAAAGGTTAAGCAACACTGTTGATAGCAAAAGGTTTAACCTGCTTCACACAAATATGGGAGATAAATTACTTTTAATTATATAAACATAGCTATTCACAGCTTTCCTTGAAAAATTCCAATGACAATCATGAAAGTAAAATTTGGAGCAAGCAAGAGCTAAGTACCTTAAGCAAAGGGTATCTCAAGCATTAATTATATTTTAGATAAAAAATGTGACTTGGCCTGTGTTTATCACATATACTCCATTAAAAAGCTTACTCTGTCTCAGATTCCTTTTCAGGGATACCAACTCAGACTGTGAAACACCATTAAAATGATGATTTAAAGAATAATATATCTGAAGAATTGAATAATGGTTAATTTTCTTTTACTAACAAGTTCTTTGTTTGCCCTTTTAAATTTTACAAATATGGGAGATAAATTACTTTAAATTAATTATATAAACATAGCTATTCACAGCTTTCCTTGAAAAATTCCAATGACAATCATGAAAGTAAAATTTGGAGCAAGCAAGAGCTAAGTACCTTAAGCAAAGGGTATCTCAAGCATTAATTATATTTTAGATAAAAAATGTGACTTGGCCTGTGTTTATCACATATACTCCATTAAAAAGCTTACTCTGTCTCAGATTCCTTTTCAGGGATACCAACTCAGACTGTGAAACACCATTAAAATGATGATTTAAAGAATAATATATCTGAAGAATTGAATAATGGTTAATTTTCTTTTACTAACAAGTTCTTTGTTTGCCCTTTTAAATTTTAAGTCCTTTTTATGGTAGCACTGCAGCAAGTGTTGAGTTGTAAGCTGTCCACATTGCCAACTTCTTGACTACATTCAAAAAACTTCCCAATAGTTTCATACACAAATCACAAGCAGTAGAGATGGCTAAGATTGCAAAAATCTTCTCATCTAGGTCACTCTCTGTCTTTGACCCACTCCTAACTAGACAACTCTCATCAATCATGAATGAGTCTCATGTTCAGGAGCTAAGCCATGACAGCTGTAAATGACAAAAAGTACACTGAAATTCTCTTTGGACTCTGGCATACAGGAATGAAGGAGGTTTAATTCACCTTCTTGGGAGGTTTTAAAATGCACATTAACTTTATGACTTTAGCTAGGCCATCCTAACCTTTGTTGAGTATGTGTGTGTAGACAGTCTCAGAGTTTCCATCACTGCAGAAGGAATGCCATTTAACCCACGTTATCATCACTAGTTGCTAAGCTGCACTTACTGCACAGTATCAGCAGCACATCTTTCAGGGTGGGCTGTTATGTTGAAATCCTCAGTAACATTTCAGAGAGAGCTACTTTGTGGGAGAAAAGACCTGACTCTTAAATATTTCAAATAATGGTTACAGTTAAATATGAAAGTTTTTAGATTTTTTTTTCTTTCTAGACATATTATCAGCACAAACTGCACCAGAATTAATGACACTTCATTATGACAGCATAACTCTATTGTGGATGCTCTTGCACTGCAATATTCCTTAAGAAACAAAGCCTTTGCTATAAATAAAAAAAGAATAGCTGAAATAGCAGACTTGATTTCAAAGACTATGTACTAAAGGTCAAAGAGTTATAATATTAATTAGTGACTAGAAGTAAAACCAATACAGCACAACAGAGATCAAAGACGACTTGTGCCCTAATGCTCTCACAGCAGACTGTACAAACCTCTGGTTTTGTGGGTTTTTCCTATACTTTTAGATGTACCTCATACTAACTTCTACAGTATGAGAAATTATATGAAAAGATTGAGTGACCTCATACAACTTTCTATATGTAACAAAAGAAGAAGCCAGAAAGGCAAAATTGTTAACTGTAGATGGAAAGAGGGAGACAGATGAAACAAATATCTATTATTGAAAAAAATATTTTCTGTGAAAAGGAAAGGCAAAGACAAGAAAGAAAACTGCAAAATCATCACTGGAAAAGTGCAATTTATCCAGCAAGTATTTTGTTGTACATTCCTTGCTGTTTTCCCATGCCAAAGAGCTTAACCATTGAAGGTGTCCCTTTTCTCTTTCTGTACTACAGCTAGAAAGAATGCTGTGTCATTGCTGACAAGCTGCTATTCTCAGAAGTGCCTAGCTGAAAGTCCTTTATAAACTGATTTTCTCCCTCAGTTTAATGTGGCACGACCTCAACCACTCTCAGTTTCAGCACATGAAGTTACCCAGCCCTACAGTTCTTTGCCCCTTGAATGGCGATGCTCCTTGGCAACTGGCATTTGAAGTACCTGAAACTGCATTATCAGCTGATACCCAGTGACTCCCACTGGCAGATTCCCTAGGGCCCCCAAACCAGAGAGGGGGCAATGAGAGCACAAAGAAGAGAGTACAAGCTGCTACTTTAGATTCTTAAGCAGCACTGAAACCAGCAACAGGGCTAAGCCCCTTAGAAATCATTAAAATTAACAGAAATCCTCGTAGGGGTAATACTTGCAAAAGACAAAGACTTCCTTTTGTGTTCAAAGGCCTGAAATATTTAACTTTGGAAACCAAGTAATTTACAAATGTAACTGCAGTAGTGAGCCTCCATTATTATCATTAACCATATAACCTTTAGTGGGCATCCATCCTCATGATGCACATTTCAGTCTCATTTTATAAGAACAGAGGTACTGTTGAGTGGCTTCACTGAAAAACATCCTAAATGTACCTGAATGGACTTAGGCTCCAAAGGAGTAAAAGGCTTTCAGGAAAGCCTGACATAGTGCCTATGATGAGATCCCTTCTAACAGGTTCACTTGAGGACCTCAATGCTCGATCCAAGTACTGGCAGATCAGTCAGAGGAGAAAAGCAATCTTTTTTAATGGTCCTTTGGGAAGGCAGGGCTTGCAGTTAATTTGGTACTTTCTGGTATATTGTCTATATTCCAAGAAAGAGTATTAAATACTGAAGGACCTACGGAAGAGGAAGTCATCGTGAATTATAGCCCAGTGCATGGCAGTCTCAGAAAGGAACCCATCAAAGCCCTTTAAATCCCAGCACACAGGTTGTGAGTTGGCAGTGAATGCCAGTTTTTTCCCAAATCGCAGCAAAATGCAGATCACAAAAAAGAGGCCATTAGGTCAGATACAAGCACTATGAAACAGGAGAGCAGCTGAGAGCATCAGCCCTCTTAAGTGGTATAAGATATGTCAGTGTTCTTAATTATATTAGCAGAAATTTGCAATGAGTCTATGAAAATTACAAACTTGGCAAAAGGAAAGGGGAAGTGATGACTAGTCTGGAATAGTGTTTTTCTAACAGGGATTTTCAAAATATAAAGACTGTATCATCCTTCAAATCAAAGTAAGGTATTAAAATGACAGTAAAGAAACAGCATCAAATGCTAGAAGGACTTAGGGCAGCATATTTATAGATAGGAATGCCACTGATTCACTGAGAAAACTGACACCAATGCAGCAACATTATACCAAAACCCAGAAATATCCACTGCTTCACTGGCTGGCATTCCATTAACATGCACACAGCAGCTCTGCAACATTTCTACTGATCACCTTCTTGGCATACCACTAGTTTCTTCAGTGCCAAGATTTTAGGTAGATGATTTTAGAGATACAAATATATGCCCTTAAAGTGAAATATATTCTGGGGAGACATTTCTGTCTTAGATGTTCAGTCATTCCATTTTCTAGACAGACCAAATAAAAAGAAAAGCCAGCTATAGAGATGTGTACTTGCTATTACAAAACACCTGCTGGCATCTGAAAATAAACTAGCAGAAAATCAGGATAAATAAGGCTTGAGGCAAACAATCCTTTGAAGAGAATAATGATGAGATAAATAAAAACAACACATTTCCAGGCTATTGAGGTACTTCAAATGTAAGAAAAGGATTGAGAGCAGAGGCTGAACTAATGGGGAAAAACAAATCCCAAGAAAAACATGACCAAATATTCTGAAAGATATGGGCAACTGACCTGTTTAGACCTAGAGGAAATCAATGACTGCTGATTTAGACAGATTATTAAAGTGATTACAGGTGCACTTTCTGCTCCTTTTTCACATGTCAACATCACAGGGTGAATTGTGACCACTGAGTCAAAATTATTTGGGTTATATTTTTAGCTTTAGGAGAGAAGTGCAGCAGCTGAAGTACCTATTACTGACGTGATACCTAGGAACACAGACTTCACACACTTCATTCAAGTTCAATCACAAATAGTAATACTAAGAGGACAGGACTGGTCTTCTTCATGTCACTCTTCTTGTTTTACAGACTGCTCTGATCCCTGTGAAACTTTTTCATTTTCTAAAAAGGAGGAAGCAAAATTAAATTTCCCTAAGACAGAATTATTATTGGTGGAAGTTTAACGTTTGGTTTGTTGAGTCCAAAAACGCAACTTGAACTAGCGGGAATAACTGTATTTTAAGTTTCTGGTCCTTTAAGACCATCTCAGTTTGATAAATGCCTATTTGCTATTGTCTAAAGAATATTCTGTTTCCCACAAGACCAGATTCACATAATTTAACGAAGCTTTCTGCAATAAACACCAATGACACAAAATAGTAACAAATAGCAGGAAGAATTATTTCACCGTTTAAGGAACCAACCTTCTCCCTTCTTTCGGGGTGAGCATAATCTGGTAGCTGAAGTAACAAACTTGAGAACATAAATCTCCTACTACTGACAAGTTGCTGACACAGGAACCAGCTAAGATCTGTGACTTTCTCCTTTACACTCATTAGTCAAGGTTAGTAGCATAAAATTTACTGGGTCAAAGACTAATGCTACCTAGTCAAAGGTCTATGGAAGAAGATTATGAAAATTCAAAAAACAATCTGAGTTCCTCTTAGATAATAAGAAATGGAACCAGAATCTTGTTAATTGTAACATATCCCTTAAACTTATTCCCTTATGTTCCTAACTACTATATAGCCACCAATACCAGCCACCAGGAAAATATGAAAGTTACTGATGTCAGCAAGGGAAGGATTATAAAGAACTATTCCCATTAATCATAAAATAAACAGTAACTTTATCATTAAAATGTAAGCCCTTTTACTAACATCACCTGGAAATTTAGTATTAAATGGCAGTAATAAATATACTTAAAATATGTATATGAATTTGCATATATTCATAAAGCATATATGCCTGAAGAAAACCCGATTTTTCTACTTTTTGTACACCTTAATGAGACTCTTCTCCAACACAGAAGACACATAAGAGTTAAAATTTCATGCTGCACCCATGCAGGTTGTGGAATATAATGATTTTTGTCTGAAAGCAGTATAATGCAGTAATAAACATAACTGAGATGACCTAAGATTCTTGAATGGAGGTAGTCTATGTTTTTCCTCATTTCCCTTTCCCTCTGATGCCAAAAAAAAAAAAAAAAAAAAAAGAAGTCAGAATGTCTAAGGTCTAAGTCCTAAAACAGCATTCTGGATCACAAGCATAAAGAAAAGACAATTGGAACATTTTTAAAACAACACATCTGTTCAAGGACTTAAATCAGGCAGAGGAAAATTGACTGAATTTTCCCCCTTTCATAAAAATGCTCTAACATGCTTCTCTCCCTTTTTCCTGCCTATTTTATCTTATTATGTTTCTCCCAATCTCCAACTCTGTCTTTTTTCCTTACCCATTAGAAATTTCTGATCGATTGTTTTCCCTCACTCATTACAAAGGAAAAAAATGTCAAAACAATGAATTTTTCTGTCAAACAGCATTCTTACTTTCTCACCAGCCCTAAGGAAATCTAGACTCATTTCCAACTCTGCTGTAGACAACACTGTGACCTTGAGTAAATAATTTAATCTCCCTCCAGTCCTCTTTCGCACTGCGTGTGAAAAGAGCAAGAAAGTTCTTCAGTCTCCCTCATATACTTCAGTTCTGGGCTTTTTGGGCCAAGAACTGGCACTTACTACAAAGCTGTGCAATGCCTAATATAATATCCTTGCAATTCGTTCAGGGACATCCAGACACAAAGTCAGTGCAAATAAATGCAGATGATGCTCTGCAGTACGGGGTAGTTTTTAGTTAGCTGCTGACGGGCTCTATCACCAAATGTACAGCCATCACTTTCAGTAGCTGCTTACAGGCTTTTGGAACACTAAAAAGAGTCACCTCAGATTAGCAATCTCATATTATAGCATTTGATGCAAAAAAAAAAAAAAAATTATAAAAAGGCTATGGAGTTCAAATCCCCCAAAACTACTGACAGATAAGACATCAGGCTAAATGCAATATTACAAAAACTGTTACTCTCTATCACCATCTTCAACACTCCCTTTGGCATGAGAGTATGATACCCTTGAGGAAGATTAAGATATCTGAAATGGAAAGCAGGGCTTGAGAAAATGCACTGATTCACAATCAGATTGCAAGCCTTCTGTACCCTGACTTACAATGGCATGGGTTGCAATGGTGGGATTTACAGGAGATGATCATACACAACTTACATCTGACTGATAGTAGCTTGCATTTGAAGTCAGGATCTTCACCTTTGCAACTGACTGCTTCATGCTATGCTGCAAATTGAGTGGCAGAGGCATTTCCCTTTCCATTGTCTTCCCTAAGGATTAATACTTAAACCATTTATTCCAGAGCATAAACATTCTGTTCAACTTGAGCATAATGGGAACTAAATATTTCAGAAAATAATAATTTAAAACGAACAATTTAATGGAAAAAAATTCCCAAAAAAGCACACAGAAAATAAGACCATAAAATAATCCCTCAAAAATCACTGAGGCTTGAAAACAAGTCCATTTCAAAAATCAGTTCATTTTTAAAGCCCAGTGGAACCCTTGAGAAAAGGGTCAGTCTTCTAAGTATTGTAAAGCTTTTTGAAAATTACCAAACACTACTGTAAATGAAGGACTGACACCAGAAAGCCCTCAAACTGTAGCTTGGTAGCAAAAAGTCACTCTTCAGTCCCATTTATGTTCCTCCTTGAGGGGAAATATCAAATCCCCAACTAGAATTACACATCCCTGGGACAGTTAGAACTCCAGAATAATGCAAACAATGCTGTTCACATTCAGGGCTAAATTAGACCCAGTAAAACAATCAATTTCTTATATAAAACATTTCAATTCTTTTAATGCTTCATAAGGTGAAAAACACAGCAAAGCAAACAACACAAGAGTGCTCCTAAAATAGCAATGTATTTTTCTCCTAGAAAAACTATCATGTCTATAACTTACACATGGATTGAACTTGGCAGCATGAGCATCTGAAACAGGCTCTGGGGTTTGTAATGCCACTCTAATGTATTGCTAGAAGTTAATATTAATAAGAATTCCAAAAAAGCATAGGAAAAACTGCACCCACTTTCCCTGAAGGATACACCACAGTACATTCAGAATATTTTGTCAGAAATGTGCACGAAATTTTCTTGATAGCCCAGCAAATGCATTTTTTTTCTTCTTAATTTTATTCAATTTTTTTACAAACTAGAAAACCTGAGAATTAATGCAACATGAAACCACAGACCACTGCAACCAGAGTAAAAGATCTTAGTATATTACTGGAAAGCAATGTTACACCTTCCTCTGGAGATGCCCTTCTAAACATTTTAAGCTAAATGTAAAGAAAGTCAGTAACATTTGCTTTGTGTTTTGCATATTCTTTTGCACAAAAGTTGTCATCTTTTGCAGTACCAAAAGCATGCATGTAGAAGCATATTGGTTCATATTATCAAATATTCCAGAGCAAAGGCTAAATCATACAAGGAGGATGGTAAAAAAGACACTTCTGACAGCTCTCTGTAGTCATAATTCCTGGAGTGGAAGGCAGGAAATCTGGAACACTGGTGTGAACTCAAGCCTGTCCTGAATTCTGTCACGCTAACAAGGTTTTCCCCTATGGCTCTTCTATGCAAAGAAGAATTTCAAGCTGATAGATTCCTAACACATGCCCCATTCACTCCAGCCTGTGATGGACTTCTGACAGATCATCTGTTCTTCTGGGGGGATCTGCAAAATCACAGGAGCAGGACATAAAGCAGAAAGGCAGATTGAAAGTCACCTACAATATGCCAGGCAAGTCCTTGATGTCCCAAAATAGTGAATACAAGAGTGATACAGCAAACAAGATGAGCCCCTATGCATTCCCCACGTGCTGGGAGACTCCCATTCAAACAGCCATTCACCCTTCCCTTAGAAACATGGGGGCCAAATCCAATTGCCTACTGCACACAGGCCTTGGACTCCATTTTTCCTAAACCACACCTGGGTATTATCTGTGGCCAGCTGGCATAGATCCAAACCTGGAGTGCTGGTACAGCTGGTAACTAAGGATAAAAGCCCACCAGATGACAGCAAGTTATAGGGCATGGACAGAAGTCAGAGAAGACTACTTGCAAGTTGCAAAATAAATACTCAAAGTTTATTTAAAGCTGAAATAACTCATGCTAAGCAGATAATCACCATGACATATCCCTTTATAACAAATATTTTTATATGCCATTGAAAAATGGCTTCACAAATTTTCAGGCTGAATTGTTTGTTTCTTCTTACACTTTTAAAAATAACTTGTTTTGAAGGACTCCAAAAACACAACATCAAGAGTTACAGTATATGTCCTCAAGCCCTTCACAATATATATTACATTTATTAATTTTTTTAAATGGACACATCTCCCTACTTTTAACTCAACCACTTGCAACTTCTGCCTACAAGAAGGAAGTCCAAGGTCATGGTAGCAAGAAAAAGAACGCTCTTCTCTCTCTTCTCTGTTACAATCTAGTTTTCAGTCACAAAATGACTACAGGCTAAACTTCTGCTAAATTACTACCTTCCCAAGTTTCAAAACGTGAAATTAGAAATTAAAGAAAAAACAAACCACTACATTATGAGCTTCAATTGTCACTGAAAAAAAAATCCTTCTTGTGCACATTTTTTCGACCATGCAAAAAGGGTGAACAAAAAAAGCCACTCTGTGCTCTTTGTGTTGATTGAATCTTAAAATGTGGTAGATTATCATCATCCCAGGATGGTATACACCTACATATTTCCTGGAGAGAGACATTTTCTTTGGTTTGTTTCACTTGGTGTTAAAAAGTTGGTGAAAATAATTTAAAAGCTTGAAAGAAATAGCATCAAGGTAATATTTTAGAGGAATCACTACCTGCCATTTTATCAGAAAACTCAACCATAATGCTGATGATTTAATTGAAATTATTCCTTTTTAAAAATGTAATTACAGCTTACCATGAATTAGAACTAGATGCAATTTAAATTAACTGTTTCTCAAAAAAAAAGAAAAACTCCATGACATTCACTATGAGGGAAGATACATGGCTAAAGATTCAAAGATAATGAACCTCAGGAAGAATAATTTTAGGGACAGGGAGGGGTGCATATGCAGACTCTTACTCTAGACTGTTCTGTTCAAGAACATTTCTCTTACATCATGTTTTCAAATAATCTGCAGAAGAATATTTGCCTTGAAGAACAAGCAATGGTTCAACAGTATTTCCATCTGGAAAATGGTCAGAATTCCTATTTTTTTCACTATTCATATTTTCCTAAGGCCAAGCAGTTGATGTATTCCAAATTAATCAGTCAGAGCTGCTAGCACTGCTACCTAAGCAAATGCTTTCAATAAGGACTGGGCGTTCTATTCAATTTTGAGTACCTGTGTTCAACAGACCTAGGAACCCTGGAGAGCACCTCTGGTCTGGACAAGAGATCTTGTTGACATTTGGGAGGGTGACAGAGCACCAACTGTCCCTTCAGAAACACCATTCTGTGTGGGAAGGAAATCCAGACACACAGAAGGCAAAATGGTTGTGTGAGATCGCCACAGATTTAGAACTACAGCCTCTACCTGACATCAGCTGTAGTAATTTAGTCATAGAAAACTCACTGTTTAATTCAGCCCTGTGTGAACTCTGCATAATGTTTATTCTTAATTTAAAATGCCAAATATTTTCCAGGTATTTTGTTTTTCATGCTTACCTGGGTGAGCAACACATGGGCTGAACCACAGTCAGATGCAGGGGAAGGCTAGCACAGGTCCTGTGAATCATCACAGGTAACTACTGCTGGCATGCTCAGGTACACTGAACCTTTCAGGACTCAGCCCTAGAGTAGCTGGCAGAGCAAGTTACATCAGTTGAGTAGAGATTTCGAAGAAAAATGTAGTAAACCTGTTCCTGAGGGCTGCATAATATTTTGTGATCCTTGTTATTTCATTGCCTGTAAAAAGGTATGGGCACACCAGAACAAGGCTGTTCTGTTCATTCATCTTTTGACACCCTCGTTTGCTATTTAACAGCATAGCACTACAGTTATTCATGCTCTTATTCAGACTTACAGTTTTAAATCACTCACTTTTCAGCCTATGTATTAATAATTCAGTCATTGACAAGACTGTTTTGTTTGTAAGCACATTTTTCCTTGAAATGTTCCTTCCTGTGTTTACAGGAAATGAAAAATAGGCGTAGTATATATTATACTGAAATATAAATATATATATAGCATATAGAAATGTATAAAATATATATATTTCATATATATTTCATATATATTTTTTATATATTTCATATATATACTATGCCTATATATGTGCCTCCAAAGGGCAATAAGAACATATTTTTCCTATAAATTTAACCCTAAATTGAACTTCCATTCTTTGTGCTCGGTGATCCAGAAAAGGGAAGGGCAAAAAAATTCAAGTACTTTACTGCTATCTCCTACTTCCTCTTTCAGAGAAATGAACCATGATACGAATTAATGATTCCCTGTGTGAAGATTATACAGGAAAAAGCAAGGTAATCTTATTTTACATGATTTCCAAAAGGAAAACAAAATTCAAAAAACCAATTAATTTTCTCATTTTCTGACAAGCTCCTTCAGCAAATACTTTGGATAAAACAGACTGTCTGACACATCAAGAAAAGCATATTGAAAGTTCAGCATCCATCATAGAAAACATCCTGTCAACAGGTTTCTAATCTTTAGATCTAGTGCCTGTTATCTTAAGTGTCCATAAATGTAGCTGTCCTGACAGCTAAACAGGAAGAAATCTTTACCCATGTAGCCAGAACTAAACATATGCAGACCTCTAGAGATTTAACTCCCTACCTTGAAGGTAATCTAGAAACAAGTGACTAGATGCATGGGAATAGCAAGTACCACGTTGAACATAGCCAGTGAAACTTAAAAAACAAACAGCCTTAACAGCCACCTAAAATATCCAGCAGATCTTACTAACTGTACCTCCAGCATAATACAGAACTAATTAAAAAAAAAAAAAAAAAACTACATTGCAATTCCTCCTAAGGGAGGCAACAACCCATATTTTTTGCTACAATATCAGGTTCAAAACTACAGGTCTACTAGTGCAAATTAAGATGAAGGACTTCAATCTAATGAGAAACCCCAGGGTTAGTACATCCCAGAGGAAAGGAGACCTGACTGTATAACTGCTTGTCTTTTCATGTGTTTAAAAATACCCTCCTAACCCTGGTCCAAACTTGTTCCAAAGGTAAGACAAAAAGTTGGCTCCTCTTCTCTACCACCCTCTGAGCTCCCAGTCTCTCTCGCTTGTTTTTCCACTCTTGGACTGCTCCACCTTAAAGGTGGAAGGTCAGCACAGCACGCAAAGCACCATTACAACCAGAGTGCTTCAACCCGTGAGAAAGCAGCTTCTGCTCAGTAATCCCACTTCCTTTGCCCCAGAGCAGTGAGTCATCCCAGAGGAGAGAGGAGCAGATTCAACTTTGACCCTTTCAATTGGAAGCTTCTAAGCAGGAGCTTTCTGTCACTTAGGCTGACTTGATGTCTGTTCCATTAGGTGCTATTGCCAATGTCACTGAGAGGCAACTGACTCACACCCCTGAGACAGGGTGACACAGATCTTCCATCTTTGAGCTATACCTGGACTCTTGAATGTTCCCACTTTGACATGTGTAACACGACAGTGTTACACACCACTGTTTCCAAACCACTTGGAAAACTGGTCAGTCCTGCAGAAAGTATGGAAGAGAACTAGAGATTCACCACACCTAGTAAGAACTAGCTTAAATTATGTAAAGCCTCCAAGAACTAGCTTAAATTATGTAAAACCTCCAAGAACTACAGAACGAGAAATTAACAGAAACCCCAGAAGCAACATAAATTGAAATGTGCACATCTGCCCCATCTTAAAATTTTGGGAGGATGTATAGGACAAATCTGAACAGTATGAGATTTTTTTGGTCAAAACTCTCCTCCAGCATATCAGCTAGTGAGGCACATCTCTTCCTGGCCTGTCAAATTACAGTTTCTCCTTTGGTCTGTCATACACAGTTAAAAAACTGCTCAGTAACAAGATGAGATGTCTTGAGTTCTACAACTTCAAGCATTCAGAAAAACAAATTAAAAAAAACCCACTTTACATCTCTCACCCAGTGGATCTGTATCCTAAGTGACTGAGTAAGGAGTTCTTAAAATCAAACCTTAAAATCAGAAGACAAACCTAATGAGATGAACTAGGGTTCCTGAAAAAGCTACTTTTGGTACATTTAGCTAGTTGGAAAAAATGAAAGAAGGAAAAAAGAACTCTATAGAATTATAAGGCAGAATTTTTCTCGAAGGGGAAAAAAGTTAGATCAAAAGCAAATACAATTCAATTGCAGCGCACAAAACAGAAGTTGCCAAGCAATCTGTAGTGATATGACTAAGTTAACCATGTGAACATTGCTAGCTTCCTTCAAAGGACATTTACCAAATAAGGCAAATTTAAAAGCACAAATATCTTTCTTTGAAACCACCAATGTGTCACAGTTAAATAATTAGCACAATTATCTTCAGTCTTTTTAATAATCCAGTAGTAGCAACACTAGCTTTGGACAATTGTTTTAAGCACTATGAGGACAGAAGAAGGAAAAAACCTACCAAACAAACAAAAGAAGAAATAAAAAACCCTTCAGAATGAATTGTTGAATTTATGAGAGGAACAGGCCAAGTGAACAGTTTTCCTAACATGTTTGTTTTTTAAGGCAGTTGATACTTAGTTTTTAAAATGGTTCCTATGTATCGCAACACGCACATCTCAAGATGTCATGTAACAATGAAATACTGCAAAAGTCGAACACTGCAAGTTCCTGGAATACAAGATAAAGCCAGAAACACTGGCACAGGAAATCAGGATTCTGTGTAAAATAAAAAGTAAATAAAAAGAAAATCAAAAGTAAGGCTAGGAGTTACAACAATGACAGAACCACTGTACTCGGGCTCAGCAGGAAGCTGGAAACACTTCCATACAGAAAGGCAAACAAAAATCTTGAAGTAATCTTTTTTGCATACCCAGAAGAACAAAACTAGATGTAATAATGCTAGAGGTCCTTCAGTGTTTTGGAACAGGCACATACAATCCTTGAATCTGTGTTTATTTGGAATGTCAAAGGCATGACTTAATATGATCTGCATTTTCCTCACAAAAACCAACTAATTGCAACAATACTTACAAAAATGTCAGAGTTCCTAAAAGCTATTTGGGTGCTTACAGACTTGTTCTTTTCTTATGAAACTGAGGAAATTACTGACGTTACAAAGTACATGTTCCAAGCACCATTTCAAGCACTGGAGTACCTGAAGGACCTTCATAGGCTGCCAGATGTGCCACAGAACTTTTGACACTCCCATTTTCTGGAGCTGCCCCTTGAGGTTACACAAGACAGCATGAATATCATAAACAGGGTCTTGAGGAATTTTAACTGCAGGTGAATTAGAAGTGTCCTCCAAAAATGGACACCTTGAAGAATATATTCTGGTTTGATCATATTGAAATAGAAGTAAGGAGATAAGCTCCAAGAAACATTATGTGCTCCATTTGCTTACAAAATCAGTATTTGCGGCCCATAGATGCTTGCTTATGTCAACAGTAGAAGTATGCTACTTGGTTTTACACAGTCAAGGTAAAACACATTTCACTACAAGTAAAAAAGGAGTTAAGAGAAAATTAAAATTTCAAGTTTATGCACAGATTTCATTAAATAATAATATCCAAGATCAAATGCAAAAAAAAAAAAAAAAAAGGAGAGGAGTAAGCATTATGTTTTTTCCCTTCGCCTACAGAAGCATAGGCCAAACTCTTCCATTCTTAGCAGTTTTATTTACATACTTAAACTGAGTTGAAGCGGTCTAAAAATTTTTCTAAATTAGATTTTCATACTGAAACCTGACAAAGAACTTAAGGAAAGCACAAAATAGGTAAGAAACCCCCATCAAACAACCAACCAACCAAAGGGTCGTACACGAACACGTGCCAGAAAGTTTGTAAAAAACATTGTGTAGGTCAGAGAGGTGCTCAAACATTATTGCCCTTTTTAGGAATTGTTTAATCTTTCTTTCCATATACAAAAAACCAAATCCATTTTCCACATTTATACAGAGAAAGTAAGTAATTTAATTTTTTTGATTTGGTTGTGTTTCTACTAGCATTACCAGAAGCTTGAGCATTTGTTTGTTTGGGTGAAAATAGCCTGTTCTTATTGGTCTGGACTCCAGATCACTGGATCAGGTTGCTGAATACATCAACAAATCCTATTAGCGGGTAAAAGCACAGAATGACTTTTCAGTCACGACTCTGCAGAATTTCAGCATGTTCCACTCTCACCAAATGAAAGCACCTTCAGATGGAGCAGATGTAAGGCTGTGAGTGAAATTAAAACCCCACTTATACTGCAATATATAATATATAGTGACTCATATTCTCATCTTCTTGATCCCTCAAATCCATCTAGTCCTTCAATATAATAAAATTATACGATTAAATTTCCAACTCTTCAGTTAAAATGGCTTCAAAAGTTTAAAGCTGTGTGTAAGTCTGGCCCATTAATATTTGTTGGTTGAGCAATTGTTTAAATTTTTATAACTGAATTTTCCTAACAGGGTCTTTTCCCCTATGCTTTATCATGACAACAAAGGGCAAGAAATTTTCTTCCTGCTTCCAAAATCTCCAAGTCAATTTTTCCTTCCTGCATCAGGCAAAATTTAGGATTAATAAGGTTTGTTTTAACAAAAATTAATTGAGGCATGAAAAATGAAGAAGAGTAAGAGACAGTGAGGGATTCTGACATCAAAACAAGTGCTAAGGGCATTCAACTTGAAAATTAAAGACAAAGGTCTAAAATTCAGGTCTTCTGCCTGACATGAACAAGAGAAATAAAATAAATAAGATACATCCTGTATGATTCTGCTAACCATTCCCTGTAATTCCGCTGTGGATCAATTCTGCTCTTGCTTTAAGTAGCACTGGTGTAGCTCGTTCAAGCACGTGCCTGGTATGCACTAACCATGCAAATTATTCACCCTGCTTTACAAATATGACACCTGGAATAAACTCTCAAATATCAGTAGGTCTCTGCCCAAGGTACAGTCACGCAGGAACATTTTGCTGCTTGCCAGAACTCACATTTGTACAAAGAACCCCCTCTGAGAATGTAATAGCACAGTGTAATGGAATTTGCGACTTTCATAGAGGGGAAAATAAAAAAAAAAAATATAAATCAGCATTTTGGCTTGGAAGACATTTTGTCAAAAAAACCCTCATAACTAGTATCAGGAAGAAACATTCTGAGCAAACTATCCCTCAACCACCTCAATTTCAAAGATTTATGAGATTATTGAACAAATTAATCTGACTTGTTCAGAGCTGTACTGTCTATTTCATCAGCATACATTTGCAGACATTCTGAGACAGTTTACACATATACTAGGAAATACAACACATTCAAATAATTTAGATCCACATTACATGCAATGGTAAAGCATATTAGCATTTTAATTTTATGGATCTAAACCAGAGTCCTACAACTTCCAAATACATTCATAAAAGGCAGAAAACCAAAGAAAACAAATCCCTTCCCCATGCTGCAAAGCAGGTGCAAAGCTGTTCTGCTGAGCTCTCTTGCCCTGTTGCTGACATGAGCCCCAAAAACAGTCTTCTCCATACAAATCATGAGAAAAATCTCTGCATTACCTGTTATTGCTATTTAAATTTTCTATTATACCATGTACTTAGAAACAATCTGTTGTTTGCCATCCTCAAAGTGCATGAAAGAGAATCAGTGTGTGAAAGAGAATTCACACCTTTTGTAATAAACAGGCTTTTTTTCCAGCCCAAGCCATGTTTGCAAACTTCTAAACTCTTTTATACTGAGGAGAAATTACAGTGGCATGACAGCCTTAACCACAGCAGCCTGAAAAACTGCAGAATGAAATAAATTATGTTTTTTTCCAATATTTTTCCAGTATTACCTGGACTTGAAATTAAACTGAATAGGTAATATAGCATAGTAAACTCATGTTCATATACCTATTTTGAACATTTTATAAAATCAGCCTCTGTTCCTCATTGAGGAACTCTTCTAACAGTTGTATGACTACACATTTATGAGTCAGGGCATTTGAACATTTTACAGAATTTTGCCCTACTCTTGTTCACTGGAAGAATCTTTGTGGGAAAATATGCCCATTTTAAAACACAAATGGCAAAATACTCTTTTATTTTTTTTGTTGTTGTTGTTAACAGTGAAATGCAAACACACTTATCTTCTGTAGTTAAGTCATGAAGATGCAATTTCCACGTGCAATAAAGCCCAGTAAGTTGTTCATGGACTAACTGAAGTGACTGTCAATTCAATTACAGAGACAGCCTCCCAAATATACAAACCAACCACACTGATTCAAGAATTAATACAGATCTGAATATTTTTCCTTGGATATAAAATAAAACAGTAGATCAGAGTTGAAATAATACATTTATTTAGCTTGAGTCTGTCACCTTTACTTGAACTGTAGATAACATTTCAACCCTCAAAAAAATCCCATTAATTTCTCAGGTTTGGGAGCAGGTGGTGGGAGATAGTAATAGCTGGAGCTGAACCACATCTTGCTGTAGAATCACTGTAAATATCTCTGCCTTTTAAAATTTTTTTTCACACTTTGATAATGTGACTAGCCATTGGAAAATGCATTAGGTATCTGTACATTAAATCAGGTTCAGGACAGGAATGTTAACTCTGTATATTCATTGCCCAAATCGGGACTTTGGCAGGGGGAAAAGGTAAACTCCCCATAAACTGACTGACTTGAGACCTTTTTTTAAAACAATTTTTAAAAAGACAAAAAAAAAAAATCAAAAATCTGTGGTGGAATAATTGTTAAGCAAGGAGGCACAGCAGTGCTGCATTAGAAAGTGAAAATTGTTCTGTGATGGTCCTATATACAGATAGATTAAAAAAACACCAAACAGTATTTCAAAAGACATCTATACCACTCTGTAAGTGCATGCAAATTAAAGACAACAGCTGTATTTTAAGCACAGTTATTGATTTTAGAAGGTTCAGTACAAATTTGTTCAACATGTGGTTATTTAAAACCTGCTTGCACTCCTTACTGTTGAGCTGGTTCACAGTATGCCTTCACTATGTTTATCTGATGATTTTATTCACTCTTTAATGCTTAACCATACAAAATTCATTATTGAAATTATTTACTAATTTAAATAAAAGCTCTTTTTTCAGTTTTAACAAGGTTACACTTTATATGCATTTGTAGCCAATGCAAATTCTTTTTATGAACCTACCAAAGAATAACATTAAGGTTTCAAGAAAAAATAAAAATGATGCTCCACAAACCTATATATTTTATATGAAAACATACAGACTTCTGCCCTAAACCTTTTCAGAAACCTACTTGGCAAAAGGAATTAAGTTCTTGTCCACAGTCTTCTAAAAGCAGATGCCACTGTATTCATTTCTGATAAATGTAATGATCAGTTAAAAAAATAATGGGACATATCTCTTGTCCATTTCAGAAATAGAAGTTTCAGTTCAGATAAAAAAACCATGTCAGACAAAAAACCCATTCACATATACATATAGAGAGAGCTTGACCTATGCAACAGCATTTTTTACCTATTTGGGTATGTTTTCAGTGCTACTTTCAGTCTGACCTGACATTCCTTGGCTTGAGCTGTTGTAACATTGTTTCCAGAATATGGGCATGAGCCTTCAACATACAAAATTTTTAATTCAAGCATCTGGCTCACAGGCCACACATGACTTAAAGAGATAAATTAACTTACTAGTAAGTACTCTCAGATAATCCTCTTCAGAAAATGAATTGTAGAGTTTACCTAATGTCCTGCTTTTGATTTATCTGACATCCAAAACAAACTGCTCTTCACTCTTTTAAATATATATTTGTGTACCCTTACACGTACATTTGTGTATACACACATGCATATCTATCTTTATATGTACATATACACATTTATGTTTACTGTGGGTTCAGTCCTCTTTTTAGTTTCCTGAAAATTAGTCCTATCAGCATTTAATTTCAATTAATAATTTAAAAATATATTTTCCTTAAGAAGACAGTTTTTAATAATTTAATCATGTTTTCACAGAAGATGCCTGATAAATTATGTCATCTGAATTTTCAAAATAATGATAATAGAATAATCTTTACCTGTTTAATGCATTTTCAAACTAATACATTCCCAGGCGTTATATACTCTCCTAGTAATTACTGAGTGTTCAAAAGGAATTATTTATTTTAAATATGCCTTAATTCTCAAAAGTGTTTTAATCATGAGAAGCTTGAAGAAAAGAACTAATGAAACCAGCAGTAACAGCATCACTCAGTGCAGTGGTGCTTGGTTTGGGTACATAACACACACAGGATAGTAACGGAAGTGTTATGTACACAAGGAGTTAAGTACATCCCCAACTACGTGCAGTCAAATCACACCTATCAAAGTCAGTGTAAATTAAAACTTTCATTAGCATAAACAAAAAAAACCTGCATTTTCATATTTTATATATGAATAAAATTACATATAAACACATGCATTGAAGAGACTGACTGATGATATTGGTTTATTTCCAAGCTTGACTGGCATATTTAAGGCTTCATTGCCAAACTACTCACAAACTACTATTAAACATAACTCACTTTCAGATTTGTAGGAGTAAAATATATATTTGTACTGTATTCAAAACTGCATGGTAAATTTTTTCAGAAATTATGGACAAAATTATTTCCACAATCATATAATAAGAATTTGGAAAGTCAAGCAGGTAAGAGAAAACGGTTGGGTTTGTATCTGCCCACACTCTGGATCACGGCTGTGTGAAAATGGTCTGTGAGCCAGGCACAAAGACGCACAGCAGGGACAGCTCTGTCACACAATAAATACCCCAGGTTTCTTTATGAAGAACTCTCGGCAGTAGAAGAATGTTTAAAGTTTGCTACAGAGATCAATTTCGAGAGAAGAAATATTTTGAAAGAAGAAAAATCACAGGAGGCTACATCCTAGTTTTATTGTATCATTTTACTGCAGAAACTCATCTGATCCTCACCATTTTAATTACAAGGAGGCACAGAACCTATTTCACATCTGCTCACTGAGCCTGAGAAATGTTTTATAGTGAAAAGGAAATGAGAAGGACCAAGAATACAAATTAACTGAAACACAAGCAGCTAATAAATTCCTCCTTTCCTTAAAATCAGTACTAATAATTTATTGTGAAATACGTTTTAGGCTTGGTCCACAGTAATTTTAATTCAAATAAACATGTCTAAATTTTTTCCATCCTTCCCATTAAAGGATATTTATTTTTGCTTATTCTTTAAGCATTTTGCCAGCATTCTGCTCAATGCTATTTCTTTAAGAATGAAAGCTATAGCATTATATTCCAAAATGGTTGAGGAAACCTTGGCCATGACTCTCAAGTTGCAACATGCCAGATATTCATACGTTTTCAAAGCTGCTGGTTGAAGATATAATGAAAGGATCTAAGGTTTATGCATGAATCAGCATCCCCTTGTCACAATGTCATGGTGCAGTGATCCCTGCAGAGCTGTAAGACTTGATTTAAAACAGCAAAGCTCAACACTGACTCTTGAGCCAGCAGGATTAAACATCCAAGATTGTACATATATAACCTCTGTGCTCAAACTACCATACAAAAAACTTGTTATCGTTATGGCAGTTTTATAGTACTCCATAGGAACCTCTCTTTAAGTGACCCCAATATCCTCTCAATTCTAAAATATGTGAGAACACAATACAACCAGCCCAGAAGCTGTCGGTAGGCAGATTTAAGAGGAAAGGATTTCATCTTCATCACTTTCCTTCTTACTTATTTTGACAGAATTAAAAACTTTTAAGAAATCTGGTATCACTAATGGTCAATGCTCCTTCAATTAGACTAGACTCAATTACACTGTGCTGAAGGACAATGAAGTCCAGTGGTCTGGATGTGTTCCAGTGGTTTGGATATGTTCCATTCTGCCCTGCGAATTGCCTCCAATGCTGTACTTTTGCTCCAGTTGTTAAGCCAAACAGAACCAAGGAGGTTCTGTTAGAATGAACCAAGAACACACTGCTAAGCCCAGCCCATTTCTCTTGAAAGCTGCAACTGCAGTCATGGCAGAAAACACTGCTCTTAATTGTGCCATTACTCTGAAAAAAATGTGCACCACCTCTCAACCTAAACCACCAGGCTTCCTAGTGATGCTGACTTACTAAGTGTCAAACTGCAATTAGATTCCAACAGCTACTCCCACTGACCTGTCAACACAGCAGTCCAACAAACTAAAGTGACTATTTTTATGGCTGCTTTTTGAACATAATTGTGTTCCTTTCCCACGATACATGAAAGTGGCCTGTCCACCTTGGTCAGAATCAGTAGAATTGGGCCCAATTTGCTGTCAGGCAACACATCGTGACACGATCTCTTGGTGTTGAGGTGAAATTCCCACTGAAGTGCAAGTCATTACATGAGTTAAGGCCACCTACTCACAGAGTGTCCGCTCCACTTCTACACCCATTTTTTGCCCATCTTTAAATGACTGAGTAGCATCACTGCTTGGAACACCACTCAGGGGTACGTGACCATCTCCTCCTCTCTGAAGTATAGGAAACTAATTTCAAAGTAGTACCAGCAACACTGGTTCATCTAAAAACCATTTGCTCCTTCAACACACTCCAAGCAAGCACCAAAAATTAGTTTGAAGACTTTTACATATTTTTGCAGAGGGCTTTTTGTTTGCTTGTTTGTTTTTAAAGCAGATGGAGTAGTGTGCTGTTGCCCTGAAGCTACCAGGGGTGGGAAGGAGGCAGGCCGAGCCCCAGTGGGATGGCACAGGGGACCCCAGGACCTACCAGCTGCCACCTGTAGGTGCCAGGTCGGGACCAGCGGGCAGGGCACCCCACCTCTGCCACACCAGCCAGAGCTTCTGCAGCCTGAACCACGGCTGGCTCAGGGGTTTAAATCAAGAGCCAAAATATTTCGGTGGCCAGTTTGGCACAGAAAAAGGTAATAATTTCTATTATGGTATAAGCCTGTACATTTCGTGCAGGACGACTGCCTTGTTGGAGTGAAATACCCAGGTAAATACTGAAGCATTTTCAGATTCAGATTATCCTATATTTTTGTGACCTTCTTTTACACCTGCATTGTTTCATAGTGCTGGCTTGGGGCACAAGTTCTTTGAACACTATTCCAGAAATAATAAAAAAAAAAACAAAACAAAAAAAAAACAACCCCCCCCCCCACCCCAAAAAAAAAAAAAACCCTAACAAAACCAACCTGCAGAATGTGCACTATTTCAGATGAGAACAAGCATAGAGGGAACAAAAAGAGATGGATTCTTCTTAACCATTTTGCATGCAGTGCTCTGCAATCAGCTCCTAAATTCTACTTCTTGTAAGCCAAATATCTGTCTCCGGAACTCCTTGTTCTCCAATCAAACCCTTCTGGAAATGTAATCGAGGGGATACTGTACATATTTTTAGCACATGCTTCATTAGTCAATTAAATCCAATGCACAAGACAACTTGACTACATCAGTGGTAACTGAGGTGATGATAAAACAAGCACATTTTAGTGTCTTAATTTGGAGCTCTTTGAACCACTTGAATGTCAAAGCACGGGACAATGTTCAGACAAAGGAAAATCCAAGACATGGACGGCATCCATCTCCCTTCTGCTGGAAGCCTCGAAGTCCACCACTGCAGTCTACAGCTGACACATAGCATCTGAGTTTTGTAAAAGCTCTCCATGAGAGACAAGAGCAAGGCTAGTATATGCACACAAATGCTGGCCAAAAGCATTTGATGATCTTGGAGAAAAATATGTAACCTTTAGTTTCTCAAAGAAAAGGTGACTATGCTCGTCTCTACCGCTAGCAGGAAAAATCTGGTGTTTTGCAAAACGTGTTTTCAGGGTTTTGTTAACTTTACAGATTTGAGAAACATATTGTCACATTTATGCAGGATGCCATGTAACTGCTACACTTACTTCATCAACAGTCCGAGTAACATTATCTGCAAGTACTGACCACGTGCGGTTCTGGTTGATACAAACCCCCATTATTTAAGAAAGGAAGAACTATCCAACACTTTGCAAAGATTAACAATTTAGCATTACTGTGGCTGATTACATTCTCTGACCTTTTTTGCCTTCAGCTATGGATGCTATATCCTCCTACCCTCCCACATGCCAGTGAAAGCTCCTTGCGTTGAGCTCTTGCACCACCTATCCCAGCGTCCGTGCCAAGCCGCCCCTCTTCAGCACCACCGCACGGGGTAGCTGAATGGGGGAATAAAACAAGGTCGCCAATGGAGGAAAACTGCTCCCGCTGACAGCTAATCTCCAGATGCAGTGTCCCTTACGTCTTTTTCCCAGGAGGGACGGGAGAACGCCTGGGGGAGCGGGCGCTGGGCGGGAGCGGCCGGCACGGCACCGAGCGCGCTCCCCGCTCGCTGCAGCCCGCGCCGCTGCGGGACCTCCGGTTCGCCTGGACCGGGCACGGGCGGCGGGGAGGGCAGCGGGGCAGAGGCGGGCACGCCTCAGCGGCCTGGGAACGCCGGCCGCGGCTCCCCGCTCTCACCCCGGCACGGGCAGTGTCAGCCGAGCCTGGGCGCGCTCCGCCCGGCCGGGCCCGCCGCTCCGCGGGGTCACAGGGCGCCCGCCGGCCCGAGCCACAGGAGGCAGAAGCGCGCACCGCTGCGGGACTCGCCGCCCGCCCGGGGCTCCCGTCTTCGCGCTACCGCCACCGCGCTGCCCCGCCCCGCCTTCCCCGTCGCCTGCCGCGCAACGCATGTGCTCCGCGCCCCGCGGCACGCGTGCGGCCGGGCCCCGCCGAGCCGAGGGCGGAGCCGGGCATGGCCCCGCCAGGAGAACCGCGGGGGCGGCGGGCTCCCGGCGAGGCAGAGCGGGCGGCGAGGGCGGCCGCCCACGAGCGCTGGGTGCAGGGGGCGAGCGGGCGGCGAGATGGAGAGATGGAGAGATGACGCCCGCAGCCCCGCGCGGCGTAAAATGGCTGATCGCCCCCCGCCGCCCCGCTCGGCTGCTGGCCTGAGGGGGCCGCGGCTCTGCCCGCGCCAGTAGCAAGGCGCTCCTCAGCCCGCGGGCAGCCCTGGGGCGGCGGGGGAGCGCTGCGGGCAGCCCCGGGGCCGCGCAGCCTTACATAACGCGCGGGGGGAGCCGCCGGGAACCATCTTACACCTCCCGGAGGGCTGCGGGGGCGCACGGAGACCCCCGCGCCCCGTCCGCACGGGGCCGGGCGCTCCCGCACCTGCTCGGCGGCGGGGCGGCTCCCCCCGGTACCGCGCCCCGCACACAGCCCCGCACCCCGCGCACACGCACACACACGCACACACACACACACACCCGCACACCCCCGCACACACCCCCGCCGCACCGCTCGCAGCCGCCCCGCCCCCGCCGCCACGGCAGGCTGGCAGCGCCCGCTACTCACAGGCGTTGGTGACGGCGAAGCTGTTGGCCACCTCCAGGTTGTCGATGTGGGGAGTCAGCCTGAACTCCGAGGTGGAATACTGAACCATCCCTACCCGAAACGCGCTGTACTCCTGATCGGCGCCCCTCGGGAACAGCCCCCCTGCAGGGAAACACACACGCGTCAGGCGGGCGGGGGCACCAGCGGAGCGGCGCCGGGGCCAGGTCTCTGCCCGCCGCGGGGCTGGGCTGGGCGCGGGTGCCGGAGCGCTCCCGGCCGCGGCTCCGTCCCGTGTCGGGGGGCGCGGGGGCCAGGAGCTGTGGTCGGGGAAAAGGCGAGGGGACCTCGCCGGCGCCCGGCGGGCACCGCGGTGGGACTGGGAGCGCGGCGACATGACAGGAATGCCCGAGTGACAGCGGCGGGGATGAGGGATCGGAAGATCCGCCGGGCGGAGAGCGGGGTCCCCCCAAATGCGGGCACCTACCGATCTGTATGCTGTTAGAATTGACCCCCCAGATCAGTCCCCACAACACAGGAGCCAGGAAGACAGAAATATGCATAATCTTTTGCATTTCCAGGAAAAGTAGAGCATCCACAAAGCCACGGAAACAGCCTTTTCTTCTTCTTCCTCCTCCTTCTCCTCCTCCTCCTTCTCCTCCGCGGAGCGCGCTCGTCAGCAAATTAGATCCCGTGCGCTCCGGGCGAGCGGCCGGCGGGAGCAAGCGAGCCACGGGAGGGAAGGAACGAGAAGAGCCCCGCGGCGGGCGCGGGAGAAGCCGCTGTCCGAGGAGCTGCCGCTGCCGCGGCCGCCGCCGCTCCGGCGCTGCTGGCGGCTCCGGCGCTGAGCGGGATGGAGGTGCCGGCGGTGCCCGCTGCGCTCCCGCCGCCCGGCCCGGCCCTGCCCTGCCCTCGCACGCGCTCGCCCGCGCTCCTCGCACTCAACGGGCGGGCGGCGCTCCCGGCGAGGCGGCGGCGGCGGCGCCTGCGCGGAACCGCCCCCGCGCGCCGCGCCCCGCCCCTCCGCGCGCCCGCCCCGCGGGTCCAGCACCGCGGACAGCGGCCTCGCTGTGCGGAGACCGCTCACTTTATTTATCAATCTATTTATTTATTGGTTTATTTATTTATTTCACTGCCTTCCCCAGGATGCAGCCACCTCACAAATGCACCCGAAAAGCAAATTTTGTTTTGTTTTGTTTTGTTTTGTTTTGTTTCAGCTGCTGTACCCAAACCAAACGTTAATATGCAGAAAGAGTTAAAGCCATCCTGATACTTCATTTCCATGCATAATGGGGATTTTTTTTCCTTTTTCTTTTTTTTTTTCCCCTTTCCAAGATGGGTTCCAGCTGTATTAGCTAGACATGCTATTTACTGCAAGCTAAATTTAACATTTCTCAGTTTGGCACGAAGTCTGTTGCTCCACAACACACAGGCACACACACATTTTATATAAGAAAAGGCACTGTAGCATTCCTGTGACCATGACAATGAATTTGCTATTAAGTAATGATTTTCTGGCATATTTTTTATTAACTTATATTTAGTTAATAATGCTGGAAAATATCCACATAGGAAAAGATACTGATCTTGCAATTACTTACCTTTCCTCTTTTTTCTCCCTTTTTATTTTTATTACTATTATTAATTTTTTTAAATTCTCCTTTCCAGGAGGAGGGTGTCAAAGCTCCAGGTATTCAGATGTCAACACGAGTACATATCCTGAACACATAGGAAGTTGGTAATTTTAGTCCCTTTACTCATTACTAATTCATGATGAATTTTGTTTCGTTTGAGTCATTTCACCAGGAAATCCTGTGCAAGCCTTTTTCTGTACTTGTCTCATCTTCTCTCTCTCACCCACAAAATGAGATGAGCCTGAAAAAGAGAGCAAGCTTTAACACCCTGAGCATAAAGCCCCTATGGGCTTATCTGGCTGGAATGGCAGAGTTGCTACAGCCCTTCCTCACTTTCTCCCCCCAGTCTGGTGTCTCCCAGAAGCCACATTTTGCACTGCTTCATAAAACCTACTGTTGAATTCTGTGAAAGGGGCAGGCAGCATCACTGTGAGAATCAACAGATTAAGCTGCCAGGGGAAAGCTTGTATTCAGGTCGTCCTCAGTGCATCCCGGACAATGAGATGTACAGACATTTACTTTTAATAAATATTTCAATGCAAAACTGCCAATCTTTAAGAGAAGCATAAATAAATTGTATGGGTTTTTTTTTTCACTGACATCTAAAGTATCCCCTTATGTATAAAAAATGAGGTTAAAATGAAGGACAAATTTCAAAGATCTCTGTATTTAATTTTTTATAATAAAACAAAAAAAAATCAAATTTGCCAATATACATTATAACAGCATAATTAAATAAAATATAAGAAGGATTTGGGTGAAGTAAGACATAAAAATGAAATAATTGTTGTTGATTTTGTAATGCATATTTTTCCATTTCAGAATTGTGAACATTTACATATGTGAATGTACTACTCCAAATTTGTATCAACACATCAGAACATGTAGAAAAAAAGAGTCAGACTATGTGGCCATATTCCACTGTTGGTGTGACAGGGAAAAATAGAAGATTTCAACTGATATGAGTAAGTACAAAAGGACAGTATGGGCGAGTCAATCACCAAGGAAACAGTTCAATCACAATTTAGTAATAGTGAAAAATGTCAATAATAAAATAAGTCTTCTTCAACTGTCTATTTCTTATAACTATCCTATGCTAATTGAAAAGATGCAATTGGGTAAAGGAGGAAAAAGAAATTTATAGGTGATTGTAATTTATGACCATGTGCTAATAATAGATATGCTCATTAACACTGTGCATGAGAAAATCAGACTACATTACTGGGAATCACATTCAATACTTTTTTCTCAAGGGAAAAGAATATTGCAAGACATAAGTAAAGATTCTGTTCTTAAAAACGGAAGATTATATTATTATATGCATTCTTCTGAATCTATGAAAGGAGCTCATATAAAAATGCATTAATTCAGTATGTGAACAAAGCATCAGTGGGGAGACTTCTAATAATAAGCATCCATCACTTGTTGAAAGGAACATAGCAGTGCAATAATAATGAAAACAATGGCAGATGACAGAAGTCCAGATATCAAATAATAAGATGTCAGACCCCTGAAAAGCCAAAGTGCTTAATCTTGATTCCATAGAACTCCAAGAGAGGTTTGCTACTTACTGCAAAGAATCATGGCTATACTTGATTTAACAATTTAATATTGTCTAATGGATATTCTGAATGTAAGGTAGAAGTTGGTGAGGAAGTTGAAAAGAGCTGATATATGTGCTAATCAGAAGGATAATTTATCAGGAATACATTTCCTCTGCAATTCATCCTGGCACAAACCTGGTTGAGACAGTGGCTGCAGCTCAACTAAATGTTCATATGTTTCATCAGTTGAATACGAGATGCAGAAAGAAACTTGGAAAAGACTGAAAAACTGAACATTTTTTGCCTTGTACTCAGAAACATTTAAAGATCACTCCAGACTCTTTCCAAAAAATAGTTCAAGAATGATGACATGCCTTAGGAACGTCACTTAGACAATATAAAACACTTGAGGAGATGGATGGAGTAAAAAACTGAGTTGTTCAATGCTGATATTGATCACATTCAGATTAGAAATAAAATTTATCTTTTGTTTTGCCATTTTAATAATGTGTCATTGACCTTGCAGCCATATGCTGAGCAGTTCAATGAAAACAGTCAAAATCAGACTCTTCTAAAAATCCTAGCTGAAAAAAGTTAAATTCTGAGAAGGTCCTTGGCAAGAGCTCAGACTAAATAGTTATAGTAGGCCTTTTGGACTTTTATCATATCAATTTTTGGGGTTTATATTCACAACTATTTTATATATCTTCTTCTTTATCAAAAAATCTTAAAATGTGCAGATTTATTAGGATGCAAAAATGCTGTACCAACATATGAATCCTTTGATTCAATCGGTTATCAATAAATACTTCCCTTCAATAAAGATTGTTGTCTTTGGATTTTTGAGATCTGCAGAAATTTTTCAAATACCAGTAAGTGTAAATGAAGAGGAAATACAAATGAAGGTTCCAAATCTATTTTGAAGTGTGCAGTCCCATATGTTCACTCTGGATCTCGAGAGTCTTTTTAAAAATAAAAAGTATGTCCTGATCTTTCATGCTCGTTCTGCCTCCTGTTCTGATTAGCAAACACGCACTGTTCCCATTAACAGCACCCACACCCGGGGAGGACACGTTCTGAGGAGTAGCTTAGCCTACCTTCTATTACATGATTTTGATGATAGAAAAAGCAACATCATGATCCTTCTGGCACAACTGATGTAAAATAATTGGTAATAACCATACAGCTTTCACTTCCCTTTGCTGTGCTGTGACAGTGCAGTTTGTTACCATGTTAGCTAACTGTTATGAGAAATTTATAGCAATTTGGGATTTACTTTTTTTATTCGAGCTACTTCTGTTCTTTATATTTGCAGGAAATTTTGTATTTATTTTGCCAATAAAATCACTTAAGTATATGCTAAATAACCTCTGTGTGTGGAAAATCTGCTATAGATTACTTCAATTTTTTCTACTGAGATTATAGAAAATTACATTATTAAGTCTCTGGAAAAACATAAAAGGAACATTTTCAGATTTGACTATGCATGCTAAATCCCTGATTCTTGTCTGGAAATATCTTTCTTTTTCTTCTAGTGGTATAAAAAACTTCCATGGCTTTGTCTCAGACCCAAGGGATACATTTCTTATTCCTGTCCTAATTTTTCCCCTGCCTACCTGCTACTTCTCTTCTTCTTTGCTGTCTCCTTTCCTGGTTGATTTCCATCTGGTTTTCCAATGCATTGCCATCAGAATCTCCTTTTCTCTACAGTTACTTTGATTTTACCCTCATATTTTACTCCCCATTCCCTCTGTGGAGCACAGCTAACTCAAATGTGTTGGACTGTTGCTTTAGACTATAATGGCCAGCCTTGATCCTCTCTTTTTTCATCTACCACCTCTTCCATCTGTTCCACAAACAATGCCAGCCTTGACTTCAGTGTTGTTTTTTATTCTCATCATGTTCTTATTCACTTTTTCATGCCAGCATCTATATTTGAAGTATCAACTCTACACCCATATTTCAGGTCAATTCCTAATCACTGAAATTCCTCTTTAGCCTTGCATCTTTTCTGTCACCTGTGAGAAATGTACTACTTGTTATTCAGAATGAAAAGCCTTTTGGAGATGATGAAGACATCAGATCTCATATACCAGTGGACTGTTCCCTGCTGAGATATGGTACTTGTCAAATCCCCAGTACTCGTCAAATCACCTCTCCATCTCACTTACCTGCATTCATAAACAACACGCTAAAATGTTAAAAGGCAAATACAAGCTGACAAGAATGTTATAGTCTGCTCTCTATTGACATATCTGGGGTACACTTTTAGTGTTAGTCTCTAAGTTCTACTAACTTGTGACTTGGACCTTTTTTCTGTTAAAACCAGGTGTTTTTCCCCTCAGCCATCATAGAACTGTATGGTAATCCCACATCTTCAGAATCCCAAGCAAAAATACTGAGAAGCAGCTCTGGAGCTACAAATAACAAACAGATTGAAATCCAAGGCTAATATGTGCCAGTGACAGTAAAACCTCTGTACATGCTTGGTCACATATTGCTCTGCACTTAAATTTATGAGTGTTGTAGGAAGTTGATTGTGTCATTGTAGTGGGTACGCAGAAGTAATATTTTTAACAAGGACATAGGAAAAATACCAGCCAAATGGGGAATGGACTATGTAATGATCATTCTCAGCATGGAGAAGACATCTTCTCAGTTTAATATTTCATTCATACATAAAAACTATTCATAACATATATACTTACTCCATTTACCTCCAGAAACATGGAGAAATCAGCTGACTTTTTAAAAATTTGAACCTGTCACAAAGCTGATGAGCATCAGAGACTTGACTTCTTTTTGTATGCCAACAGGTAAAATTAGTTCATGAACACTGAATTCTCATAAAGAATGGAAGCTCTCCCTCTGGTTTTCCATGCCAATCAACACAACAATTTGCTTTATGACCTTGCACAGGATTCAGGGCAGTGTTCACACAAGCTTTGCAAAGATGCTTCCTACCACAGCAGAACTAACTGCTAAACTCCTTAATCCAGAGAAGACAGCTTCTCATAACATTCCACATTGCAGGAGTGAATCTCTCCTTCTTGTCTGGAATGCTTTCTGTATGACCTTGTTCACATCCTTTGCACGAGGCTTTGAGGCCAAGAGCTTTTTGAACAAGCAGGAAAGCTGCAATGACTACAGCAGTGCTAATCCTTCTTTTGGGCTGGGGACCAAGGCAGCCAGGGCCAAATCAGGGGAGGGGGAAAGGGCAGTGTGTCACCTCCTTCCAGCCCTTGGAGCTGGGGAGCCCCATTCCAGGCTGCTCAGTGGAGCACACACAATTTGGCCAGCTGTCAGTGTGGGGAGACGTATGAAGGAAAGAGGCTGCTTTGCTGCTCCCTCCACAGTAAAAGAGAGCAAAATTCACTGCAGTCACCAAGGGAGAAAGCTCAGTTTTTCTTCTTCAAAAGGGTGTTTCCCTTTAGAATCTTACAGCACCATCAGAAGGCACACAGGCATCAGGTTCCACTTGCCCCATTGCCACTGGTCACAGTCACAAGGTTGTACACCAAACAGGTATTAATGTGTCCACACGTAACTGAGAATTAGGGCATAGATTCATTTATAAGCACATTGTGCTAAGCTGCAATTTTTTTTTAAGTTTTTTTTTAGTTTTGCTTTTAAAAGTGAAAAAGCTTCAGAAACCTTATTTTAAAAAGAAGGATGTTCATGATAAGGATTTTGTTTAAAAATGATTATGTTATTGCAGTGCATTTTATTTATTTAATAGTTTTATAATTTTTTCAGGGCTTCTGTCACTGGGAAAATAGAGTAAAATTACGAGTAGAAGTTCAAACACCTATAAGTAAAACTGTCCCTATTATGTTTTCATTAAAAAATCAATCAAAGAAAAAGCATCAAGCAAATGTTAAAATCATTTATTTTATGACACAAATAGATAAGAGACAAATTGTTTCATAAATTATACTATGGAGTACAAGCATTTAGCAACATTAAAAATAATTTAAATTGGAGGAATAGATAGAATTGCATGAGGCAAGATAATAATCCCTTTCTTCAGGAAATATCCAAAGGATAAAAAAAATTTATTTTGTCCAATTACCCATTGCAGACATTTTACACTATATTTTTAAAAACCACATCAGAAATAGGATGTAAGATTAAAAGGATATCTGTGATTTGAAACATCAGCTCTCCTATCCTAATCATTATGATCTTTCCACAACAGAAATTTTTCTTTTGGGTTCACCATTTACCTTTTTGACATCCATAATTTTTTTTTTTTTTTTTTTTTTTTTTTTTTTTTTTTTTTTTTTTTGTGTCTAGAAACAGCTTGCTCAAGTTCGCATGGAAATATACAGAGCTGTGCTCAACAAAAGTTTATTTTTAGTTCTGAAAAACCACTTCAGATGTTCAGTCCCAGAACTAGTTCACAGCACAGATATTTTTACTTTCACCTCTGCATTGGCATACCTTCCTAGAGATTAGTTGTGATAGTGTGGTGTTAATGGCAAGCTTTTACAGTAGGAAAAAAACCCCAAACCAGAAACGTAAGAGAAAACCAAACAATTCTTATGAGGCACTTAATTTCACACTTTGGACTAGAAATAAATCTACTTCAGAGTAAATATGCAGATAATAACATTCTGCTAACTGCACAATTGTTATTAATATAGGGTTTAATAGACGAGCCTATAGCAGGAAAATTTCTGCTTATAGAATTTGTGACATTAAAGACAACCTAAACAATTCTTGCATGTCTTTACTGAAACTTCATTGGCGTTGTACTGTTATCTTATAGCTACTAATTGCTAGTGATTATTGTGGTCTGTGGAGTTGCCATTCAACCTGAGACTGACCTTGCCCCTCGCATTTGCATTGCTCTTAATGAGACGTACTCATGGAGGTGATGTGCACGAGTGGCTGGGTTCTGAACAATTCCAAATTTCTGGCTTTCTTTCACTACAGGGACACATACACAGCACAATGAATGAGGGAATGCATGAAAGGCTCCAAAAGAAAGAGATGAGCTGGTGGGGTCTCAAGGGCAGTTCAAAAATTATTGTTAACAAGAGGAACCTAACCTTGGTCTTGGAAATGTCACTGGCATAAGTCTAAATAAGTAACAACAAACAAAAAAAAAAAAACATGGGCAGAAAGATGATTTATGCCACAGCTAGGAACATGTGTGGCAATGACAGGGATACATCCTCTCTCCCAATCCTGGCGGTACCTGACCTGTCAGTACCAGCTGTAGCTACTGTGAGAATAGCATTAATGTCTTGCTGTTAAATTAAGCAGGTCTTCTGATGCTATCCAATGAATTCATTTTCTATAACTGAAACTATAAAAATGCCTTTGCTGATTGTATCTGACATAAATAAGAGCACAGAAAGGCATTTTCTGCAGGAGAACTCTCACAAACATTTGCCTTTATTCTGCTGGACTCCCTGTGGTTTTAGGACCTTAATTTCAGAGGTTGGTCAGCTGTAGCAAATAAACGTCAAAGGCGATGAAATGAGCTTACACAAAACACACAAGGCCTTTAGAAAAAGCTAGAGAAACATAAAGAGATCAAAAGCTTATCTCCTGAAATGTGTATCCAGAATCATCCAGTCCTTACTGATGTTTTCATACTAGAATAGTGGCAATAGTTCAGATTTTCTTCACAGCAAGAAGCATTCAGTTATTTGAGGCAGTTAAGAAAAATCGCAGATCACACCAGCACTCCAAGCACTACTGGTGAACAAGATAGCAGATTGCAATATTGCTTCCTTGCTTGCTTCTTGCAGCACTGCACATAAAAGTCTGTAGAAAAAATGTTATGCTTCAGAATGGAATTCTCTCCATTCATCATCTGATTATTTTATAATTTTATTAATTATAGCTCATCTCAATTCAGTGCCTCATTAGATGAACAGACAATTTGGTGTTATTGACAAATGATTGTGTGATACATATGAATAATCAATTACAGTAATACTCCATGAAATGAAAGTGAAGTGAAATGGATTGAAAATACCACCCTTCATGGATTCCTGCAAACTTTTCTTTTTGAATGTCAACCTTGAAAGACAACCTAGCACTAAGCAATTCATGGGTCAGACAGACTTGTGGCACACACTTTAAACTTCCTGTGTATGAACCAGTCCCCAGGTGATTCTGTCTACACTGCTTTTGGATTGCATCCTTTAAAGGCAGATAGCACAGCCTGACAGGAACTTTCCACCTCAAGGATTTAGCTAACAAACCTCCAGAAACATATCCATATTTTACTGTACCTCTTTTATTAATTCATTTACTAGTAATTCACTTAATATGCCTATCAATTACTATTGATCATTACTAGCACTGGTGGGCTAATAAAATACTGGATACCAACTAATCACACTTTTTCTTTAAAGGAATGAACTTACTGTAGATTCTATATGACAACACTTGCTTTAATTTGTAATTGAAGGAGCTATTCCAATATGTGACTTGAGTGTCCAATAAAATCCTGGAAAAGATTATTTTGGGAAGTATTGAAAAACATCTGTAGGACAAGGCAGTCATTTGGCACAGCCAGAATTGCTTCATGATGGGGAATTCTTGCTTGTGATGAAGGTGATGATTACCTAGGTGATGAAGGGAAGCCAGTTGATGTAATCTTTTGGACTTAACGAAAGTTTCAATATTGTCTCTCACAGGATCCTTCTGGACAAAACATCCAGCATTCATCTGGATAAAGACATTATGTGATGGGTGAGCAACTGGCTCAGGGGTCAGGCACAAAGAGTTACAGTGAATGGGGAGACATCAGGATGGCAACTTGTCACTAGTGGGGTTCTGCAGGGCTCCACCCTAAGCTCAGTTCTCTTGAACATGGTAATGAACAAGTTGGACACAGGACTCAAAGAAATAATAAGTAAGTTTGTTGAGGACACTAAACTGGGATGAGCTGTTAACTCCCTCGAGGACAGAGAGGCCCTGCGAAGAGACATTCAAAAATTAGAGAGATGGGCAGTCACCAACTCTACAAAGCTTAAGGGCAAATGCTGGATTCTGCACGTGGGATGGGGCAACCCTGGTTGTGTGTATTGTAGACAATGAAAGGTAGATCAAAATGCTGGAAAGCCGTGCTGTAGAAAGGGATGTGGGTCAATGAAGTTGAACACGAGTGATTGTGCCCTGGCAGCCAGGAGGGCCAACCTGTCCTAGGGGGTATCAGGCACAGCATCACCAGCTAGGCAAGGGAGGGGACTGTCCCACTCTGCTCTGCACTGGGACTCAGCCTCACCTTGAGTGCTGGGGGCAGTTTGGGAGTCCACAATATAAAAAAAAAATGCATTATTAGAGAGTGTCCAAAGGATCCATGAGGATGGTGAAGGGCCTTGAGGAAAAGCCATGTGGGGAGCGGCTGAGGTCACTTGGTCTGTTCAGCCTGGAGGAGACAGAGGGAACCTCATTGCAGTTACAACTTCCTTGTGCAGGGAAGAGGAGGAGGGGGCACAGATCTCCTTTTTCTGGTGACCAGTGGCAGGACCCAATGGAAGGGCCTGAAGTTGAGTCAGGGGAGGTTAAGTTTGGATACCAAGCAAAGTTTCTTCATGGACAGTGTGGATGGGCATTGGAACAGCTCCTCAGTGAAGTGGTCACAGCACCAAGCCTGACAGAGCTGAAGAAGGGTTTGGACAATGCTCTCAGGACACATGGTGGTACTCTTGGGGTATTCTGTGCAGGACCCAGAGTTGGACTCGATGATCTTTGTGGGTCCCTTCCAATGCAGAATATTCTATGATTCCATCATGATTTATATCCCATGGCCCACATAGCTCACTCTGTGCCATGGCAGGGGATGATTTATTTTACAAGGAACTGGAAAAATACATGGTTTGATATGGATGCACTTTGCAAATGCTTGCCAAACAAAATAATATTAATAATGGAAAGGGAAAATACTGGTAATTTATTAAATCCTGACATACTATTTTCAAGAAGGCTTAGTCCTAGGAATGCCATTATATTAAATATAGATATTGATGCTTGTGCATATTAAATTATAAATGGGTAAATATATCATTTTAAAAGCTACAACTTCTTCCTTTGTTTCTCTGCAAAGTCCTCTGGGGAATTTGGATCTAAGTAAGGAACTAAGAACTATGAGGTTATTTTAAGAATCTTTTTTAGATATCAGAAAGAAGTAATATTAAAGGAAAGAATGCATGCATGCATGCAGTGGATTCTCCTCTGACAATAAATCAGAAAGAACTACAGTGAAAAGCCAATGTAGATGAAGGGGAAGATCAGGCACTTGAAATCAGTCAGACGACTTCCAGAAATGTTAAGACTGGGAGAAGACAAATAGGCATATCACTATTTTATGCCACTGAATCTATGATTAATAGTAACTGAAATATTTTTTATTACTACTTGTGTGCATTACAGTAGTGCCTTAAGGCATTGTACAAGATATAGCAAGATAATATTTTTTGCCCCAGCCACATCCTACCTAAACAAAAGGCCCTTGACACAACAGAAAGCCACCTTATTGTCCTCTGTCACTTGGTGCAGAGGAATGGAAGAAAATAGAGGAAATAATCTGCCAAATTTGCAGTGGAGACCTGGGAAGGGACACTTGCCTCTGCCTGCTGGGTATTGTGTTTCACTACAGAGCTCCACGTGCAATGTGCAGACTTGGGCTGTGCACAGAGCCGTGCCCCAGCCAGGGCCTGTGTGCGCCCACCCAACAGCAATCCTCCTACTGCTGGGTCAGAGAAGGAATAATTCCATTGATTGAATTCTTGCAGCAGGAACTGGCTGAAAAACCATATTAAAGGAGAGCATGATAGCTGTGCGCAGATATGAGGTCAATATGGACAAGACTACCTGGTCTGTTTCATAAAGGTTTGGTTTTTATTTTCATCTGAGAAATGAAAACTGTTGAAAGATTAAATGCTGTCCTATCTTTTCAACTGGAATCTCCTTTCAGACAAAATAATTTATTCCAATTGTCAAAGCTCATCAGACTCTCAGTGTGAGTCTTGCATAAATGGGTTTATTCCTGGGTTTATTCCTGGCTGTTTCATTTGCACACTCCATGAAATTTTTTTTCCACCTATTTAATTTCATCAAAACTTTCTTCACAGACGCTAGCAAACTTGCTGCAAGAGCACTGTAATGTAAAATACACTATCTCTTCCTTATGTTCCTGTGGGAAAAAATAGGGTAAACCACAATATATTTTAATAATTAGTATGCTTAGAAAAATATCCATTTTAAAATGCTGTTCCTGAAATAGGAAGAATATGGAGGCATAGGACAAATAAAGCAATAAAGTCATGCTTATGGGTAACAGATAATAAAGTACTGCCAGCTTGGATATGCACTTGCTGTTTAAAAACTCCCATGGTAAAATTTGTAACATTTGCTGTTCTACAGTAGTGGTGTAGAATACTCCCATGAATCTGCAGAGCCTGGGAATATTATTATGGTACCAACATTGTTATTTCTCTCAAGAAAGTGCTTCTCTGTTGCAAGAGAACTCATCAAGTGTTGAATGTGATGAACATGTTACTGCAATGGCACAGAGCTTGGGAAACATAGCTGTGTTTTCCTCTGGCTGGTTTGCTTTGAATGCAGCTTTGAATACAGGGCAGGTCCTATGCAGGGAGGGTCTTGTCCTTGTCCAGCCTTCTGTGGGGCAGCAAAAATTACTTCAGCTGCAGCATATCTTCCAAAATCTCCTGGCATAAAGACCAGAGCAAGATAAGAGCTGTTAAATCCAGAGAAAATGAACAAGGCCACTGTGATCCTCTCCTGCCATCATGCACATTTCGTTTTATTAATGTAAGAATTATGTATTTAAGAAGCTTTCACCTTGTGGAAACAACTAGAACATATGAAGAATTACTAAATAAATTACTAAATAAAGTCTAAAGTTTAATTCCACAAAGTAGATGATATCTCATGGTGGATTCTGTATATGATTTGTATTTGCTTGAAAAAAGATTGCTTCTGTAATAGTGTGGTCCTGAAGCACGTCCAGAAGGGGAATGGAAGCAGGGCTGTCTCAGAAGCTGACACAATCAGACAAATATTTTAAAAAGCCTACAAAGATTTTACGCCCTCCAGTAGGCTGAGGCTAAACAGGATTTGTCAGAAGCAGGAGCAGGTATCAAGACAGGCTTTGTCAACAGCAGAAGCTGATGCTAGAGTGGTACTGGTCAGAACCATTACTCTTTACAGTCAGTTCCTGTCAGCACGATGCCTTTGAAATAAGCAGTCTCCAAATTAATGTTTTCCAGTGAGCTGGCCTTTGAGAGTCAAAGAAACAAACAAATTAATCTGGAAGAATGAGCCTGCCTGAGACACTGATAAATCTGTTATGACAATGTAAGGCTTATTAAACACTAAGAAACATTATTTCTCTAGCCTCTGGGTCAAATTCAAGTTTTAAGGTTAATAGAGGAAATCAACATTATAAAAAATGCCACGTGGATTACTTTTTTTTTGTTTTGGTTTTTTTTTTTTTTTTTGTATTCTGCTTTTCACAGGGAATTCATAAACTAAACTCAAAAATATAATGCATGTAGTGAAATTTTATTCAAATATCAGAATATTTTTATATCAGTTATAGTGACATAACTGAAATGGCGTAACAAACATAATGTTAAAATGAAAGAAACAAGTAGGTCCCAGGTCTTCTCATATATTGCCATTTAAGTGTTCTTGAACATCAGCACTGGCTTGCCTTCAAGAACTCTGATAGAGTCACACACTATCTTTGCTCTGACTGCACAGAGATGAAAGGTAGGATATCTAAAGCCTATTGCCAAGGAAATAACTCAGGCTAGATAAAAGGAGTGCTTTGCAGAACAGAAAAACTAAACAGTACTATTGATTATCATGATGCATGTTACAGGAAAAGAAGGTGGAAGCACAGGGGCTGCCTACACACAGACTTTCCTCTCAGAAGCAGCCACAGTTTCAGCAGAGGTTTTCTTTTCAGTTTATGCTGCTAGAGAAGGTTTCCTCTGAGCTGAAAGGATTTTGCAGAGGGCAACGGTACAACAGCTTGACCTGCTATACTCAGGAGGGTTCCTTGGCCCAAAAACCTCTTGAGTTTGCTTCTTCAAGTAAAAAAGTAACTCCTACTGTGAATATTCATAGAAAGAAACAGACTGACACAGATATAGATGAAAAACCCCATACTTCCCACTGCCACAGCCTGAAGAACTCATCAGGTGGAAAGCAGTTACACAATACCTTATACTTTATACTCCACAATCCTCGTATTTCTTCCTGTCAGAGCACATTATGTGGCCCAAGTAACTACGTGAAGGGACAAAAATCCTTAGTAACAAGATGTTACTCCACATTGCTCTATTGGTTGGTCTCCATTACAGTAAACCATATTTTCATGCAATAAGATGAAAGGCCATTAATTTTCTTGAACTAAAAGACATGTGCTTAATCTACTTGCTGCTTCTGTGTGACAGCTAATGGTGCCAGGCAGCTTTGGATTTATCTCAATACTCAAAAGATGAGTTGACTAACAAACTTGAAGGCCCTTCAAACACCCCCCTGCAAGGAGGGAGTCTGTGGATGCTGGTCTCCAGAACCTGACAGGCACTGACATGTTGACAAATCCCATGCTGAAAAGCAATCCCTGCCCCTCAAAATTAGGGTTGACCTGCATGGACAACCAGGAAGTCAAAAAGACTTTTACAGTCTCATTCGTGTCATTCTCAATACGTTTTTTAGTCTCATTATTCATTCAAAAGATTGTGATCTAATATCCACTGTTAGAGGCAGGGACCTTAGGCAGAATGGCTCATAAGAGGGATGGTCTTATGGCCTAGAGTCAGGAGGAAACCCTGTTCATGCTCAGCTGGGCCAATCCAGCTCATTCATTTACACGTGCACTGGCTCAGGGAAAAAGCAAACTGTTTTTTGCTTTTTTTTGTCACTGCCACCAAATGCTCCTGTCAGTGCACAAAATTAAAAACGTCACAAATCCTGTAGGTGATCAAGAGCTGTGGAGAGGATATTTTATGGTGCCATCTTTCCCACCAGCCGTAGGAAGGATCTCTCTGTGCTAGCACGCCGTGCGTCACCCAGCACACACCTACAGTTCACAGGCACGGGCTGACGAACACCCACACGAGTTAACTTTAAACCAGCTGCTTGAGCACAACAGCCAAGGCAGCACAAAGCTTTGTGGGGGTGAACTCCAAGGATATTTTTTCCTGCCCTAGCCAGCAGGTAGGCTTCCCAGCCACAGCTCACTGTCACCATGGTGATGTTTCCAGCCTGCCCCAAAACAGCCACTTTAAGGCTAATTTGGATAAGCCTGCACTAGCTGCAGACATTTTAGTGACTGCAGCATAGACATACTTGTAGCAATGAAGGGTTTTCAGAAGGATTTCAAGACAGCCAGGTAATCTTTATTTTAAATGCGTGCTGACACTATTCCCACTGATGGAAGGAGGACAGGTGCAGGGGGAGTACAGGTGTGGGCAGCTTTCTTGAGTAAGGCAAAATGCAAGGGAGTGCTGCAAGCAGCTCAGATTGCCTGTGACTGATTTGATACAATGGCACAGACAAAACCACAATGATGAGGAATTTATGTCCTCAAATTTTTCTTTATATTCTCCTGTTTACTTAGGTATAGAGCTTCATAGGAAAATAATTTATTTCCTTATCTTTTGGGCACCACAGATGAGCTTAATTTTCCTAGTTTTTTATTAGTTCCTTATAGTAATATAAAAATAAGGTAATTTATTTATATACAAAGCAATTTCTAGACACAAATTAAACAGTTAACACAAACAAAACCATTATTCAATTTATCTGTATCTGAATTTCTTTCCACATTACCTTCTCTTATTCTGGAATTAGTACATGAAAGCATCAAGTAACAATGTCCTCTCATTCCCTTATCTGCTACACACCTCATTTGTACTCACTGCAGCACTACGGTATCTCAATAGCCTGAAAAATCACTTGACACTGCATATATTCAGGTTGCACTCCCTTGGAAATAAATAATTCAATGCTACCTATTCTATAAACATCCCCATCACAATCCCCCAGTAACCATGAGGATAAGCTCGTTTAATTGAAGCAGAGACCAGGCTTTGTATTATAACTGTATTATAAGGTCTGTTAAGAGATTCCCTTAACAGCTATAACAGACTGCTTAAGTAAGGTATTGTCTCTCTTCAGAGTAAAATATTTTTAAATAAAGATTACTTGTAAGAGCATTTCCTTTAAAAGATTATACAGTCAGATCAATCACTGTGGTCATGCCCATTGACACTAACCCAGAAGGCAGTATTGCTGCTTTCTCTTTAATGGGTAATAGGGCAGCAAAGATGTCTTCCTTTACCCTGTTAACAAGTCCAAATAATTCTGAAGACTTTTAAGACTGAAAGCTGCTTGGCAGAGTTTCCAAGTGGTCAATCTTCTCTACACTGCACTTACAAAAATAAACTCCTTTCCTCAAAAGACCAACTGCTCACATGCGCCATCTCAGCTAGAATTAAGGGAAGAAAAGAGGAGGTGCCATTATACACTGAAGAGCTGCTCCTAAAACCAAGTGTCAAACATGAGCTGTGTGCTACAGGGAACAAACACACAGCAGCTTACACACTTCTCAAACTGCATGCTTACTTATTGCCTACCTTAAATTTGTAGACGCAGTTGAGAAATGAATTAAATAATCTCCATGGAAATTCCTGATGCAGTGTTTAAAAGTGTTCTAAAATCCTGCAAAAATGTAGAAAGATATCTAAAGGGTGATGATAGTACAAAAGAACAAAATTAGCTACTTGAATACTACCCCTCGATGATGAAGAACCAAGAAAATACCAAGGTTTATCTTAAGGGTAGAATAAAAATTTATAACTCTCCTACCAGTTAACAGCAGAACTTGAAGTAAATGTCAGCTGAAATACAGATCGGCTCTCCCACAAAACCAGATTTTGCTGTCATGTGGTTTGTTTAGACATCAGGACTAGTAATTGAGTTACTAAGCTGCACTTGATGTACCTCACCTTTGCTACTACTTGAATGTGCTCATTTCTATACTTTAAAATTTTAACTGCATGGAAAATTTCTACAGCTGCACATTGATTTTGTGCCAATTTATTTTTAATTTGGTTTTTTTTTTTTTTCTTGTTTCATATTACAATTAGCAATTAGGGTCCTATTTTGCCTATATAATTTTATATTTGCACCTTCTTCTGGAAATCAGTCAACAGGCTGAATTTTACAACTAGAGGGTGCTGGTGGACCATAATGTGAGATGGTATGCAAAACTCTGGATGACCTTTAGTAGAAAGAAGAAAAATAAAAGAGATCAATTATTACTGCTCAGTAGGACAAGCTAATATACTCCAAGGTAATACAAATACTGCAATATTATCTAGTGTAAGTAAAAAGAAAATTAATACTTTATAGCTGATCCTTGGTTTAATTTTAAATTTAGTTTCAAATTTGATGTTAAACTTCGCTTCTGGCCTTAGTTTTTACACCGTAATGAACAAAAAACCCTTATCTGAACAATATGCATTCCTTTTGCTTCCCTTTGTTTGTGTGAGTTGGAAAGCAATTACAGTGTATTATTGATTAAGTGTTTTATGATAAAACACAAAAGCCATCAAATAAGCAGGAAAGCAAGGAGGGACAAAGATTAATTTAACAATAAAATCTATAATTGAGATTTTACAGATAGAATGTGGACATTAATTACAGATAAATCATTTAATAAGAGTTCTAACAAGAAAGTTATCTTCCAAAATTCATATAATTTCCAACACAAGGTAATTATTTTTTTGCCTTCCAGTATTGTAAGAAAAAATACAAGTATGAGAATAAATAATGTCTATAAATATACCATTCTGTATGTATAAAAGTTCCCCCTCCCATCCTTCCTCTCTTTCATTTATCCTTATTGCTTCTTAGAGTCTCTGACAATTCTGCAATTACCCTCAACTAATGGAAATATTAAAACTTTGAACTAGACCTTAAAGATATCATTTCCCTCAGCCCCCGTTGCACACAGCTCAATAACATCTTGGATTTGCCTTCCATTTCTTTGGATCAGAAAGAAACCCAAAGGACAAACTGTGGCCAGTTGGTAGAGTGGCTGCCAGAAACCCCCATGAGACTGGCCAGGAAGCTGGTGGAGTGTGTGTGACCATCCTGTGAAGAACAGATCTCTTCAACCCAAACATGAGTTGCTGCAGCCAGCCTGCTGATCACAAAGTGGCAGTGGCTTGAAAAAGCTCTGGGTGTGCAGGCTCACCCGATGTCCAGTGAAGGCAGTGTGGCGTGCCATTCCTCTTCTTACATTCACACTTTTGATCTTGTTGTTGCACATGTGGACAACATTCTCCTTGTGGGCAACTTCCAAGTGATCCAACAGTCCCCTTGTGGTCTGCATCAGCTCAGCACATCCAGGACATGCCAGAAATGTAGCACATTAAGTGGGATTGTTTGTTTCCACACTATGGAAGGTTAAATGTATTTAAACCAGTCCCTTCCTAGCCTATGAGGGGCCAACAGTCCAGATTTCCTTTTATGAATTGCCCTATTTTCATACTGTAACTAGCTGTGGTGCTCATCTCCCCAGCAGAGACGTGTATGGCACGCTCTCATGGGCTGAGGCCCAGTCCCTGTTCTCAGGAAACACACTCTACTCACATGCCTACCTACATGCAGCTTTCTTTTGGTTACATTTCTTTTCTTTTTCACATTTCCTTTTCTTTGCCCTCATGAAGGGATGTACCCTGGCATCCACAGGAGACCAAAGCCGCTGCCCTATGCACACCAAGGAGCTCACGTTAAGGTAGTCTCCATGACATAGAATTTCCTCTGGAAAACGGAAATCAGTCTCCTATCAGAACTACTTCATGCATAGGACCTTATTCTCCAAACTGTAGCAGCCAGATCAATGCGTTGGTGAGGGCAGCCATTAATTAACACATAGGCACACCAGGGCTCATGAGAGTCTCAGCCCCTTAGACCTCAGGACACATTTTCACTCCTACTGGTGGCTACGTGTTAGCTAGCACGCAAACAAGAAAAGGTGTCATTACTGGTGAAAATAGAATTTTGTCTTGACAACTGGTTTGTTTAAAATAAAAGCTTTCAAGGGGATAAACAAAACAAATCCAGTAAGAAGTGTCCAATGCAACAACAAAAAAAATTGTGACTTACATACTGCAGGCTTGCCAGATGCTACAGAATCTGAGCCAGAGGACAAACTAATGTAAAAATGCATAACAAACCTGATACTGAGCTGCATCTTGTGATGCCTCTCCAAAACTCCTGATACCTTTAGTGTAGAAAGAGGCCTGTTTGTTTTTTATACATTGTATCTAGTTTGTGGCTAAAGAAACAGCAGTTAAAATTTGCCCCAGTGTTTTATTCCCAGCATATTCTAACACACTTAACTGTGCCTGCTTCATGGACACAGTTGTTGGGGTTTTTTTCCCTAAATGAGCTGATTTTACAAAATTAGTAGTTCTCTGATCTTTATTTTTCCACATAGACAAAATCTGCTTACTTGATGCTGCCTTCACTTACAAAGCCTAAATAATAATAATAATAATAATTACACCTTAGCTTTTTCTTCAACAGTGCCAGCTGAAATTATACACGAACAAGATGTTTGGTGGGTATTTCTTTTTCCTCTGGAAATCAGCAGAAAAGCTGTTAAATACTACATATACTAGAATACTGATTTTAATAATACTCAACGTGCACATCAGTTTCATTGTCAGAAACACTTTAAATTTCTGTATGTTACTAATAACTGAAGAGCGTTATTCAGCTTTATAATGTAGTAGGCATCGTCCTTCATATATATTCCTAAAGCAGGATGTATGCTGTACATTTATATACAAAGTTGGTCAGAGCACAGACATTGCAGTGTCATGCTTTCATTCGAATTTCAGATGCCACATGTTCAGTACAATCGTACGGCATCAAGATGCAACATATTGCTTTGCAAATGCAAATAATTTCACACAGTGGCCTTCATGACTGGGAAGGGATAATGAAATGGGCTATATTTTACACATATGAAAAAAATAAATAAAAGATTTATCATAAATATATGGACCAGTATATGACGTTGAAGAACAAGAAGCAAAAAGGAAACAGTGCTCTTGCATAAAGATCGATTCTCTTTGCTGCTGATGGAATGACAGGCTTGGGAGGAGGAGGCTTCTTGTTGTTCTTGGCTTGAGATTTCCCGAGCCCATTGTTCACTTCAATGGGCTTCCCATAACAGTCATAATTTGATAATTCAAAATCCCTTGGCAAGCTTCCAACGATGCTGAAATCATTGGATCTCAGATCAGATTTCGAAGTGCAAACTTTTTTGCATCTGGTCTCACCAACCTATGAAATAAAGAGTGAGGGGAATCATGATCGACTCACCACAACTCATTAGCAAACTTCATGCAGCTGCTAAAGAACACTGCAAACAAACATAGAGCAAATTACTTGTTGATAGGGATACATTACATCAGACTAATTTGTGGAATGGTTATGTTATAAAGTACTTAAGGATGATCAGTCAATCATATCAACTAATCCAAACATTTATAATTGTGTAATTTTCCATGCACAAGGTGCCTCATGCTCTGCAATCTGCTATAGTTAGACTCCTTCATTTTAAGATGACAGAAGGGGAGAGAATATTTTTGTGGGGAGTATTTTTGGATTTTGATTCTGTGCTGATAAACCTGATATTATTCAATGTTTGCATTTTTCTAAGCTCTGAAACCCATAGTCAGAATTAGCTCTAAAATTCAATGTTTGATGCAATTAATTTCAGTTTATTCTGGTTCTAAAGACTTATCAGGTCAGGATCCTTTATCTCATCCTACAGTGACCATCTTGCATTGTACCTGTGGAGCTTAGTGCCTTCTAAAGACAGGGAACACAGATGTAACACTATTCTCAGCACTGCAGAAGTGTTTAAGTGTGAAATCTAAATCCAACAACAGAATTCCCGTGTTCCCTATAGCTCCTTTAGTGCTCTTGGGGAACAAGCAATAACTAAATGTTCCTACAGTCTCTTCCTTGGATTTTATAAACTTTTTATTTCAGATTCCACTCATCTCTAGGAGAACCAACCCCACACTGTTCAGGGAGCTTAAGTGATTTAGAGACTACTTGCAAGGCGCTGTGCTTTGTGACTTGGGTAAACCACTCCCAAATTTCCGTTTCAGTTGGACTACTCAGGAAAGCAGAGAGAAAAGAGAAGAAAAAAGAATACAGACTATAAAGTTGTTCACATATATAACCTTAGCTTTAGTTGAAAACTGATAGTTTTCAGGCTATACCCATGGGCAACTGACACAAATGTAAGTTTCAGTAAGGCTTCCTGGAGCCACTGGTCCACTAAAACTCAGTTATTCCAAAAGCTGCCTGTCTAAATGTAAGTTTCAGTAAGGCTTCTTCTAAGTGGAGCCACTGGTCCACTAAAACTCAGTTATTCCAAAAGCTGCCTGTCCCTTTTACCCATTAGCCTGTCTATCCTCCACAATGGCCTCAGGTATTTTACCCTCAGCTCTCTCCACCTCTGGTTTTCTGCAGTTTTTGGCTGATAGTTTGGGAAATTTGCATGGTCATATTTTGTAGCTACTAAAATAACAATAGTGTCATAAAATACAGTAACAGGTTTATGGATTAATGAAAAAATATTCTGAAGGATATTATTAGCTTCTCTATGACAGTGACAACATCTCCTGTGTGGAAAGAACTGAGGCAGTCAGGAAAAGACTTAAACTTTGACTGGGGCTTTTACTCCCATTATTGACAAAACTGATTCTAGTGAAAGGTGGAAAAAAAGCATGGCGCTATTCCTTCTGAAAAAGAGTGGATGCACCTTCCCAAATTTTCCAGAGTCCTATTTCTCATTAAAGCAGTACATTTTGAAACCAATGCATTAAACAGAGGTGCAGGTTTGTCCTGGTTCCAGCCAGGGAGAGAGTTCATTTTTGCAGTAGCCAGGAGGAGGTATGGCCAGGGCACAGAGGTTATTCTATATCACCTCATGTCATTGCCAGGGCTGGGGAAAGAGATTCTCTTCTGGCACAAAGATTTTCTTCTGGTCGACAAACGTGCAGAGGGAGCCATCTGGTATTGCCTATTGCCAGAGAATTTTTCTGTGTGAATAATTTATTTTCTTACACCTTTTGTTGTTATTATTGCTGTTAACTGCTTGTTTTTTTTTATCTCATTGCCATTTTCAGTAAATTTTTCTTATCTCAAACCATTATCTTTACCTTTTGTGCCTCCACTTGGAGCAAGGAGGTGGAGCACTGCATGGTTTTGGTGGGAGTACTAAATTGGAGAATACCATTTCTAACACACCACAAAATCAAGAGTCCAGGTTATAAAAAAGAAAAACAAGATAGGTGTTCCCTGATGGCAGGCAAAACTATACATACAAATCTCTTGCAACTGTCTCCCAGTCCTCAAAGATCTGACAGCCTAAGACAGCGTTCATTACTGGAGTAGCAGGGGCAAACTGTCCAGTAAGGTGGTGACTAAGACACAGATAAACATGATTATACAACCCTGGGTGACAGGATGCTATTATTCACCAGTCTGAGACATTCCTTCCAATCAGATCATATCCAATGACATAGGTAATAAAAGATAGAAAGCAGACCCTTGTGCAATGGAAAATGAGCTTGCAGGACTGGTGTACATGTTAACTGAAGAGTCATAGGAATATTAGATGTTTTCCATGGTGAGACCTAGCAAGATTTAGTAAGGCCACTACAGGAAACAGAATCGTGTATGAAATTATAGGCCTCCTTTTGGATTTGAAAACTTGTAGTCCATTCCTCATACTACCAGCAATATGTTGTAAAAATTCAGTGACACTAATTGTAGCCTAAATTCTCTCATTTATAGCACAGAATATTCCTGTTCCAACTGCAGTATCTAGAGTGCTCCCCTAAAGGCTGTTACAAGTCGGTTCTCATTCCCATTCAGGACTGAGAGTGGATTCTAGGTCACCTCTGCCTTATAAGCAGAGAACTGTTCACAGCATGTTCACACAGAGCTCTGCTTAGTTCAGTGTCAGCTGGAGTACTGATTTATCAGGGTGACACAATTTTCCTTGTATGAGCAACCTGGCCCAAATTTTTCTTTAGTAAGTATATGTAACTTTTGAAAATAATTTCATCTATTTCCTTGGCTTTACAAATCTGACATTCTTCGATTTACTACACTCAGCTGCTGCATAAACATATTTTAAAATTTTTTCTCATATATCTCTTCAATTCTCCAATGTTTCTGTTGTTTTAATCTAAATTCACTCCAGTTGACCTACAGCTTTCCTTAAACAATGTTAGATAATATAAAGTATATATGATTATCTGTTTTTTTATTAATTTTGTCTTGATTTGTGCTAGAAGCCTAACAATAATCCTAACAATGCCTCTGCTTCTCCTGACTTTCCACATTTACTGCACAAAAAATTTACCAACGGCTATAGAAACCTTTTCTGTACAAAAAATATTGTAGGACTTGATTTTAGAGTACTACACTGAAGGTGTGTAAAGAAAAGTAAAATGTTAAATGTTATATCCTTTTGACTATATCCTGACACAGAAAATATTTGATGTTATTTGCCTTATCCTGCCCCAGCATCATGACCTGTGGGCCAGACCCAACCCACAGGATGCTTCCATCAGATTTATGGCTTTTCCCCAGCAGGGGATGAGGAGCAACTGTTTGGGAAGGGAAGGCTTCAGGGATAGTGTAGGGACACCCTGCATTCCCAGGGAGCTGGGAACATCCTTGTCCCTCTGGCATGGATTTGGGGGGGGCCAAGGACACCACAGGAAGGTGATGGCTCTTGGGGCTTGGCCCGAAACACAAAGCTAGTTCCCTGTTTCTTCCAGGACTGGACAACCTTGTCTAGGTTTGGTATGATGGACAGAACACCTGTCTTTTGATGAACAGCTCAAAAATGCCTAAAAATGCCTCCTAGACTCCATAAGGCTCCTTGTGATGATCCTTTCTCAACTTTTAAATAATTCAGGCTGACTGGTGCTTGGTGCCAAGCTCAGCACCTGCTGCTGCTCCAGAGCTGCAGCATGTGTGCCTCTGCAGAATGCCTTTGGTTGCAGAATTAGGGGAACAATGTAAGAAGAAAATGGGGAAAGAGATGAAAGAATAAGTGCTGCCTATGCATGCACACTGGCAGGGAGGAGCAACTAACTCCCCAGCTCTGCCTCTGCTGCTTGTGGTGCTCCTCCTCACTTTCCACATTTATTGCCCAAACTAGTTACACTAGATTTTCCTTTAAAAACATGCAGGATGGAGAATTTTTTCCATGACCTTGTTCCTCAGAAACATATGTACCTTATTTCTAATCTGAATTTATTTGGCTTCAATGTTCACAAGGCATGACTATAGTTAGTCTGATTAACTGCTGGTACACAGAGATGGTAACGAAACTAACCTTGATTTTGCATAATTCAGATGATGTAATCAGGCTGACATATGAAGCCAAGAAAAATGTTCTTAAAGAGTATCTTACCTTTGCATCATTACCTCTGTCAACCTAATTGATAATATTTAAAAAAGTTATATTCAGTTTGATTAAATCAATAAACACACATATCAACTTTTATTTCACTGCCCCATTTATTAGCTAACATGGGGCTGAATTATGAGTAATATTAAAGATAATTAATACTTATAAACAATAATTATTAGTCAGAGCCCTGTAAGCTATGCAATATTCTCCACTGATTGATGTCAGGCTTATCATTATTCATGTTATTCCACTTAGCTTTTAAAAGTACTGGCACAAAGTTAGCTTCTCGATGTATTTTGAAACCCTCCCAGATTTAAAGGATTTATTAAAAAATCAACATTAATGTTCCACAGCACTCACAGACCAGCTTTGTAAAAAAATTCTAGACGCAACTTAAGCTGAAATATTGATTGTAAAATGTCTAACTTTAATAGTTACTGTTTAACATTCTCATAAGCTACTGTGAATGAGAACTATTTCATCCACACATTGAATATATCTGGCTGTCCCCTAGACATAGAGCAGAATATTTGTTCAATGCTTTTCTCTTTTCAGTAAATTCTTGATACTTACAGAACCTCTATCTTTACCCAGTATAGTACCATTACTCATCTTGCAAGGCATTGTATTCTTGCTCTGTACACAAAGTAAATTCCAATTGCCCTCAGTTATGCTAAGCATATATCTATTTTCTTACTTGCACAATTATTTTATTGAGTTCAGCTTATATTAACTGCTATCACCTCCCATTTGCCAGTGAGGAGAAAAGAGAAATGCTCAAAGCTGAATTAGTTTTAAATCTTTGGGGAATTTGTTTTCAATTATGCTGTTTGTTAGGTTTTGGGGTTTTTCTTAAATTAGTGTAGCTTTACTTCTGGTTTGAACATTATTAGCTCACCAGTCCCATTTACACTTTTTGTTTAAATTCTTCCATCCAGATTAGACAGTTGTCAAATTTGTGAAATCTGACCTTTCACAGCACCAAAAATATCAGGGACTTAATTCAATTTGTTTTGTGCAAATAGAATAAAGATCCTTTTCAATTGACTGTTCATCCTGTGATCAAGTCCTCTTTATCCATCAGGATGAAGGGTAGTATAAAAGCCATCATTTTTGACAGCAGAAACGTGTTGTCCATAACTCCTAGCAAGGCTTCAAACATGCTACAGCACTGGCATCTTTTCAAGCCCAGCACGTGTCCCTCAGGCTGAAGAGCTTCCCCACTGGAATGCTGTGTTCCCTGTCCAACAGAGCACATCCTCCTTGCCACAAAACCACCTCTGCTGCTGTGCTCCCAGCCTCCTGTTGGCATGCAGATCTGTCCCCAGTGCTGCCAGCTCTGGAAGGGGCTTCCACACAAGATGAAGGAGTTTTTTAGCAAGCTCTGTTATTAATCTCTCTTGGACTTGTTTTGTGCTCTTCTCTTGTTCTTGCCATAATGATAGATGTAGATCATCAATAAAGTAGTGATTGTTTAGCATTAGTCTGTATTCACATTGGGTCTATTTTCTGGTTCAGCTCAGCAGGAATATGCTACCACATTCCAAATATTCCTTGCAAAGTACAGGACAAAAAATATTAATGCATAAAATATCACAGTATTACGGCACAGCTCAGGTTGGCAGGGACCTCTGGAGATCATCTAGTCCAACCCTCTGCTCAAAGCAGACTGCTCAGGGCCTTTTTACAGTCATGTTTGAATTATTTCCAAGGATGAATATGGGAGTCACTGGAGCAGAAAGTACCTACTCTGTACCTGAAATGCTGTCAGGAACTATTAAAATAGGCTGCAGCCTGTGGTTTTGTGTACAAGGTAAAATGTAAGCTGGATTTTTGGTGGTTCTACAATAAAAAAAAAAATGAGTCTGTAGTTCCATGTGAGGGGAAAAAGCCTGAGAAGACTAAGTCACCACAGGTCACCACCAGTGTTCAAGTACATTATAACTCAGTAGAGATGAACATAACCCATCTCTGGTTTCAGAGACTAGACGTGGCTCTGACAAGATAAAGCAAGCAATAGCAGCACTTTTTAAAAATAACTGGCATTAGAGCTATTACCACCACTTGCATAGTGCTATTCATCATCTGCCAGAACCATTCTTTTAGCAAATGTTCTCTCCAGTCATTAGCACATTATCTGTGGGGGACAGCTTCTAAAAATGGGCTTGATGAAAATGTGACTTTTCAAATTGAGGGGTGTTGTTATAGTTAACAGTGCAATCTCTCACTGTAATCACGTCAGCAATGAAAGCAAAAAAAAAAAAAAAAGATTCATCTTCAAAACATTTCCCTTTTTGCTTGTTTTTCTCACTGTATGATGTTTCATTGCTAGGAAACACACACAAACTCCTGCTGAGGATTCCCAATAAAAAGCCAGTGCAAGCAGTTATCACCAGATTGCATAATTTTCTCCTCTGCTTAGAACAGCATCTACTTGCAGTCGCTATGAGCTGAGGGAGCCAAGCTATATTTTCTCATGGTTTTTTGCCTCTAAGTGCATAGCCACTGCTTCTCCTAGAAAAGCACATCAGAAGTGCTTATTTTCTCTCCTTTTCCCTACAGATTCAGGGTGATCTTGACAGACAGACCACTTGACTTTAATCAGACAGTCATATTGATAAACCTCTGGATTTAAAATGGCACTGACATTTCAAGGGTTTTTGTTGGAGGGAGCATGACTCATAAAGCTTGGACTTGAGGGGTTGGCATATGCTAGCAACATGCAGCTTTTACATCAGCCAGTTCTCGGGATCTGGTGAAGTAGCTGTACATCCATAGAAGTCTTTCTCCATCTTTGGGTGATTGGCAAATTGTGAGCACTCTTTTCACCCTGCCATATTCACTGTCACTGGTGGTAATTATTGATCATGACCATTGACTATTGATACAGTGACAAAAGTGCTTTCTGCTGAAAACTTTCAGTGGACCCTTGCAGGTTCTGTTATAGGGAATCTCTTCTCCTAGACTGCAATTATGAATTATATTAAGCTTTTAATATTCATGATATACTGAAAAGCTTATCCCTTTACTCCATAAAGTTGGAACAATAGCTGCTTGTATTTTTAGGGATTATCATGAGGTTTTGTTATGGTGGTTTTTTACTAAAATAAAATATGCCAAGTCTCCAAACCATATGCCATTTTAACTTTCACAAATGGAGCAAGAACGTGAAAACAAGTTGTTTCATGAAGACTGGAACCAGGGATGTTCAATTGCCCCACTTGCTTCCCTCTGATCCTCCTAATAACCAAGGATCTTCTCAACCCAGCAAGTCCCCTGTACCTCACATGCAGGCCCTTTCCCAAGATCTCCTGCAGAGACATCACTGCTGCAACACCGCAAAAGCAGGAAGGGCACAACTTGCTGCTCAGGGAACACAAACTACCACAGCATCAGGATCAGGGGCATTTTAAAGTGAAATACAGTAACTTCTCTTTTTAAATTTGATTCCCCTCTGAACAACTTACAGATATGTATCAGCACCATTAAGTTAATGTTTCATAATATGTAAGACCTAAATTTAAACAGGAGAAACACTTATAAATGGAATTATTCATGCTGTTTCCCCACTTTGAGTTGCCTGCTCCCATGTCTTTTCTGTTGAATTTACTTCAAGTCCCATCTGGTCCCATCTGGTTTCAAGCCTAGCTATGCTGACATTTCCAGCTACACCCTCAGTCACTTTTGCCTGAATATCACCTCCTATGTGGAAAAAGAACATAAACATTTCTATAGGACATATACTTATTACAGGGGTGCAGTTATAAGTCATCCTTTTCTCCTTAAGCTATACACTGGGCCACCTAAGTCTTTCCAGATATTTAGCAAAGTATTTGCTCTTGCCTCCCACACAATCCTACATGACCATGATGAGAAACAGCTCCTGAAGTTCTGGGACAGCTCTCTGGCCTCTTTTTGTTTTGTATTCTTTAGGCATTTCAACATACAGTTTTTTTCCATTACCTGCTTCTTTAATGTTTCTCTCCCTTGCATATTTTCCATATGACAAATGCATTCTCTACTTGATCATTACTAGGTCTGTATGGGAGCAATCCAAATTTTATGAGGCAGGCCTAGTTTTGGATTAGAAGTCAGAGCTACCAAAAGATTTACACCTGTTCTGATTTAGGACTTTAGTACAAGCTTTTTCAGAGCCAAGAACTTTCAAAGTACTCCTACGCAATAGCAGGTTCAGAGAGGGAGTTTTCATCTAGGCAGATTTATAGCTTTAAAATATATAAAATCTATCATTACTGTCCTACCGCATCCTGATGTCAAATGATTCACTAGTCTGGGACCTTTTTCTATCTCAACCTGGTCATCTTCACAGAAATTACCAGCCCCGGATACGTTTCCTCTGGTAGAGTGTGTTTCAAAGCAGGTGGATTAATTCAAGTTGGATCATTAGCCATGGGCCACTCAGCCAAATGACCAACTTTTACAGCAAGGAATACCTATTTCCACTATGGCTTGTAAAATAATTTTTTTTTTGTAAATCTCTGTATAAAGATCATCAGAAGCTACTTGAATGTTAAAGGTCTCTCATAACAAATTGGGAAGATTGGGAAGACCCTGAATAGTGCAGGTCAAACATGAGAAGCTGAGCCTGGCATCTCAAGATCATGGAGAGGAAATGCTAAAGAGGAGGGCAGACTGAATTCTGAATTCTAAAAACCTTCCGCCTACTGCTAGACACCACTCATGAGGAATATTGCTGAACTTCTGTGGATAATGATTCCCCTTCTAAGTCTTAAAACACACTGTATACCAGTGCTAGAAATAGGAAAAATATATTAGATGCTGCTCTGCTGGGTTTTTGCAACTATTCTGTCAGAAGAAACAGCAGAATTTGGGACCTGCAGATTGCTGAACACAAAATTATCACATTCAGTTCAGGGAAAGCAAAACCACAGCAGAGCCACTTTCTTTCTGATGTTGCCTAGGCTTGGGGAATTACTCATGACACAAGTCAAAGCAGTCATGGGGTTACTCTAAGCCGAGACTGGTTGCCTACCAAAGCATTTCCCAAAGATTCTTCTACCAGATGAGAATCATGATAGTTAGGTGCACTGTTCTGCAATACCTGCAGCTCCTCTGGACTGGGGACAATTAGTTATGGGGCAATCCCAGCTTGATACTAAGACAAGATTTCAGGCATTCTTGCATAAACTACTCCTTTCTTAAAGAAACATTGAAGTCACAGTGTACCAATATTACCACTTGGATCTAGCCTAATAGCTTTATTTTATACAACAGAATTGCTGAGTCATTGAAAAGGACAAGCCAAATTCATAATAGATATGTTGTAGAATAACATGTTTTCTTCTGCAGAATAAATGTCAAGTAAATATCCCTTAGGACTGAAGGCAGTTCGACTGGGATGTCTGATAACTCTTGAAGCACAAACAGGGACTTCTAAAATATCAGGAATTTAGCAATATGATGGAACACTTCGGCTTAAGTGAAGATGTACATGTCATTTTTAACCATATAGTGAAATCTGACTGATTTACACATAAACTCCATCTGGCAACAAAAGAAATGCAGGAACTGTTTGACACAAACAGACAGGTCTTTTGTCTACAAATGCCTCAACTTGTGGTTCCTGGCTTCACAGGCATGCAATGGAGTGCAGCTGTGGCCAGCCCAGGCAAAGCAATGAGCTGGGTGTTATTTGAGTATGCTCTCAGCAAATACTGTCTGAGAGTTCTGTCCTCTGAATAGTTACAGTTTAACAGCTGCTATTTATTATGAGAAAAACAGCAACTGTAAAGCTGCTTGCTACTTTATTTACCTGAAGCTAATCAGCAACCACGCTGCTATGGTATGAAAAGACAATTTTTTCACTTAGAACTTCTGACCCCAAATCACTAGGGACCAATTGGTCAGATGGCTGGCCATTAGTTACCAGCATGTTTTTACTGTCTTGACCCCTTCCAAGATTAAGCACGATTCAAAATTATTACAAACACTATATTCCTGGAACTGGGTTAATAGAGAAGAATGCTGATTTTGCATACAAAGCTTTGCAGCTCCTACCTGTAAAGTGCTGATGTGAACAGGAGTCCCTGTGCCATTCACAGTGTTCTTCTTGGCAGCATTTCCACCCTTCCCTTCCACTTGCTCTGCCTTGGCAATCTTTGCTTTTTCAGCTTCAATTCTCTTTGGATTGTTTAGCATTACCTGAACCACAGCGTATTCCACCAGGGATGCAAACCCAAAGAGAAGGCAAACAATCAGCCAGACATCTAAGGCCTTCACATAAGACACTTTGGGAAGTTCAGCAGCAAGAGTGGTACATTCAGATGCCAAGCTGAGCACTGAGAAAATACCTACAAAAAGAGAAAACAATATATTGAATAAGAAAACTTCCCTTTAATGACACTGGCTTTGCTCTTCCTCTGAAACAGACAATAGTGAATGATGTTTTGCAACAGTGAATGGGACTTCACAATGTGGTCAGTGCAGCAGGTGTACAAAGTGCACATGCCTTCAGCTAATGAACAAGTTAAACACTTAGGTAGGGTAGTGCAGTTATTGATGAATTATTAATAATGATAACCTTCATTTTATAAACAGAGAAACAAATAAGTGAGGCTAAACTGGTTGTTATGGTTTCCCTGTCCCATCACACATCACACAGTTGGGAAATTGATTTTTCTAAAGAATTATTTTACAATGTGCATCTAATTCTGGAAAGGTGGAAGAGAAATTTATGATGCTTAAATCAAAAGACTCTAAGTCCTTTAAATTAAAATAGCATTGTCCCAGAAATCTAAACTGTGCTATAGCAGGAGCAATTCTCTGAATGAGCTGCTCACAATTGTGATATTCAGACCTTAGGTAAAAGGGAAGTTTTTGCTGATGAGCAAAGCTGTATGAGCAAATCAAAAAACCTTTGTGCCCAATTCACTGAGAAGATGAAAACGTGGAGGTGACTGAGGGTCACAGTCATTCCCTATTTGAGCTTCCAGGATCTACAGGAAGCTTTCTAGATAAAGGGCATTTCATGAAGCCCTTATAATGAAAAAAGCCCACATGTGCAAAGGCTGTTAAAAGGTCATACTCATCACGGATTTCACCAGGCATTTCCCCTAATAAGGCTTCCAAATGTCACCATCAACACAGGATTCATATCACAAGGGACAAATACAAGCTTGACGCCAAAAAAAGATTTCTCACAGGCTCCTGTGAAAATAGTAGCACGAACAGCTACATTTGGAAAAAGCTAACTTTAGAAATGGCTGTCATGTAGGGAAAACTTAGTTCAGTCTCCAAGTTCAGAATGTCCCATTTTGGTTTTGTGAATGCTAATGATAAATGATTATTTATGAGTGGGAGGCTTAATGAAATAGAATTGATGTCTATAAAAAATGTTGGCCAAAAGGAGTCTCAACTACGTTTCTTATAGTGCATGAAAAATTTTTCATTCACAGAGAGATGATTTCCTTCAGATATGTTTTAAGTAATTGAGGATGTGAAAATGTAAATTAAAATAAAACTATCTGTATTGGCCTATAAAAATATTAATTTCTACTTGATCACAAACAACATATTCTTTAGCTACTGTTCCCATTTGGATTCCAATAAGATTGATATGATATTTTATTTAGCATTAATCTCAAATTGACAATTCAATAGCTCTTAGAACACTGAAGCATAAAGGAATGTTAACAGTCATGCGATTTTAACCCACAAAATTTTATGATGCTTTATTTAGAAATGTGTAGTATCAATGTATCACTGCAAAGCTGGACTTTTTTTTTTTTTTTTTTTTTTTTTTTTGGGGAAAAAAAAGAAAATTGAAATGTTTTTTTTATTTAGAAATGTGTAGTATCAATGTATCACTGCAAAGCTGGACTTTTTTTTTTTTTTTTAAATTTTTTTTTTTATTTTTTTTCTGTAAATTTGGTTTTTTTTTTTTTTTTTTTTTTTTTTGTCTATGGGGATAATAAAGAATGATCAGATGTGTTATCTCAGAACAGAATGATACAGCAAATACTGAACTGAATCCTCAGTGTAATCCTCTGGCTTACTTTCCATCTACTGTAACTGAAGCATTCATATACAAACATTCCTATAAGGATAAAAAGTGAGCATAGGATGCTTTGCTTTAAAAAAAAAAAAAATTCACTTACCAACACCTGCAGACTGGAGATGAACACTAATTATGGATCACAATGAATTGCATTAGCAAGTACAATAAAACAAACATACTGCCTCTTAATATAACTGGGACAAATTTGCCTGTGTCCCAGGCACTCTGTTCATTCTCTAACAGTGTACTGTACCAAGTTCCATGCTTGACTGCTGAAAGGCAGCCTCTATCCTTCTCCTGAATAACCAAATTAGCCAATAACACAGACTGGCTCAATGTCTTGGATATAGTATTTTCTTCCTACTGACTTTAAAGTTTTTATTATCTTAATATGTGATAATATCATGACTGGTGCCAAAAACATTTGTAAACCCACTTTTTAGACCTTAAAAAACTGTACCTTACAATGGATTGAACTCTACAGAACTAATTTATACATTCTAGCTGAAAAGATTTTTGTGGAGCTTTTATTAACATGCTCAGTAGAGCAACTGAGGCCACAGCGACCAGTAGCTAATTTTCTTTTGAGTGGATTCCTACAATGAAAGGTTCACTTTCAGAGTCTAAAAGACTTCTACCTTTTCAAGGTAAGAATAAAGTGAGACAGAAGCACAGAAATATTCTATTCATCAACCATTTGCTGCCTGATGGATGTTGGCATGGCCTCAGAGACCCTAGTACCAGAGTGTAAGCTGCACTTCTGGCAGCTGCACTAGGTGCCTACCTATCACAATCCAAAGCTTAAGGCTCAAATGTGAGTGAGGAGCATGAGTAAATAAACTGAAAGATTTGAAGTAGCTTCTCATCTAATAAGATCTGTAACTAGCCACTGGTACACTTTCTTGAGGCTAGATATCATTTACTTTACACACAAATGTTGATCTTGTTATATTTCAAGGTCAAGGATCTCAAGGATGTCATTAGAAGAATTAGCTTGTTGCTCTCCTGAAACTGGAGAAAGATAAATCTTACCCCAGTGACAGTGTTAGTAACTGTCATACTAAATACTGACTCAACTAAGGGAGTGTCAGATTTACAGGTTTTTTTGCTTTTCTGGGGATTAAGGAAAAGTCACATAGTCAGAGCAATGGCTAATGTCTTTGAAATTCATTATCTCATAAATGCTAATGCATGAAAGAAGCCAATAAACACTTACAATGAATGAAATAAATAAACAATAAATAAGCATGCATATTTAGTTACAAAGACATACGCATTACTTAAATCTATGCTAAGACTCCTATAAATCTAATATATCTTTAATAAGTCCATCTGGTTCACTATTTGAAGCATGGGATTATAAAATTGGCAGTACAGCTTGGTTTTGATTCTAGTTTTCCAGTTCCTCTTTCATACTTTTTAATTTAATGCATGTTACATTTTCCCCACCATTTTTGTCTTCAAATGTTCTCCTAAAGTTTTCTTTATTATATAAGGCAACCTTGCAAATTTTCAAGGTAAAAGATTATATTTGTTACTTGCTATGAAGCTAATACAGAATTGAGACTTCTTCCTAAGTAACTATTTTCAAAGGTTAAAAGAAAAAAAAGAAAAGAAAAGGAAAAAAAAACCATTAAAAAGGCTGCACAGGAGTCATATCCTGTGGGGGTGTAGCAGTTCCAGTGTGGGTAAGAGGTTTGTGACCAAGGCTGGCAGCTGGAGGGATACTGCAACTGCACCACTGGGGTATTGGAAACAGGTGCACTAAACCTCCTGGGAGATGGCAAAGATTTGGAAAGTATGGACTTGGAGAGGAGGGAGTGCCAGGGAAAATGGGAGCCTTGGGAGGCCAAACATGGGAAATGGAATCCAAACAGGAGAAGTGTCAGGATGCAAGAGCCTGGCTCTGCACGTCATTGAGCTCGGGGTCAGCAGGTTTGGCCATGCCAGAGCTGTAATCCAGCGTACAATGCAATTAGTCAAGATAATATTGTTACTATTAAGTCTGTGTCTTGCTATTTCATAATAAATGAAGGAACTGCCTACTGTGTTGAGCTGAGCAGCATGACTGCATGAGCTTGAAGTACTCTCACGAAGTGAGTCTTTCATGAAATAAAGCCAGTCAGGTAACAGGAATGCTAGCTCTTTTCCAAATATCGTTCCTATTAATCTTCAGAAAGACTTCTCCAATAGGTAGCTGTTAAGAGCCTTACTTATCATCCTGCTTTCTTGCTCATTTTTCAAATGTTGAAAATTCCTGTAAAATGCATATTGCCTGTGTTTGCAGCATCACCCGTGCATAGACTGATCAGATTTGTCCAGGCTGAGAGGAGTGGAGAGAGTGTGCTTGTCACCCAAATGCTGGAACTACAATCAAGTGAACTCCTAATGCCAAGATGGAGTTTACAGGACTTGGAATGAGCAGATTTCAGTGAAAATGATAAGTGGATAATGGAAGTGAAGTTGCTTTCAGGGTCCAGTGTCATGTAGCCAAAGCAACTGAGAATGGCTCAATGGTGTTACAGTGGATCACGACAGTACGTGAAAACGCAGGTTACCCAGCGGGACTCTTGCAGCACTTGCATCAGGATTGATCCAAAATGACAGCCAGGATAGAACAACAATTAGCAGTGTAGGAGCATAAACACCCATCATGTAAAATCCAACTTGTCTTCTTAAAGTGAAGATTACTTCTACACAAGTGTAATAACCTTTAAAGAAATAAATGCATTAATGTTTAATGGGCTTTGCAGGTGAACCTTTGATCCATATCTTCCATGTCTTTTTCTGCTTAAGAGCAAAAGTTCAATGCTTTGATTTTCTTTATAAATGTAAAGAGTTTAATTAAAAAAAAAAAAATTAAAACCACAGATTTCCTAAGCACCATGTGTGGTTAGGAAATCTGTGGTACTCTGTGGTCTGTAAGGAACCCATCCACTTTCCAAAGCAGCAGGAGGCTGAAGTGACTCCCAGCTTGATGCTGGCTTCAAGATGCAGTTCAGATAAAACCAATGGAGTCTGGCAGTCCTACTAGCTTAAGCTCATCTGAAAATCCTACTTAGCATTAATTTGTGCAAAAGATGAATTAAGAAATATTAGTCTAGCAGGTTTAGAGGTGAATGAGGTGTTCTGAATGTGACTCTAACCAGAGATTTCCCCAGTACCAAAAGTTGGCACAAACGACTTCTAAAATTGGTACAAACATTTTAAAAGAGACTCAAGAAAAGCTGCAAATTTTGTAAACAAGGAACAATGTAACAAATCTTTTAAAATGAACATCTAAAGCATATAAACTTCTGAAGATGTTTAAGACGAATTCAACACAAAACAAAGTTGCAGTTACTAGATGTTTTGCTGGAGATAACAAATGTATCAAGAAGTCTGATGACCAGAAAATAATTTCTGTCCATATTTGCACTCAATTAGAACTGGAATTTCTACGTTAATAGTAACACAATAGTGTCGGAAAAAACCTGAAATCTTCAAAAACTATTTTATCACAAGAAAAAGGCATTCCTATGTTATATTACAACAACTTCAAAATTCAAATCAGACTGTATATATCAATCCAGTTGGTGAGATACTTATTTAGAACATAGAATGTGTCCACAAGTTCTCCATTTTCCTTCCATATTGTATCAGTTAAGTGCTGTATAATGATACATCATTGTAAAACTGCTGTTAGGGCATATAAACACCACAACAACAAAAGTATAAAACATTAAGGACAAACACCCTTGTGTAGAAGACACTATACCGTATTTTATAGCTCATTCTATCATCTCCAGTGATCAGCTGGCTGAAAAATTTTCCCTCTATAATTTATGAATGGATTCCAGACTCTTTTAGGTTTTGTTTTCAAATGAGAGATGACCTTCAAAATTATTATTTGTTTGTGTTATGTAGGAAATGCATTCTGTATGCCTTCATTTGAATAATATTTCATCAGACAGAGAATAGAATCTATTGCCCTCATCATTCAGCTCAAAAGGACCTATTTAATCTGTCATAAAATTGATGAATAACAGGAAATTTGCAAATATAAATATTCAATGTATTGCTACAAAAGCAGCCCAGATTTGCTGACCCTCTTTTAACTTAGGTAGGTATGATAAAACATCCGTTGACAGAAATAGGCAGTAAAGATTAAGGATTTTTGCAATTGTCAGGGAATTCCTACATAAGCCATAATTTTGGAAGTCTGCTCCTTGATGCAAAATTTCTCTTGATTATCTGACAAAATTATTTATCTCTGTGTGTGAAATCTGCTGTTAAAAAATACCTTCAGCATAAGAATCTTCAAGTAAATAAAAAAATGGGGCATTGAAAACAGCCTTTAAAATATTTCAACATACTAAATATTCAACTCACATTAATGAAATATTAATTCTGGGTTTGGTTATGAGATAAAGTGGAGATTCTAAACAGAATGGATTTGCAGTAAAAGAACTGTGAAAACTTTTCAAAATGGTTCTCTCATGTTCTTTCTTTAATGCTCAAAGCACACACACAGAGAATGTGAATATTTTACTGAACATTTTGCACCATGTCATTTGTGGTCACAAGTTGCTGAAACTTGAGAGAACACCACTGATTTTCTTTGTGTATAATTCTTAAATATTTTTCTTTAAGGTTCCTAAAAACTTAGGGTTCCTATCTAAAGTTTTTTAGATATTTAATTTCAGATTTAGGGCACACCTCAAAATAATCACAATAGAATATGTTTTACAATTTTCCCATTTGTATGAATTTCATTTGGAAAATGCAAAATCCATTCCTTTAGTTTTTCACTACTTTAAGGGCTATTTTTTTCAGTAATTTCATTTTTTAAATAGGAACAAAATCTTTTTCTCACTGCTAAATAAGGTTTTGCCATATCCTGAATGCCATCACTGCTAGCTGCTGGATATACTTTCAAAAAATCAGAATTTTCCTGAAGAGAGCTAATCTCTTATTATTTACAAATTATAAATCACCTGAGAGGATGAATTATGTTCTTAGATCTCACTCATTTTGCAGTTAAAAACCAAAGCCCACTTTTATTTCCATTATCTTTTCAAATTAAATTCTTAACTCTGAGATCTGCTAATGTTCCTTGAGATCTCTCCAGGCTTGGAATCTACCACAGGAGCAACTGCAAGTAACAGAGCCTCCACTCCAGCTGAACAGGTAACAAGAAACTTGCAGAGGGTCCTCAGAAGCTGCAGCACCACAGACTTCCCAGCTGAGTTTTAATGGAAGATTTATGCCCATGATGTAAAAGCACTGACTAAACTACAGCTGCTCTTGTAGAAAGTCTTGTGGTTGTCACAGAATGAGTAGTTTGGATATTATCATAGGCAGGAATCAATCAAAGTGAAAAAGGTAAATCACTAAAAACCAGAGTGCATAAACCATTGGAAAATTTTGTGCCAACACTAAAAAAAAAATAGTCATAGGAATAAACAAATAGAGGGCTGAGGATTGCAAGCAGCTTTCAAAAATGACGGAATTTCCAGAACATTTAGAGAAAGGAAGAAGCTGCAGGATGAAGCATTTGGAATTACAGTCTAGTACTATCCACTTATGGAGCAGAAGTCTAACCAGAAAATCAAAATTTACCCACTTTGCTGCAACTGGCATGATTCTGTACGAACATCCTTTCAGAAAAGTTTGACATTTACAATCAAAAACAGGTATTAGGACCATAGAAATAAAATGGTGTTAATAAGATCATGATATTTGTAAGCAAAGCCAAGACAAACATTTAATCTCTTCTTCAACTTGGATATTTCTATATTTGAACTAGTTTGTTTTTATCACATATTAAACTTACCATTATATGAACCACTCATTAGTTAAAGGTAATCTGTTTTATCCCAGGAAATGTAAGATGTGGACTGGAATATTAACCATTAACTCTAAACAGTAACTGAAGGAAGCTTAGAGTTTTTCACCAAGGCAATAACTTATATTACCTACCTGTGCCTTTGTAATACTTGGTACAGTTACCATATTCAATATCCTCCTTTTTAATATCAAACTGAGGCAGAGCAATTTTCTCTAGCTGTACAGGATCTCCAGACTGCCAGATAAACCGTAAATCATCAGTTGTGTAACCAACTGCAAGACAAAACAATAATAATAATAATAATTGTTTAAAGATCCACCTCAATCACAGCAAATTCTGCAAGTAAACCTAGCATATATGTATTGTATCTCTTTCAGTCTTTTTCTTTTTATTTCCTGTTCAAATAAATAAATACAAAAATAATCCACAGCTGCATTTTTATGTGGGCCGAAGTTGGGACTTAGTGGGTGAAACATTACATTATCAGCAATATTAGGATGACTAAGAGGTATTTGTTACAGGGTGTACTTTTCACACAAAGAAAGCAAAGCTGTATTTTCCACAGCTTTCAAGCCTCCATATTCATTCATACTCCATTTCAGCAAAATATGAAAAAGATGAATTTTAAACAGTATTTATGAATCTGAGTAACTTCAAAAGAATTTAACAGCTCAATTACTGTGATAAATCTTGGTGTTTGTGTAAAACAACCACGCTGCTTATTTTCTTGGACTAAAAGCCCAGACTCATGGCAGCATTGCCATTCAGGAAATACTTGCCCAGGAATTAGGGCAGATGTGCAATCCTACAGAAATCAGCTCAGTGCCTTCCTGACCCACTGAGTACAGACAGACCTCAGCAAACCTCTGAGTGCCCAAATCATAATACATACACCACCACCAAGTGAGAGGCAGTGCAAGTTAGACTCACAATATTCAAGAATAAAACAATATTGATTAAATATGCATAATCAGAATCATGGTTTACAAGCCATTTTTTTGCTACCTTCTGTTCATTAAAGATTAACTTAATTCAAACAGAGATAATGTGTGTTAGATGGAAACACAGATGAGGAAACATAAAAAAGATGGAGTTGGAATGCATCATTTTGCAGTTCAAAGCCTGAGAAAAATGTTTAAAGAGCCATTCTTTTTCTGGAGGCATTAGATTATTCTTTTTAATTTTTGAAAAACAGCTGTGATTAAGAAAGTGAAACTGTTCATAAATGTATTTATGATTCACAATAATTTAATAAAAATCACAATGTTTCAAAGCTTCATAATATAATACGCTATAAAAATATTGTTTTAATGTTTCATTCATAAAATCATTTTCACCCGTTCCAACACACAGCATATCACAAAACTGCCAAGATCCTTTATGATAACAATTACTGGAGAGTGAAAATTGTGTCTACAGAGAACATGCAGAACTGGGGATTATAACTGTGGATATGAGAACATCTTAGTAACAACAGATGGCCTTTTTTGATTTTGAAATTTAGCAAGTAAAAACAAAATACTGATTTGAAAATAACCTAAGAATAAAACTGCCAATGGCTAGCAGGGAAAGAACTGGAAGGACAGATAGGAAGTCATAGGTACCTTTCTAAATTTTGATAACTGAATTAAAAGGTAGATGAAAGTTTAGTGCACAGTCTCCAAAGAAGCAAATTCCCTGCATTTGAGTATATCATCTTAGCATGATTTTTTTAACTAGTAGTTTCTCCTTGCATGACTATACCTTTCAACACTTGTAAAGTAAGTGGACTTGCTGGACTGAGAAAACTTAAGTGAACTTATATTAGTATTACTAATTCCAGTTTAACCTCAAACTGATTTGGTTTTCCATAAGAGTTTACTTCAGCTAATGTACATACATAGTAGTGATGAAATAAAATTCTAAAGATAGATGCTGAAAATCAAAACCTAAATTGTAAAACTCTATTATTATTATTATTATTATTATTATTATTATTATTATTATTATTATTTGCCCTGTCCATATTGTGATACTCTGCCCAGCTCTGGCTAAGCTTACTTTTTCTTCACTTTTGACTTCCTTTCCCTAGCCTCACCTTTCCCACCAGACCTGCTGGAGTAAGAGCTGAACGAGTTTATATGTTACAGCAGGAGCAGACTAGAACAGGTCACCTTCCTTCTCTCTGATTCACGCTCATCCTTACTCAGGAAAACAGAATTACCATGAGAGTGGGATCACCAAGGATTAAACTGTTGGAAAAAGCTGTAGTTGAGTAGACACCTGCGTATTTGGAGCACGGAAAGGAAGATGGATTTCAGAAACATTTTGTCAGCAACTTCCAGCATGGCACGAAACCCTTCAGAGATGTGACCTGTCTGCCCTGTTGTAAGATTAAGTCACCTGGAGACCAGGAATAGATGCCTGACTACATCCACAAAACATCCTGAAACCACTTTCAAAAGGTTTGATACTAAATGATCTCACTGCTTTGGCATAAAATGATTTTCCTTTGGTAATGTATCAAAGGAGTTCCAAACAATACCAATGTATCATCAATGCAGGGGGATAAATTGGGCCCCAAAAACCTACAAAGCAGCACAGGTTGGGGAAGTTAAAACCACCTGGCAAAACCATTCTTTTTTGCAAATAATATGTTTCCATTTATCTGAGTTTATTGTAAATGCTTTTACAAAAGGTGCCAGTTATCATTCTGGTTGATAGCAAAAGCTAAAACTAAGAGTGCACAGCGCCATACCAGTAAGAAGCATCTCTGATAGGGAAATGTACATTGGTAGGAGCCAGTGAGTATCAATTTAATGATTCATTAAAAATGTTGAGATGAAGTAAACAGAATTAATAATTTTTGTTTGATTCTCATGCATGCCTAGAAGAGAACTGTTTTTATGGACAGAGTGATTTACATACAGCTTTCCAATTGCATCTTGCAGCGCTGTGTATCCATAGGAAACAAGGTCAAGTCCAAAGGGCATGACAGTGTAATAGACAATCTGAAAATACAGAAATGGTATTTAGAAATGGCGCGAGCTGTCAGGTAAGCAGTAGATGGCCATGAGAAAGAAAAAAAATCACAGGTTTATGATTTTCGTCTTCTAAAAGAGCAGAAACAAAGTTTAGAAGTTATAATTAGCAGTTTGCTATGGAGACCTCTCTAGTATAAAATAAGACAATACAATTTTATAGAGGGTTTTAAACATATAGAACCTCACAAATTAGAGAACTACCAATACAAGACAAAATACATATAGGTCATAGAATAACCAAAACAAATGCCCATATAGAACAGAGTCCTGCCTCCAGCACTGGGCAATGACAGACTTCTAAAGAAGAATATGACACTACAGCAATCTGGAAGTGTTATTTTGCCAGATATCCAGCAGCATCCAAAAGTTACACCTCAAGGGCTTCCCAAACCAGAAGGGATTTGTGAGTATTTAAGGGACATCAACAGATTTTTTGTCTCCAATAAGTTGTTTTCCTTTCAGTTGCTTTCTGGAATCTAGGTGTTCTGGTTTCACCTGGGACAGTTAGTTTTTTTCCCTAGTAGCTGGCACAGTGCTGTGCTCTGGATTCAGTATGATGGTAACGTGGATAACACACTGATGTTTCTGGTTGTTGCTGAGTAGTGCTTACCCGAAATCAAGGACTTTTCAGTTTCCTACACTCTGCCAGTCAGCAGGGACACAAGGAGATGAGAGGCAGCAGGTAGTGAGCAACCTCTTATTACAATTAGTATCAGCATAAATACTTTTATTTTGTTCTAATTTGCTGCATTTTTAAGGGGTTCTTGACCCCTTCTATGTCCTTTATTTTCCTGCTTCTCTCCCCTGTCCCACTGAGGCCAGGAGGAAGCGAGCAAATGGTATTTAGTTCCCAGCTGGGGTTAAACCCTGACACCATATAAAATTTAATATGCACAGCATCTTGCAGCAAAGAATGCCATAGCTAAGCTGCACACACTCTAATCATACATTTTTACCTATCCTCAGTCTGTCTTATAGTTCTTCCACTGTAAAAGAAGGCAAAAAAATCAATGTCCACTACAAATGTGCCATTTGTAATTTAGAGACCTTTACAGCACCACCTCCATTATTTTGCTTTTTCCAGTGTGAAAAGTTCAGCCTTGCTCAGCTGTTCTGTACCTTTGACTGTCCTTGCCTCCCTTCCTAAAGCTAGAAGACCAGAATTGCATTCAAAATATAAGTATAGCATACTTTTATGCACTGGCATAGCTTTAATCCCTTATACTTCCAAGAATTCAATTCACTTTCACAAATAGTACTGAGCTATTAGCTGGTATTTTCAGAGAACTATCCATTACTACTCAAAGCTAATTTTTTTGGCTGGTAATAACCAACTCTAGATAAATCAGGCTTTATGTGAAGTTAAAATAATTTTTTTCCCTCATGCATAATTTCCACTTGTTTACACTGAATTTCATCCCATACTTTGCTACCTAGTCACTAGATTGATTTGTGGTTCTCACTGTTGTCTCTTATCTTTACTGTTCTGCATATTTTGGTATCATCAAATGCACTTGCAAATTCAGTTTTTCAGATGATTTATGCTGAAAAGCACAGAACACAAAATAGATATTTTTGTGGGAATCTACTGTTTACTTCCCCTGATGTGAGCAGATGTTTATTCCTGCATTCAGTTTCTTAATTCTTAACTATTTGTGCAAGAGCTTTCTCTCATACATATTTTGCCATGAAGGTATATTGATAACTGGAGATTCTTTCATTTATACGTGATAATATCTCTGCAAACTAGAAACACAAGACATAGAAATTACGTCTTTTAAAAATGTCACCAAAAAACAGACCCTAAAAAATTATATGTATCTTACCTGCATACATATAATGTAAGAACATAGTGTGCTACTAAAATGAACAGAGTATTTTTAGAGAATGACAATAATTTCTAACTTTATTGAAACTGGTTTTCTTATCTGCAAGTTTTCAGAGAATAATTTTTCTGTCAGAAACACTTCCATTAGTATTCACTCAACATTCACTAATCATTAACACTCATTTATAAACACCTGCAAAACAGAAAAAATATTTAGAAAATATTTCAGTGTTTCATTTAACATTCACTCTTTCAAATGGGAAACTTCTTTCATAACTGGAAGCTATTTTCTACTTTGAAATATTAATTTCTACACACTTCAAAACTACAGAAGCAGCTGAAATCAGAACCAAGATCTTCAGAGCAAGCCAAATGAAATGCTTTGATTGCCCAATGTATTTTCTTTTCTGATCACTGCAATGATCTTGAAACTGATTTTTCTCATCCTCTTTTGAAATGGGAGAAAAAGAACCCCAGCTCTTTAATATTGTTTCTCCTTTTTTCTATCTATTTCTACTCCAGGAAGAAATAGCTCATGTAAACCTCACTTCTTTTGATTATCTTTAGATATCTTTATCATTTTTTATTATTTTATTTATTATTTTTTATTATCTTTAGATGATAAAAAATGATTAAAGGTAAAGTTGCAGTATGTTTAGATAATCATTTTTGTCTATCAGGGCAATATGTTACACAACACACCAGAAGAAAATGCACTTCCTGTTAGAAAATTTAGCCTAATCTCTGAAAACTAGAAACTATAAACTCTCCATGTCTGCAATTCACTATTACCTTCTTTTTAATCAATTAATTTTCTGGTTTAAGTGGATAACTATTTTTACGGCATTGTGTATACATTTGATAAACTAAGTCAAACCACCAAAAAAGGATATGACAATTGCAATTAAATTGAACAGAAATTTGGAGGCTTCTGAAAACAATTATATCCAGTAAAGTGTAAAACTTAATCAGGATTTTTTCACAGTACTTTTACAAAACATACATCTTCACAAATTTTGTTATTTATGCCTTTCCTTGTTTCTTCAGCAAGTAATCATTGTTTACTTTAGTTGCTGTAAAAACTCAAGTAGTGTGCAACATATACTGTTTTACTGAAGGCTGTATTTCAGATATATTATCCACTCCACTGTGCTTCTAGGAACCTAAGAAATTATCAAAAGGGTTTAAATTCAGTTAGCTCAGCTCAGCTTAACACTTCAAATACACTTCAAATTTCTCACACTTGCAGTGCTATCATCTGATTTCTTTACGCATAATTTCTTCCAGCGTTGTTTAGAAACTGTCTAATATAAATTTAAATGTTAGTAATAAGTTGTATTACATTACTAAGGCTAATACAGGATATATATTTCATATAAAATCACTTTAAAAAAACAGTGGAAACAAATAAATAAAATACCTCATGCTGACTAGGACATCTCCATCCCGAAATATAAAAAGGAGGATATTTTCTTGTGTGACATCATGGAAGTTAGCATTTTTTTCATTTGCAAAGAATAAGTCTGGCTTCCAAAGACATTTAAACATAGTTGGATCCACTGTCAGTGTATCTGAACCTCTCCAGTCATTGGGCAGTTTGAGTCTGGGGTCATTCCACTTCTGTCTTAGAAAGATGTTGACTCTATAATCCTGATTGGAAGAATAAACGAAGATTAGACTAGCCAAAAGTCTAGCAAAAACACCACAGAGAAATAAAACAATTCCATCAGACTTGGAAGAGAAAAAAATTATGCCCTGATTTTTCTATCACAAAGACAGTAATCACTATTCAAATCACATTACAAAGTATTATGTTCAACAGACTTTACTACAAACAGATTACATCTCACTCATGGTTTTGAATACAGCAACTTTCCTTAAACAAAGGATCAAATTACCACTCCAGAGTAATTTTTGCATCCCCTCAGTAAAAGCTCCTGTTACCCAGGCACAGAGAAAAGCATGCAGCAGGGCAGAGAGAGGCCGCAGCTTGACTATATCTTGACACTAAAGGGCTGCAGGCAGCAGGCATGATATCACTTCTTTCAGGATATGCTGTGAGTGCCAATTCCAGTTTACTCTTCATTTGGTTGTGGCACACTGATGGTAAAATATCACATTTCACACTATAAAAGCAGGAAACAGACCAGGTAGGTAATAGATTTCATACTACACACCCAGAATACAGCCTCAGTCCTTCTATCAGTGATCTGGGACTATCTTGGTAACAGGAAACCTGATGCCAGCTTGCAACATAAGTACTGAGGTAGCAGGTATGAAAGGAGAAACAGAATCAGTCTCAAAGAGACAAAACCAAGGCTTTACAGAGGAAATCTCCTTCTGAAATCAGTAGGACTCTGGCTGAAGGAAGGACAGTAGTGGGGCTGTGCTCAGTGAGAACCTAATTTTGCTTTTGGGAATCGGAGTAGCACGTGTCTCAGGGCAAAATGATACCCTGCACGTGTTCTGTGCTTAGCGAAAGCTGTGGGCATCCGAAGGAAGAATCTGACCTAGAATGTCAGCTAGGATTTTTCAGTCTTATCTCTTAAGTCATTTTGTTTTTTACATTTACATTTAACCCAGTGCCTCTTTTTGATGTATATGTAAACTAGGCAGATCACATACAGAGAAAGAATAAATTTATTGTTGAAAAAAAGTTAAACAAACCCAAACAAATGAATGAAAATTCTGTATGTAAGATTGTTTCTATCTCCAGTCTTCCTAGTTGTCTTCTGTAGAGTGCTTTGTTTTTTCATAATTGTCTACTAGGTACAAAGCCTCCTGAGAAAAGGGTTGTGTCTTTCAGAGCAGTGAAAACACTGCTACTGCTCTACAATTAGAGCAAAATACTAGAAATGTAGTAGTGAAGGTTCTCGCCATAGTTTTCGTTTGTCAATATCTGCATAAAAACAAATTTTGTAAAATTTTTTATTCTCCATGTCAATGACTCTTACACATTTTTTTTGTTGATACAACTGAATTATCTTCTGCTGTACTTACTACATTTGCAGTCCAAAGCAGGTGCCATGTTGAGACAGTCATCCTAACTTCTCCCACAAGGAGTCCACTTGGCTAAGACCTCATGCAGAATAATTTAGTCTGTTGATTTGCTCTGTATATTTAAATAGAGTGCCCACTTTCCCATGTCCAGTCCACCAGCCAAATTAGCCCAAGTATTTCTTTATTACACTATACTGTGTAATATTTTTCCTTACTGCATTGTAAGGAAAAGCAAAGCATCAAAACTAAGTACTTGTTACTTGTTGGTAGTTGATTTTTGAAGATATACATAGTCTGACTCTTATTTATACAAAGACCTATGTTGTCTTGCCAAAGAAAAGAAGAAGCAAAAAAAAAATGGTTAATATGAAGTGAATTTGTACGGGAAGGCTCTCATAGAGAAGCTTCATAATTGGAGGGAATTCAGGCCATTATTTCAGAAAGCATCTTTTCAATTATATGTATATAATTGAAAATTTATTTTACTTGATTCTTGCTGAAGTTCCCATTCCCATGTGCACTTCTTATCTCAGTGAAAAAAATAGTCAAAATCATATGAGATAAATACTGCATACCATTCATGCTCACAAGCATTACACTATTGGTTACACTGAATTCAATTTCCCCATAAACAAGTGCATTACCCTAATTTTAAACAAAATAAGATGCCTTCTCAAAGCCATAGGCAAATGATAAGCACTTTTAAACACTTGCCTTCAGCTTACCCATTCAGTAGAAGGAGATGCTTACATCACTGAAAAGCAGAATGCACTGGCAAAATAAGAATTGGAAGTAACATCAGGTGGATGCTATTTTGTTTCCTTCCTTTCTTTATTACAAATGAACTTAAACACCAAACTATCAGATGTTTTGACATTTTAAGAACTTTAGTCTGTTTCTATTTAACTCAGAGAATGAAGAATCCCACTAATCTAAAATGGGAGGTTCAGGCCCAAAGCAGAGATATTGACAGGGATACTTGGAGAGGAAGGCCACCACATACTTGAGACAATACAGAGAATGTAAAAAGAAGCAAAGAGATGTCACGATACAAATCTGTGGCTAGCCAGCAGATAATGTGCAAAAGGGCAGCTTCTTAGAAGAGCATGCATCCTTACAGCATCTGGCAGCAGTAAAGACTATGATCTGGTATAAATTGATCTTGAAAGAAGTCTGTAACCAGTCCTCTCAAATTTGAACAATGAATTTTAAGATTCAGTAAGTGTATTCGAATTAGGTTGAACAGGGGCTGAAGAAGCAGTCTGCATGGAGCACATGGTCTTCCTGCATTTTATATATCCAGGAAGACCATGTACATTTTATATATGCTTTTTTTAATTTCCAGAATGATTGGCATTTTATAGTAAAGGAGAGTCAAATAGCAACTAAAAAGCCTGAAACTAGGGGAAGAGGATGGAAGAGACATTCATCAGCATCAGAGCTAGGAGGACCTGTCAGGTAGAAGGAAATACAGAAGCAGAAGTATTCTACAAGGCTTTGTTTTCCCATGTAACTCCAACAGAAGGCAAGTAGTTTTCAGGGAGGTTGGGAGGCATTCTAGGAAATATTTCAGAAGTCTACTAAATAGTGGGCATGTGGCCAGAAAACCACCTCAGGCCAGAAAGCAAGCACAGCCTACACATATCTCTGCAAAACAGAGCACATAGAAGATCATGAAAGACTAACTACATAAACTGTACTCATACAAAGAAAGGCAACATAATAGTGCTTCCTTTTAATGAAGTAGAAAATGTCATTTTTAAAATTAAAATATGGAAACTGAATGGTTTTTATAGTCATGAATATTAAAAAGACCTTTCTATAAGATTTTAAAGTAAAGGAGAAGGAAGAACTGGTGTTTTGTTGCTTGAGTCAGTGAAGAAAGGTCACACTGCAAGCAAAAACCTTGAAGATAGATTTTGTAGACAGAAAGTCAGATCATCATCGCAGAAAAAAATATTATAGCCCTACGGGTATTTATACTAGAAACTCTCTATCCCTAGGAATCCTTGACTGGTCACCCAGTTTAAAACTGTTTATAAATGTGATATAATCACCATATTATACCACAAATCTGCAGTCTGAAAATATGTGTGCAAACTCAGAAGCAGAGTTAACATGGGATCCTTGACAAGTAGTCTAACGATAGAGAAGGAACAAGTTACAGGATTCAAGATAAAGGGAGCTTACTGGAATGTAGCAGCTCTGGCATTTGCTCTTCTCCTTTTTATCTGCACAAATTCTGATTCTCTCTGTAGTTCACTAGTTCTTTTGCTTAGTTTTTTCCAGGAGACTTAGTTAATAAGTGTGTGGAAGCACTGCAATTCTCTTCAATATTGAACAACACAACATGAACACTATCCTTTCTAAACACAGAGCAAACATTTGCCCTTCAGATTCTTCACAAAGGCTTCAGTAAAGTGATACAGGATTCTGGGCATAGGACCTGCAAAATGGGTATTCTCTTGCTTTAAAACAAAGTAACTTCAATGATTTTCTATAAAGAAATCCCCTCCTTTCTTAAATCTAAGTGGACTATACCTCACAAGGAGCTAATCTTAACTCTTTGTTGAGGATGAGCCAACTGCATAGCTAAGAACATGATTATCACAGGACCAGAAGGACAGCAAGCAAGGCCTTCTCTCACTGTCACTCTACATATTTGTTTGTTGGGCCTTCGACCATAACGTGTCTTCCAGTCATCTGGTACCCATCGTTATTTTTTCCCACACTTCCATCACACAAAAGAAGGAATAATTGCTTTAGCATGGCTTTACCCACACAGATTTTGCAAAAATTTATGAGTTCAATTATTATAGCCAGCAGTGGCTAGAGAGCAAAGCATCATCACAATAATTCATTGACTTAAAAACTTAGAAATACATTATTTCAAAATTTTGAAAACACTCCAACCAGTTTAGTAGCTTCTGGTAATTTTAGAGACAGTCTATAAATCCAATACTCCACATGATTCTCACCAGTGCCAGAGACAGTAGAGATGTAGCCAGCCACTCTCTTCTCCAACACCAAGGAACCTTTTCAGGAGTTCTGGTGCTTCTGCAAATGTCTCCTTTCTGAACACAAGAGACCCCTCTGATCCTTCACAGACTTGGTGCCTCACCTCCAGGAAATACTTTTCCTGTGATTCCAGAAGCACAAGTCTTTCCTATTCTAAGCAATCCATTTCTACTGTCCGGTGTATTACCCAGACCATTTGAAGACAAGTACAAACCTATCCCCAAGAGAGAAATGATTCCTGAATATCCAATGCCCACTGCAGCAGGAAGAGTTTTCTAAATAATACATGGAGCAACAGATTGACTGTTAATTTTGTCAGTGCTTCCTGTACTAGATTAAGGCAATCATAAAGTTATCCAAATTTGACATAAATATGCTTAGCTATCATGGTGATCAGCTAGACAAAGAAATTTAAATGAAAGCATAACATAAAGTAAAGAAGCTGTCTGATAGTCAGATAGAATTACAAAGGAGAGCATGACTCATCATACAGCACATCTTCTAGTAAATTTGTGAGTGACCGTATCAGGACGGCACAGACAGGCATACATACATGGCTGTGGAGAGCATAGTTCTTTTTTTTTCGGAGGGGCTGGGGGAAGCAAATCTCTCACATTCATGTTTTGTAACTATATGAATCTGGGTGAATTGTAGAAAATCCTCTTTAAAAGTCACTTTTTAAAGCATGCAACTAACTTCAGAAACTTGAAAGGGCCATCTGGCCCAATATACTTCATATCTTAAGACACTTATCTTGGTCCTACTTTCCTGCTCTTCCTCCCTGCCCCTCTTTAAATTTGAGTCCTCTTTTTGTTTTCACAAATAAATCTTGTGGCCTTTTGGGCAAACTTACATTTTTTTGTTTTAATGTCACTTACTACAGTTCCTTGTATTCCATCACAATTTATTTACATCTTCAGATCCACATCAAATAAAAAATCTATACATTTCATCCTTATGCATGTCTGTTCTTTTTCTCTCATATACAGTCTTAGTGGTTTGGGTTTTTTTTGAATAACACACCAAGCAAACTATGTAACAACTCTCATGAAGATCTTCAACTCATACTGTCAAATGGGTTCTTCCAATGAACTTAATAACCTATGGAAATTAGTCTAGCTCTTGCATCTTAGAAACCATGGATTTCCTTTCATGTAAATCAGATTCTAAAGCTACAACAATCTGTGGACACATATAGAGTGACATACATTAATAGGTTTAGATCTAAAATATTTCTGTTTTATAGTTCATAATCCTCAGCCTGAAGTTTGATTTAGGAAGGAAATCTCCATGTGCACTACATGAATTTAATTTCACTCTTACCATAGTTGTCTCTTGAATTGATCCAAAGCTGTTAATGAAGATGTTAACTGCAACGTCAACTGGAATTCCTTTTAAAAAAAAGAATTCTAGTGAGCTACACAATCCAGTAAAGGTACATTATTGTTCATTTAAAGCTCCTTTACACCAGTATCATAATGTCACAATGTAACTTTAAGTTAGTATATATACAGTTATCAAAGTCAATAGAAATCACTAAACCACTTTTTAACCTAGTGATAAAAAAAGGGAAAAATAAAAATCCTTAGTCCAGAGAACTAATCTTACAGAATTCCACTGACCATATGTCTAACTTAATAGTGACTGAATTTCATGATATTCTTTTATCTCAGAATGCATAAGCCAGTATTACTTTTGCACACAGTGTAATGGATAGAAGCAATTCATATTTCTAGCAGCAGCCACTTTTAACTGTCAAGGTCATAATGACACACTATCATCCCAAATTACCTGTTTATGATTTATGATGAGATATTTCCTTATGCTTTAAGAAGATATTTTCTTGTGCAACTAAAGTACATAAGCCTTTACCTGTCTGTAAAATATGAATACAGGCAGGTAAAAATTATTGCATGCATTTTTCACAGCTATCTAGCCTTCGTATGAAGGAGTTGGAAAGCTGCTCCATTTTACAATGGTTACCAATTAGCCAGGAAAAATTTCTAGAAGTCAGAGCTGTGAAGATACTAAGATGGCCTGGATTTTTTTCTCTTTTCCACAGCCAGGATTCCTGTAGCTGAAGAGGGATGGTATGACAGCTGCTACATCTGCCCTCTGTCACCCTGTGGGAACTGATTGGCAGTAATTTAATCTGGTGTTAACAGAGAGTTATCACAGAGCAAGGAGAAGTGACCTGATAGTTGAGAGAACTAATTATGGACCACTACTTTTATTTAGTACCTCTATGGTGTGAGTGTCAGGATGTCCACTAGTTGCAGGTATATCATTTACACAGTTACAAATACTCTTCCTAATTTCAGCAACAAAAGAGCTACAAGAATATAAGAATAGTTTTGACAGACTAAGCAAATACAGTACAAAGTAATATATGTTTCTTCCAATAGCATGTTTGTCTGCATAAAATATTTTATGCAGCTTTAATACAAAAAAATCAAACTAATTCTTTTGGTCACCAGAAATTTATGAAGATAAAATTTCACTTTTTCAGTTAAACCAATTTGTTTGGTTTGGTTTTTTAATCAGACTACTTAAGTATTATGCTTTTGTTATGCAATAAGCACAGTACTTATTTTAATGCCTGACGCATGTGACAGAGCACTCATCACATCACTAGTAGCCAAGAGTGTATTCTCTCTTCCAGATTTGAATAGGATGTGCCATCCAAGAAAATCACTCATGCGTGAGGAACATTTTAACATGGGCAAACCACTTGTCAGAAAATGTTCTTTTTCTTCCACCTTCCTCTGAGTTAACATTACATGTCCTCCCTTTCCCTTCTGTCTTGATTCTTACCAGACTGCCAGAAGGGTTATCAAAAATATAAAGAAATCTGCACCATGCTTTGTGATTACAAGCTGATTATGCTGAAGAACAGGTAGAGAGGAGGCTGGACATTTATTCTTTGTGACAAGACAGTGCTGAAAACATATAAATATGGTTCTACAGTGAATAAGAAAGAAGCAGTACACTTACTGAGAACTGAACTTAATAGGTTTATAAAACTGTTAAACAGAACTGAAAATAGCCTCTTCCAAAGCACAATAAACATTTAAGATTTCCAAATTTTTCATACTAGTGATATTCATGCTAAAATATCTCTTAATGCTCATATAATTATATGAGGAGTTTTAAATGAAAGAGCTGTTTTATGTAAACTGCTTTATTTATATGTAATAAAATTGTCTACATCTTTTTAGTGGTACATTATTTACAGAAGGTAAATAATCTAATTCCTGAAAAGTCTAATTTACAGCCCAACTTGTGTGAATTCTTAGAGGTTTTGCAGAGAACATGTATTTCAACTTTTTCTTCTCGTGTAAGGATTCACACACTCTACACAGAAGCATCCTGCAACATCTGACTACCAGGGAGATGTTTTAATGGCAGAAAATGTGTTTCAATGCATTACCTATATGAATTCCTCAAGTGTGTAAGCTTTATAACTAAAATATATTTAAAGGATTTAATAATTGTATAGTTTGCTAATAGTGATACTGCTGACCCCAACTTTTTTTAGTCATCTTAAAGGATGTCTATAGAGAAATCTGGTGGTTTAAAATGCTGTAAGGCAGAGTCTAACTAAAATGTAGGGAAAAAATATATTTTTAAAACTTATTCTATAAATTCTATTTCTACACTTTAAAAGTCTTTTATAAAATAAGACCAATAGTAATAAAGCATCACATACTATTACGATAATGAAATCCTAACCTATTATCTTTCAGCTCAAAAGGATAAATATCTTCTGCAGTTTCACACTATCTAGGGAGGCTTCCATTAAAAACAACAACAACAACAGAAATTTAGCTTGTGAGTATAATATCTACATAATTTTTCTCTGTGTGAAAAGAGTAAAACTTAAAATCCAAAGATAAAAAAAGGCTGAAATATCTGACAAACCTTTGAAATTAGGCCTTATCCTGGGATCATAGCTGAGCAATAGTCTGTTCAAGATATTGCTGGTAGAATTAGCAGGTACTCTTGCAAGGTCTTCAGCTGATTGCTGCCTGTAAAAAAAAGTTCATTAGTTACTATCAAGACAGAAATAATTCCATGCTTAAACTGAAGTGATTTTAAAGTAATGCCATAAATGTCATTTCACAAGCAAAAAATGTACGTTATTTACAGGTGCCATAACGTATAGTCTTCCTTTCCTTGAGAAGTTTCAGTAGTTTTCAAGAAACTACTTGTGTAATAAACACAAATGCTCTGACATACTCTTAACTGTAAACTTGGAAGCAAATAAACTGCAATTCCCTAATTGTTCCTTTCTCTCCAAATAAAAATATGCAGAGGGACATGATTTCTTCATCAGTAGAAAGCAGCCACCTGAACTATTTTTAGTGACTGTCAGATTAGGAACCTCAGTAAATTGACAGCCACTTTGTAGGTGCCAAACCATGCAGAGGCTTTTGGCAGTCTCCTGCTCTCACATGCCAACGCCAGCTATTCCACCCAGAGCTGGAGGATTGCATAATCTCTTTGTCAAGTGCTAATAAAAGCTTTACTACAGAAAACAAGGCCTTGGACTCACTGGTTTTGCAGGAGGAATTTAAAGATCTTCACTACCTTGCCATTATTGTGCTGGGTGTTAAATGAAAACCATTGCTGCAATCAAAAAAACCTGCGACAGGTAAATGTAGCTACAGGAGAACATGAAACTGAGTGTAATAAAAAGCAATATGGGTGCGTCAGTGCCCTCCCCAGGTATTTTAAACACCAAGCAGGCTCATGATGGTATGTAAATGAACTTGTATGTTTCCAGAACCTGTTCAGTGACTGTTTCCAGTTTTGAATTCTGTCTCATAATCATTTTTCCATCCCTTTTATGATTACTTTGCTGTCTTTCTGTCATTATAATTCAGTAACCAGGATGCCATGTAAACATAAGAGAAACGCCCTACATAGGTATGATTCATATGCATCAACATTATCACCTCTTGCAAACTAATGTACAAATGTATTTTGAAAAATAATCAAGTTTATTTCCTTAATATGTTCCATAATCAGCATAAGCTGCTGTTGCCTTCTTCACCACGTAATTTCTTTTTTTCATTATTGTCTCCTATACCAATGTCAGTTTGACAGACCTACAGGTTATCCTGTATAACAGCTAAGTTTTTTTTCCTTCTCATCCTTCAGTTTCCTTCATGTCCTCTGGAATTTATGCCTTATTCAAACATTTTTTGAAGAAAACAATAACTTTACAGAAGTCTTTTGACCAGTTTCAAAAAAACCCCAAAACCAACAAAAAAACACATGAATGTATTCGATCTCCTGATTTTAAAATATCTAATTATGGCAGCTCCTGTTCAGCATTTTCCTTATTTATTACTAGGAAATTAATTAATTAATAAATGCCAGCATAGCATGACATCGGTATTTAATTGAAAATTGGAGATGAGACCAGAGCCTGGCCCTTGAAGAGCTCTTATTAATAACCTCACCTTTAAAAACAACTGGTTTAACTCAAACCATAAGGGAAAAGGGAATCAGATCTGCTGACTTGGTAGCACTCACTATGACTTCCCAAAGAGATTTAATCTTCTCAGTTAACATTTGCAACTAAAACATTTATAAATAAAACTAAGAAGGAGTTCCCTATTATTAAAAACATGTCAAGCATTTATGAAAACATAAATGCATTTTATTATATCATAGTCTCCTTGATACCCATTGAGCATTTTATTGTTCAGGAAAAAAAATAATCAGATTTCTGTTTTCTTTGTTGTATTCAGGATATTTCTGAAACCTACAACTGCATATCTGCTTAGCTATTTTCTTGTATTTGCTTGATGTTATAAATGAGAAAAAAATTAGGGCAATAAACCGGCACTGAATCCTCCTTGAAATTTTGATTACTAAACAGTAATTAGCAGGATAAGTATGCATTCCAAAAACTACACAGCAATGTACCTCCCAAGAAATATGTATCCAGGAGGATATCTTAAACTACAACATACAGGAGGAGAAAAGAATTGTGGAGCAGCATTACGTGGCTGTAGTATATAATTCCCCACCCAACTCTTGCAGTAAACACACTACAACCTCTGTGATCTGTAACAACCACATGAGTGAGCTAAATGTTCCAGCAGAACTTCTCCAGAGATAATTGGTCTTCTAATAAAACAAGGAAGCATTTACTTTTAGCAACATATGTTAACTTCCTGTTATGTATACAGAACCTGTATGTTCTGTATAAAATAAGCTCTGCTAATTTAATATTACAGCAATTAAACAAGGAATATATGTTCTAGCTCCTTTCCTAATAATTGACAAATTCTCTTTCAAACAATCCTCCCAGGGCTGAGTTTGTAAGATTTTATATTTCACTTAGAATTGGATCATTATGCAAAAGTATTTGTTTATTTCCTCATTTGGTAAGGTAGCTGGACTAGATGACCATTGGAGGTCTCTTCCAGCTGAAATGATCTATTCTATTCTATTCTATTCTATTTCTGTAATTTTGAGATGTGCTCAGTTTTCAGTGATGACCTTTACCACTGAAGAGGTTGCTACAGAAGTATCACAAACCAGCTTTCCATGACTTTTTTGCTGCTACCACTAGTTGGACAAAAGGAAAACAAAATATTATTTTCCATTTTCTAGAAAGAGCAATGAAGAAAAGAATGTTCATCTAGCTATTAAAAAGTCAGGCAAACACTCTGTATGCTGCATTTTATCAGATACAGAAAGGTTCATGGCAGTGCTTCCTTGCAAGTTACATATATTAGCATCTGAAACATCTACATCAGATGTCTACAATAACTACATTTATAAAATAATCTCCTTAATACTGACAATAAGATTTCTTTCTAAATTATGTATAATGAAATACGAAAACAAATCGAAGTAACAACTAATGAACAAACATAAATTATTTTTTTATTTTGTCATGGGTTATACAATCAAGTTCATTAAATAGTGGAAACAGTAATCTGAACTACACAGGATAACATGGGCACATAAATGAAATACAGATACTCATAAGAAGCAATGAGGAAAAGAGAAAAAAAGTTTGAGAAATTAAATGAGTGAGCAACAAACAGCAAAAGAAAGCCAAATATAGCTGACAGTTTTATTTGTCTTTTCGAGTAAGAGGAATAAAGTAGTAGCTTTGTGAGATCTGAGCTGCACTGCAGAAGTATATTAATAAAAATACCTGTTCAAGTTGTTAGCTCAAAAACCATCCAAAAATTGGGCAAATGAGACTTATTGCTTTGGGAAGACAGTGATGGGAAGAAAAATGACAGCATAGCTTGCTGGTAAAGAACTCCACAATCACATCTTCCACAAATCATGGGGTTGTGTTTTGCACTTATACAAGTGTAGAAGTGCATTTTCCCTTGCTTATCTAAGAACCAAGTGAAATACAATGACTTTGGCTGGTTTGAGTTAGGAGGACAAGCATTGAGATTCAGTAATTGCTACTTTTAAAGGTCATTTTGAATGAAGTGGTTGAGATAGCCACTGGGGAAAAAAAAAAAAGCTCTGCTGAGTATCAGTCATATTTTTCATATTTTCACTGTGGTTCTTTTACAGCATGCTGTCATTATCTACCATCATTGAACAGCACACAAGGAAACTTCACCGCAATGACTGGAATTCCTTCTGAGAGCCTTGCTGACCAAAATGCCTAAACTTCACCTGCAAATCAGTACATCAGATGTGTTTCTTGGGGTGAGTTAAGAAGTTAATGACATTTTTGGAGTGACAAATGAGCAAAAAGACCTAATGAGACAGTTAATGGGATATGTTAGCTGCTTGGATAAAGAAGCTGGGACTATTAATGTGAGACATTTACCTAGAGCCACAACTACCCCTGCTTAATTGGCCATTATGGAATGAATTAATGAGAGGCATATTTGTATATTACATAAGACAAAAAGGATTTGAGCTGAGATCTGCCTTTCTAGAAGAATCTTACTTCAGTGTGCTGAAGGCTGAGTCTCACATAACAACACACACACAGAAGTTATTTACCATTTTTTCTAATTCAGCCTACAATTTTCCCATTTGTAAAAAGCTGGTAACTTTGATTTCCACCAGTTGCAGTATGCATTTTAATTCTAATGCATTTATTTCAACCTCTGGTGAATGCATGTGAAGCTGATGGAAAGCATTAAGAAACAGGAATGTAGCACTCTTCATAGTAATTCATTAGTTCTAAGCAAGATACAGTGATTACCAAAGGATAAGGCAACAGAAGCCTCACAGTTGCTATGGAGAAAATTTAAAAGCAAGTAATTGTAAAGCTAGAACTTTCCCTACCAAAGATTTTACCTAAGTAATTAAAAAAGCCCACACAACCAACATACAAAATAACCAAACCCAAAGTTATTTTTCTGTCTCTGAAAAAATGAAATGGAAAATAAGCAGCATTCTTGCATACACAGAAGTATCTGCACTTCTACAGATAGTGTCCTCACAATCCAGAGAGAAAACAAAGTACAGTTGTTTTTTTGCTATAATATCCCTGTGTGAAATGACTGATCCTTGGGAGGTTACATCTGGTATCACTGACAAATCAAAGAATTGTTTTACATACTGTATTTCACAGGACATGCAGTCCTGCGGTATTCAAGAGGTGTTCATCTCCTCTTCCACTGCAGCTCTACACATTTTATCACTGCCTTTGAAGATCATGATCAACATTTCAAGTTGATGGCAACAGGTTTTTTGTTTTCAACAGGCAATTGTTTTCATAATTCACTAACCAAAATCCAGAATTTCAAAGCAGATACGCATGACAAAAGGAAGCATGTATTATACTTGGTTTGAAATTTATACAGCTTTACATTTGTGTTAGGCAAATGTGTCAGAAGACATTATATCTCTATAGGTCATCATGATATTTATTCTCTCATAGCTTACTGAAGTTACAAGGAGTCCTTTCCACATGCTACAGGAGGAAAGAATATAAACGGTATGCTACACAAACAGGAAAGAAAGCTTTTTCATAGTTCTAAATTACTGGCAGATAAAAATACATGATGGAAACTGATGATGGAAACTGACATTTTAGTTATATAACATGGCTGTGTACATGTGAGAAAGGTGAAATAAGTATGGGAAACATAATAGCTATTATCCCATCATATACTTTAAGTACAATTTTCCTGATATAAACTATCAGTGTTCCTATTTTCAGGCATTTGATTTTTTGAGTGCAGTAACTCTAAGCATAAAAACAAGTTAATACATATCAATGACATACTATATAACTCTTCTGAGTGATCTCTCTAATCTCTAGTATGTTAAATAGCTACATTTCCAAACTGTGCAAGGGGACATGTCTATTCCTAAGAAGATTAATTACAATTACTCCAATGAAAATTGGTATCACTAATTACATTAAAACTATGTAACTCTGAGTCGCCATTTTCATGCCTTCACAAATGCAGTTGATAGCTAAACACCTAAAACGAGATATGTAGCTTCAGTACTGAAATTTGGAGGTCGTGCAGTGTAGTGAAAAAAAAGAGAAAGGTTCCTTCACAGCAGATTTTGAAACAGAAACCCAGATTAGGCACCTTGAGTTGTGAACTGTGAGTTGAGGGGGTGAAACAGCTCGTCTTTCATCTCATGTTGTAGATATACCAAAGAGAATAGTCTCCTAATGTGGACACACAACCTTCCTGCAGTTAGGTAGTGTCAATAGCTGTTAGTGTCACTACTTCAGTCCTTGTCTTGCAGAAACCTCTTAAATGCAGCTTTGGTTTCATAATTCAACATTCCCAGGGTTAGACACCTTAAGGAGTGTTTATATGGGAATCTGAAGTGCCTTATTATTCAGTAAACTTGAGAAAAGCAAGCTGGTTCATCTGCCTGCCACAGATCTCACAGCCCCCAAACCAACAGAACCAGGTTAGCATGGTATTTCACCCAGTCTGAACTAGTACTGCTCTCAGCAATGTGATTTTTTGTTAAAGTTAGCTTGCTTGCTCCTAGCTTAGGCATCTCTGCATCCCACCAACGTCACTACCTGTGACCCTTGTGCCTTATGGGAGTCTTGTGGTGTCTTGATACAGCACACAGATGTAAAACAGGATAAGCATCCAAATGTTTAAGCAACATTTTGGAATTAATTTATCTACATCAGTTCCATATCCCAATATTTTTTTTCCAAATGCTGTAAGTATGGAGACAATAGAAGGACCTTGGTAAATTCTAACCAACTGCATGGTGGTATAAGTGGAGATAAAAGAGCAAAATGTAAGCTGAGATACATTCTAAATAATTTGCCTTGACAACAGAATTCAGACCTATGGTTTTGCTTGGGCTTAGGTAAAGATGGTGCAATTCAACCCAGAGATCCAAGTTTTTTCTCAGTCTGGAGGTTGTATATGAAATACAAAGTCTGTAATTTTTCCAAAAAATTTTGGTGTCTCATCACTCCGGTGTTGAGAATGGAGCAAACGTTGCTCACCGAGAGGGAAAGTTACTGAACGATAACCAGTCTATCATTCTTAATTACTGTTTTACAAGACAGCTTAGGTTTTGCTCATACAGCTTTATCTTTTACTGCCCACCACATTTAACCATTTTGAAAACAAATTCACAAACCTTCTGGAATGTGGCCCTATCTGTCTGGGATCACAGCTTTCCATGAGAGTTACATGACACAGAATAATAAAAGCATTGACCAACTGCAGTTACTACAGGGCAGAAGAATTTTTATAGGAACAAGACCTGGGCTCTGCAAAGTACTTATCATTGGAAAGGCTGTCAGATTTATCTTCTTCCACAACCAAATTCAGGATTTCCTTTCAACTTCATTGCATCTCCTCCCACAAAGTGTATAAACCCTTCCACCACACCTACAAATGAAAACGTTCACAGACTATCAACACAGTCTTCTAGATGATGGGAATGAGGAGAGGCATGATGCCACTTTCCCACCAAGTACATTCTGGGGTTGATCACCTACTACAGATAGAGAGGTGATGTATACCCAAACGCTTGATAAAAAAGTTACAGTTCATGGAGAAGTGGAGAGGACCCACGGTATAAAATATATTTGGAACTTTTACTTTAGTCTTAATAAGAAGACTATGTCAGAAGCTTAAAGTTAACCAAGAGAAATTTGAGGACAGAGTTTCATACTACTCTGCTTTAAACACATCAAAGCCTTTTTTCCCTAGTTCCACTGTCTTTTGTTGTTTTTTAAAAGAAGCTGTTTATTGAACCTTTGCATCTGTGACCTTTCTAAGCTTCTGCCCTGGCAGATGGCACAAGCCATGTTTTCTGGAGGGCTTAGAGGGCCATTTCACAGTTTCTGAAGTAGCTGATATGCTTTATTCAATACAAGCCAAATATGATTTGTACTCCTGCTCTGTGCATAAAAAAGGTCTCTGTAGATATTTTACAGTATTTATAAATCATCTACAAGGATACCAATCTCCATGTGGACAAATGCATAAAGGTGAAGAGGGATGCTGTTTTCAAAGCACAGTCCTGCTATCCAGACAAAAGGATGAGATTTAGTGACTGAGGTTTTGCTCTCAGCATTGCTGTGGCATTAGGGATGCTGAGAGATCTTCAGAAGTGAAAGCTGTGCAAGTGAACAGCTGAGTCATCCTAAAACTATAATTAACAGGGATAGCTGTGATGATGACCACAGTCATTACTGGTTTTGTTAGCTGCTGTGTGACACTTACTTATCTATTCCTTTTCTAACAGTGTAATAACCAAGCTTCCCTTTCCTTATAATTTCATTTCATCTAGAGATCTTGTGAGTAGTTTTTAGTAGAGACCTTCCAGGCTGCTAAGGATCGTGGAGATAACAGCAGCAGCTCAAACACCATGAAATAACATTGAAGTGTTTATTATGGTGTAACAAAAGGAAAAACATTTTTCAGCAGTGCTCTAAGTCACAACTGTCTCACATGTTTAAGAGAAGCAAGTTATTACGAAGAATTATGAAGTAGTTAATAAGAACTAAGTAACAAAGTATGTGAGTAGGAAAGAGATCAAGTAATTTAATCTATCTGCAGCTGTATAAAAATCATCCGTATTAAGTATATGAAATTTCAAAATAAGCTTTGTAAACAGTAATACAGATTTGGGTTGGTTTTTTTTTTCTTGAAGGGGTGGGCCTGATTTTTTTTTAAGATTTTCCATGGCAAACAAAAGGCAAAAATTTTGTTACTGAAGCTTTGTACTTCATTGTACTTTGTATCTGTGGAAGCCAGTTTCTCAGATTTGTGGTGCAAAACTGTCTATTATAACATTTTAGGCCCAATATGTCAATTCCTTTGTTAATCAACAAAGATTCAGGAATTAGACAGAAGTACAATTATTCTATGTTTCACTTGGAAAGCCTGAGGTAAGAAGGAAAATGATCTAATGTAAGATGTAAAATCTTACATCTGTTCTGAGAAAGCATTAAATCAAAGTAAGAACCAAATGATTTAGTATCAGCTTCAAGAAACCCTTCAATAAAAACCTGGGAAAAACAGTTTCAGGAACAAATGAAAATAAGATGGTAAATCAAGCCAGTATCACACAATGCACTGAGAAGTACAGCATCATGAACAATCACCAGGGTTTGCTCTAAGATACTCTAAGAAAATAGAATTTTCCTGATTTAAGGAAGCAAATATCTGTTTATGAGACAATAATGAACTTTTTATGGGGTTTCTAATGAACTTGTTTTCATCTTATCCTAAGAGTAGTTAATTTCATGCCAGAGGGGCACATTTGGCAAGAGGCTTGTATTCTGGAGAGCCATAAAAGGAAAAGTTCAAGTATGCTTAATTTTTATCCAAACAAATTCATGATAAAGTCCCAAGCCAGTCTTGTAGCCACCCATTTCTTAACATCAAATTAAGGAACTCAGGCAGTAATATGAGATTCAATATAAGTTTTTCCTGAATAATGACTTGCATAGATTTGAATTTCATTATAAAGTTTGCAAGAGAGGATTGCTCCATATACAACTACTAATGCAGTTTTTTGTTCTCTTGAAGAATTAAAATTTAGCTTTTCACATGCTGCAAGGAGATAAAAGGCAAAAATTTGTTACAATTAAGTTTTAAATTTTATTGCACCAGTAACTAATGCAAATTAAAGGTGGATTAAGAGTTTAACTTATAAAAGTACATTTACATTAGGAATTTGTACCATTCAATTTTATAAATTATACAAAAGGATTTTTTTGGTTAAAAATTAACATGCATTCTTCTAAAATATTTTTTTCATGATTACTAGAAAATTTTTAACTTGGACACTTCCTTGAGTAGTTTTAGTCAACCCTTATAGTGTCACTTGATTCCCTCTCCACAGCACTGTGTTTTGGTTTGATTCTGAGGAAAGATATTTTGCTTTTTTCACAAAGAAAAAATTACTACTAGTAGGCAACCTCTTTTACAACAGAGAGTGCCACCAAATCAAGAAGTTTTATGAAAGATCATTTAAAAAATGCTGATGATTGGAAGTTTGCCAACAGCAGCCTGAGTTAACAGAGCACTGGGCAATTTCTCTGCCAGACAGAGTTGATTTTCATCGCTCACTCACATGACAGGTCTTCTAGATGTCAGCCACAGAAACAGCAACCCCACTATTACAAGTGCTTGTCTCTCAAGCTGTGAACTTCAGCCAAGTGAGATGTAGACAACTTGGTCATTATTCAGGAGATGGAATAGGTCTCATTGCTACAGCAAGTCTTGCTGGCAACACTGCACAACGGATCAACAAGTACTGGATTCACTAGTATTTTTGCAGACAAATTCAACTGGAAAAGTATCACTTTGAAAATGATAGCATGTATTCAATGCTTTTTCAAGTGTATTGATGACAAATGAACAACATATTTAATGGTACCAAGAACTACAGGGCTTAAAATAAAAACAAACAAGAAAAATCCACTCACAAAGATAAAATGACATTGCTGTTTTGAATTCTACTAAGACTAGGTCAAGAACAGGAGGAAATGCTGGCTGTTTAAACAAGACCATGAAAGACCTGGATTCAGTTCCCAGCTGTCTAACTCACTTTCCAAGGGCTTCTGTTCTGATGCCTGTCCTGGGAACCCTGACATTTCTCTCCTTGCTATAAACTCTCACAGTAGCTCAGACCAAAAGCCTCATCCAGACTCAACTTAACTTTTAAAAGGGAAGGAGTGGGTAGGGGTCATTTCAGATGAGTCACGATCATATTTGAGACATATCTTAATGTATTCAAATCTAACAACAAATGTAATTTTTTAGATTTGATATTAAAAAAAAGAGAAGGAAGACATGCACCATATGTAGAAACATTCTAAAATTGTAGGTTACAAATAAACATCTCTATCAATATTTGAAAAGAATGGAAACTTTAAAAAGTATTACTTGAACAATGCTTCTCTCTGATTATTCTACTTTTACTTTGTTTTTTCTTTGGAAAAATTGATTAATGTTAAATAACTAGTCTAACATTCTGTACCTCTTCTTTTATGGTCAAAGAAGAAATATGTTTTAACTGTGTCTAAACAATTTTATTATTTCAGTCATAGTAATTTTCTGCACTTACTGGCAACTTATTGCAGCCCACCAATCTTTTCCACATATATTTACAACATAACACTAAAAATGAGTAAGACTGGCCAAGAAAATTATAAAAATAGCACTCACAAATAAAATATTGTCCTATGGATCACAATGTAAAGTGTGGTAGGCATTAGAAAGAGGAAGTTTTTTTTTAACATCAAGTAGTCATAGGTGTCCAGAACACATCCTCTATTCAATTGGGCAATCACAGATTATAATTTCTGTATTTCTACAGGGAGATTATTCCGTAAGGGCATACCTTATAGCAACAATCAATACATCCACCTTCATAAAAGTTATAGAATTATACGATTGATGAAAGATGCTGAAGACCTTAGTTCTATTCAACATGCAATTGGAATATGTGTAGGACAAGCCTTCTCTTACAGAACTAGCTAACCAGAAGCTGAATTTCATCATGACAGTTTTGCACCCTCCTTGCTATCCGCCATACAGCTGCAACATGATGCTAGACAGCATAGCGCTATGGGACCATGCTACTGTGTCCCCACAAAAAAGAAAGGCACTGGGTTGAAATCCACCACAAGAAAAGGAACAATTTTTGTGGCTTAGATTTTCCCCTTGCGTTAAAACAGACTTGCTGCAGAAGGAAGACAATGACAGAACTATGCTGGTCAAACCCATTCCCACCACAGACCCCATTCTTCTACCAGAAGTATCACCTTCTACTTCAATTGCCACATAACTTCCACTGTTAAAAACAGGGCAGGATCACCATCATACAAAAGCATAAAAGAAAGCAGGAACATACGATGGACATAGATATTGCTTCTTTTTCCCTTTTCCTTTCTTTGAAGACTTCTCTTTGGAATAGACTTCTTCAATCCATAATGAGAATGAGATGAAACATAAAATTGCTAGTAAGAACTTCATCTTGAAGATTATGCTTCAGAGAAATCTTCAGTCTGTGGTAAAAGAAAGCAGCTTATGTTAGTAGGGCTGCATATAGCAAAAGAAAATACATACCTGCATAAAGTAAACACATATTTCACGGGAGTTGGGTTTTTGGTTGTTCTTCATTGTCCTGGGAGAGAGAATCTGTTCACATGTATCCCTGACGTGAAACTGACTTAGGCAATTTCCAGAGAGTCAAGTAGCTTCCCAAAGTTGAAACTGACAGTGAGGAACAGATTTAAATGCAGGTTTGCTTCAGTGTGTTTAAGAAATGTGATGTCTTTCAAAGACTGCCTAACTGAAAATAGTCAGAAGCTTGGAAAGGGGTTCCTCACCAGAAATGTATCAACTGCATTAAATACAATGTCAACCAGTCATGTAGCAAGGCAAAGAACTGCAAGCTCTCTGTGACCTTGCACAGATAAAATAGTGATCATTTCAACGCTGGTTATGAGAAGAGGTTATAAATACAATTTTATGTACAGAATTTAAACACAACAATTTTGCATGAAGCATTTCCACTACAGAGCCAGCACTGACAGGGCCTTGCAAAGATGACTAAACACAACCCGCAATACTATGCTTTATTGTATCGTGTTCAGCCTAGTATTTAAACTTCTCTGGGGCAAAAGCACATACCCCAAAGGCCAGGAGATGAGTCTCTGTTTGGCCAGAGCAGACCCACCTGCCCCTGGCCACAGCACTGCGGCACCAAAGGCATTTTCCATTTGTTTGCCATTCCACAGATAACTCCCAAGCATTTCCTTGGGCCAAGAGAAATCTCGCAGACGCCTCAGAACCTGCTGCATTTTCCACTTATATTTATCCCCCCCTCCCTCCGCCCCGTTCTCAAAGAGCTGTGCTTCGCCCTCTTTACCCCCACCTCAGAGAGGCACCGGGATGCCTCGGCTGCCCCTTCCTTGGGAGCCGCAGCATCGCCACCGCCCCGGCCCGGCCGAGAAAGGTCGCGGATCTGCCCCTGCCGCCACCGGCCCCTCGCCTGGCCTGCCGGCCCGAGGCCTCCCACCGGCCCCGGGAAGGGAGCGGCCTCCGCGCTGCCGAGCGCTGCCGGCGCTCCGCGGAGAGCGGGAGGACGAGACGAGCGGGGCGGCCCCGGCAGCACCCCTGGGCCGCGCCCCAGCGCCGCCCGCCGCCGCCCCACCGGCGCTGGCCGAGGTGCTGACGGGGCTCGGCCGTGCCGCCCGGCGGAACGGGGCCCTGGGGCCGGACCCTCGATCCCCGCC
>NW_024526599.1:6042278-6219304 GCF_017590135.1 Pyrgilauda ruficollis | reverse complement strand
CCGCGCTCACCGCCGAACGCTGCGATCCCCCCGCGCTCAGCGGCGGCGGCGGCCCGGGAGCGGGCGGGCCATGCCGCGGCCCGGCCGCAGCGACAGCGCGGCTCCTCCGGCGGCGGAGCGAGCCCCTACCTCCGGCGGTGCCTCCGCGGCCAGTGAGCATGTGCGGCACCGCGGCGCTCCCCAGCGAGCACGTCCCGGAGCCCGCCCACACTCGGGCACTGCGCGCCGGGAGGGGACAGCGGGGCCGGCAACCCCGGCACCCCGGCCCTCCCGCCCTGGACACGGGGCACCGGCGAGGCGGTGGGAGGTGGAGAAGGGGGTGGCGGAGCGAAGCATCCTCTGGTCTCTGGCGAGAGGAGAATGCGTTCGATGACGGTGTTGAGAGATACCTAACAGAGTTGGCAGGTACAAGAGATTAGCGAAGAGAGACTGAGTAGGATGAGAGGAAGAGGGAGTGCAGGCTTGCACAGGTTAGTGGAATGGTGGCTCAGTGGGCCGAGGCCAATTGTATGAGGCTCAACAAGGCCAAGTGCGGCATCCTGCCTTTGGGTCGCAACAGCCCCTTTAGCCCCGTGCAGGGCTACCGGGTGGGGGAGAGTGCCCAAAGCACTCTGGCTGCTGATCGACAGCCAGCGTGTGCCCAGGTGGCCAAGAAGGCCAGTGGCATCCTGGCCTGGATCAACAATAGTGTGGCCAGCGGGACCAGGGCAGTGATTGTCCCTCTGTACTTGGCACTGGTGAGGCTGCACCTCAGATCCTGTGTTCAGTTTTGGGACCCTCACTAAAGGAAGGACATCGAGGTGCTGTAGACAGTGCAGAGAAGGGCAACAAAGCTGGTGGAGGGTCTGGACAGTAAGTCCTATGAGGAGCAGCTGAGAGGTGGGCATGTTTAGCCTGGAGAAAAGAAGGCTCAGACAAAACTTTTCTGCTCTCTACAACTGAAAAGAGGTTGCATAAGGGTGAGGATCAGTTCTTTTTCCAGCAGTCCCTTACCAGGCCTGTGGAACGGGCAGGAGGCATCCCAGGACACCAGGGGCTGCTGCCCATGGCTGGTCCCTGCCTTGCCCCAGCATCAGGGGTTTTGACATGCACTGCTTCAAAGAAGCTGCAATAGAAAAATGCTTTTGCTAAGTTCTTCTCAGGTAAAGAAACTGTCTTTGAACAAAGTCATGGAAGAAAGTTTACTGGCAAGTGTGGCGTAGAACCACAGAGCCTTATCTGTCCCTTGGGGAAGTTTTCGTTTTGGAGTGGCAACAGTTCCAGGGGTGAGGATGAACTGTGGCAATTGCTGAGACTTTTACGTTCCTCTTATTTTATTTGGTGGGTTTGTACCCACCAAAATGTGTAGAAAACAAAGACCTTGCCTGTGAGTTGAGCTGTGTTGGGACTTACAGGCGCTCTAATGTGGACACAGCAGCACATGCAGCAACATCTTAGGAGACCAGGACAGAGTCTAACCTTCCCATACTCAGCAGCCAAAAAAAAATTAGGCTGATGATTAAATTCAGAACTGTTTTCTGTTAGGAAACTCCAATTTCTTCCTGCAGCTTGCCCCCATGCACTGGGACACACAGGAGAAGCTGGCATGTCCCAGAAGGTGCAGAGCCCCAGCCCTGCTGGCAGGGAAGATCCCAGGACCTGTTCAGTGGTGCTTAGTACCCCAAAGCCATAAAAACCCTTCAGTTTAAAACATTCCATGTGAGCTTCAGCAAAGGAATCACCCCTCCAGCAATCAACCACAGCACATGCTGGGCTGCACAATTGGTTGTTTTCTAATACCAAGAAACCACATTTAAAAAAAGAGAAAAGTATATATTGCAGCCCAAACCAGAACAGTTCCTATTTCAACCCATCCTGACCAAGTCCCACAGAGGCTGTTCATCCTGAGATAGGCTCTCCCATGAAGAAAGGGGAATAAAAAGCAAGTCAGCCCCAACCTTCCATAGGCATGTTTCCTGGCAGGGGAATGCATGGAGAAAATACATTTTAAAAAGAGAAAGGAGAGAATATGTTTCTGGAGTCTGCTTGAGCAAAAGAGTTTTGTGTAAGTGTTTTACACTTCTGGCAACAACAAAAGTTTTGGCTGGACAACTTCCACTTGCCTCAGCAGGGCCACCAGCTCTTTGTCCTGACTTGCTGTGAGCCTGATCTGCCTCTGCCAAATGCCCTGGTCTGGCTGCCCTTGCCCCACCATGGCCCCCATGCATTTCCAGCCAGACATGGTGGCACCATGGAGCACGTCTTGGAGCCTCCATCACACTGCTAAGGACAATCTCTTCCCAGCCCACAGGATGCTTTTCAGAAGCTTGGAAAGCCTGACCCAGAGGATGCTCATCCCTCTGACTTGCCCTGCCAGGTTCAACTGCCCCCCAGGTACATGGACTTTTTCTTAATTGCTGCCTGCATTTCTTTATAATTTCTTTTACTCCCCATTGCTGGGGATGCAGAGCTGCTTCCATTTATCTCCAGAAACATTTAATTTCACTTTTCACTTGCTCCCTCCCTCCTTGCCACTTCTGTTCATTTGCCTTTTAAGCAGATCTCTACCCAAACTGGCACTACATCACTTCTCATGACCCAGATGTTTTACTACTATTTCAGTTCTTCTAAAGTTACTATCCTCCTAACACTGTCATCTTAGAGCACTTGCTACAGCCTCATGAAAACTAGGACTGGGGCAAATCTAAGTCTGAAGGGAGCAAGAAGGGTCTTGCTTTGGGCAGCAGGATCCATCTCAATCCATCAGGTACAGACATTGGCAAGATCTTCCTGATCAGGGCAATGCAGTGAAGATTCTGTAAGAAAAGGCCTCTTCTTCTGCCTCTCACCCTATAAAAGCAGTCCAAGGTCACAGACAGCTGCTTTCCTGCCTGGCAGCACCTTCTTGGCAGGCCAGCAAGGACAGAATAATCACTCTATTCCCTCACTGGACACTTGCAAGAGGAAGCCAGAGCTGTCATGCATGCAAGGCTCTGGAGGACAGCCTGCACACCTTTCAGATGTCCTGTTGCAGTGCCAGCTGAGCTGGCAATGCCCAAACAGGAAGAAATGAAGAAAACAGCCTTATGAGAAACCTTATACACCCAAGCCACTTGATCATGAGTAATGGTCCAGCTTCTGCTGATTGGTTTTGGCCATATTGTTTTGCATTTCAGAGATCTATTGAAAAGAAGTTAATAAAGCACAAGTTTTACTGGTAAATGAATGTGTAGGGGAAGGCACACATCTGTCTCAATATTCACTGTATTTCAAAATGCAGTGGTAGATTTAACTATCTTTCCTCTGCTTGCAATTGCTGCCTTGTCAAGAGGTGGGAACATCTAACCATGTTAAATTATCTAATTTAGGAACAAAGCCCATAAATTCCTGATTTAGACAATATTCACTAGAAAATTCTTGTGTAAACCAAATGCAAAATATAACCAGACATTTCCTAGGGATCAGCCCAAGGACATTAGTTGTTTCTTTAGTTTGCAGTAGTAGAACATGGACATCTGAAGGTCCAGCTCTTCTGTTTGATCACACAAAAGATACTTTGCAGCTGTATAAGATAGAATTTCTTTGGGTTTATTGCTCTTTTTAGTCTCATTAAGGTATTGAATTTTGTGTAAAAACACTGTATGTGTATATATTTCAAACAGCTTGTTTTCAAATCTTTAATTTTTTGAAGTTATTTATACCACATTTAAAGTAATAACAATAACTTTTAAAAAAAGTCAGAGGACTCAGAGAGTAGTCCTGTGTGTTCTGCTGGTTGTGAAGGCACCTGGATTAAAATCAGATTAAGCTAATTTTTCTGCAGAAGGAAGAAAAGTAAGAGAGCCAGCAGACAGGCCTGAGTGGTCACTAGAAATCAGAAAAAGCACTTAGGAAAAAGTGATTACAAGTTCTTTAGCCACAAACCTATCTAATTCATAAAGAATTTACTTCACTAGAGGATGAATGATGGCTGAAAAACAAACTTCTAATGTCAAATAGCTGACCAAATTTTATTAAAGCCTCTTCCAAGCCTTTTTCAGGAAAGCAAATATATATTTTCAAATTTCTATTAACACAAGGACCCATGCCTTGGTTTTCAGACTAATTCAGTTGAAAAGCCAGGCAGACAGAAGATCCAAATCAAATTAAAATCATATTTCATTAATTTCAATGCTCACCAAAGTTGTTTTTCTTATAAATTGAGTTGATTTAATTCACACAATTGAAAAACTCAGTTTTAGAAAGGATTTAATGTTCTTCAAACTGTGTAATTAAAAATGTTTTTTTTTATCACCTGTCACATCTTGATGGCTATAGTGAACATCCAGGAGACTTAGAGATTTACAGAGCACCTAAGAAAGACTGATTTCCAAAGGATGATGAAAGCTCTTTCTTTCCTTCTCTACTGTTGTAATGGTTATACATCCTCACGTCTGTAGGAAATACAGACATAATAGGTATTTTGTTTACAAGGTTTCTCCCATCTGGCACAAATGTCCAGAACTGTGGAAGTAACCTGATTTTATTTCTTTGAAATGAAGACTAATGATTTTCCTTTCGTTTTGAAATACAGAAATTTGAAATAGCAAACCCATCAGCAAAAAAAAAAAAAAAAAAAAAAAAATAGCAAACAGATGAACCATCACATGAAGAAAATTATAGTCTGTCCTCCTTAATGTTCCAGTTCTCTCATCTTTCTCTCCTTTACAGATACTGAGTATGACAGATGATCCTTACAGGGTCGATGTGGCAAATCTGACTGGAAAATTCAGACTATTATGCCTTGGTGGAAGCTCTAAAATTAAGTTTTTTGAGAGAGCTGCACACACAATGAAGTGTCTCATTTATTAAAATTAAATGAGAAAATTATTAGAAGCCTGTGCCCCTTCAAACCTGTTAATGCTGGTAAGTATATATGTGTATATATATATGTTAGGCATTATGTATCTGATAGATAAAGAGCTTGTCAAAACAGCTATTGCATACATTGATCATAATAGACATGACCATATTCATAATATGAATATGGAAGCATATTCGTATTATGAATACTACATATGAATATTATGAATAGAGGAAGCAGCCATGTCTAATTGATGTCATAGATTTATAGGAAGTCAAGATCATACAAGCATATGTTCCTTGCAGCCTTTTGCATTTTATTGCTTACATTTACTATGTAGCTATGCCTTTGCTGACAGATCTCCATGTGCAAACCAGTGTCAAGCTGTTTGTATGATTTTATGATTTTTTTCCCCATGCAGGAGTGCACACACCACTCCCCCAACCCTTGCCACACTACAGTCCTGGAATTCCTAAGCCTCTGCCTTGAAAAGGTGCACCTGGAGCCTATCAGGATCACTGTCTGCTCCCAGCAACTAGTACTGTCTAATGATCACCTGGGCTTTAGCAAACAGCCTTGGAAACTCATTTTTCTGTCTGAACAACAACCCAAGTGAAATAATATTTTCATTATCAAATTTTGAAAGAAATTTTCTGATCTGAATTGTGGCCAAGATGGAAGATTACTATGACTAAAGCCACCTCTCGTGATTCTGAAAACAGCAGCCTAAAGTGAGACCCTCTGAGCTCTCCCAGACCACAGCAACTGCAACCAGCAACCTCTCTCTGCCTGGGACATCTTTCAGAGCCAGTGAACTCTCGAGTTTGCTCTGCTCAGAGGATCACTGAATGATGATGATGGTTCTGGGCTGATACCCCAGCTCCTCGAGGCTCAACCCTGTGCCTGTTGAGAAGATGCAAAGGCATCTGAAGTGAGCACTTCGCTGAACTCCAGGGTAATTTTTCACAGGTACATTGTACAGACACTTTATGTCTGTGTGAGCAAGTGTGAATATGCTATAGCAAATTACTAGGAATGTTGCTCTCCTAGATTCTTAAGTACTTTAGGTTTGAAAGTAAGTTAAGCCTGTAAGTGAGTTACTGTTGTGCTATAGCAAATTCTATATGAATCCTCTGCTAAGTTGTCCATCCTAAGTTATGGATTAAGTGCTATTAAATTTAAGTGTTGTTAAGGTTAATGGCTGTTGAGCTTTCAGGCATAAACTGTTGGTAAAGTCAGGCTCAGTTTAGCACAAGGGTCTACTCTGAACCTTGTGACTCAACAGTAGGGTCTTCTGTATTCTTCTTTACTCTTACGCTTTCCTATCCTTCTCCTGACTGCCCTCCTCCCCTAAACTTTATTGTTTAAAGACTTTAAACTCTTGTTGCACAGTACAACACTAAGTGTTGCACATTATAACGTTCACAGTGATAATACCTTAGAAAAAACAGTTTTGAACACACTCATATACCTATAATAGTGCTAAAAAAAACCCCAACTAAACATCTCTTGAAAATTACAGAGGCTCATTTTCTTCCTGTAAGATATTTTAGAAAGTTGAAAAATACTGTCACACCAGTTTTGTGAGAAAAAAAAATATAATTAAATCGAAAGATACCTATTTGTCTGCATCCAAATTTAACTCATATGCTCTCATTTAACCCTTAAGTCTCAATAAAATGGTGTAATTAATTGACTGAATAAGTTTAGTGCCATTTTGGATTCTTTTCTGGATTATACTGTCATTGAGGAATTGAGATACAAGTCAGTGGTGAAAAGGATTAGCCTGTCAGCTTCAAAGTTCTTAAAGGCAGCGTTTGTTCATGCATAAATGGTAGATGTAAATGACTTGTGAAGAGTTAATGCATGATTAGTAATTGTTATCAACAAGCTACAGGCATGAACTGCATGTCTTATGAATAGCTGTGCCACAACAATATCTATACAAATTGATAAAGAATATAGCTTAACCTTGAAAATAATCAGGAAGACAGTGATTGTTGAGATGTCATTTAATAGCACCTATACTTTCTGCCACATAGACTCTTTCTGAAGGCACTTATTGCATGCAAAGTGCTATACAGAATTAAGTACCTGTCTTTATTTCCTCTACTTACATAATAAAAAGAAGAGACAGATGCCTTGTTGGACAAGTCAAGGCAATTCCATCTAATAAGAGTTTTAAGCATGATTCAGTATTCCTCCTGGCTGACTATTTTGAAAAGGTACCTAGATGTTCCTGAGGACAAAAGTGAGGACAGCATGCAACATCACATTCAAATTTCCTTTTTGCTCACCATAGCACACACATTATACCTAAATCACACTGCTGATGTGCTCTACTCTAGTAGTTGCTCTTTACTTAAATTCTTCTTGATTTGCACTCAGCTGAACAGCTGTCAGCTACCTGCTAGACATATGGTGCTAAAGACCCACAGGGAAAATTTCTTACAACGCACAAGATGCTCAGTTGCAGTCTTTGGAACACTTTTAGCACACTGTCATGGTGTTATTATGAATTGCGCCTTTCCCAGGCTCCAATTCCAGACAGGATCTGAGGCCCAAAATTTTTACCTAAAGAAAACAAATCCTTTCTGCCTTTAAGAGAGCTATTTCAGCAGAATCTCACTCTAAGGTCTTAGTTTGGTTCTTAGTCTAAAAAAATTATATTCTCTATATTTATGCAGATATATGTCTGTCTGAACTTTAGAATCTGTCCCCTCATTCAGATTTAGCAGTTCAGAAAAGGGACACCGCCATAATAATTGAGAGAGTGTCTGGTTTTCACACCACTGTGAAGGATCCATGCATGTTAAAGGATCTGCCTTAGGAGATCCCAAAAGACACTGTTAAATTTACTCTGAAGTTAAAGCCCTACTATTTTTTTTTTTTCCAGAAAACCAGGAGAACTAGCAATGCCTCAATGCTGATTGTTTCGGTAAGGAGTGAAATAAGGACTGTGAAATGAGGACTGTGAAATGCAGTAGAATCATTACCTGTACAGCAGTCAGTGGAAGTCCTGGAGAATGAATGAACTCAAAAAGAAGAACAGCTGCCTGAGGCACCAACGCAGGTATGTGACACACTATTTAAGGAGATATTTTTCAAGAATAGGAATGTTGGACAAATTTAGGGGTTGGAATGATAACTGTTATATGAACCCTCTTGACTGAGCATACTTTTCAGAGGTTTGAATACAATTAACCATGCAAGAAAGGCCATATCCTTTTAGTCTGAAAAACACACTTCAGCGTAATAATAATTATATACTTGGTGCCTAGTTATTACACTACATGGTTTCTCAGAAATTATAATAGCAACTAATAATTTACAAAATAGAAATCTCCAAAAATATGCTACCCAGAAATCCCTGTAGAAAGACCATTCATTCTAAAATGACAGCTTGTTATGAAAACAAGGATTTTACACATTACACTTGAAATGTACAGGGTAAATTACGTACCTTACAGCAACATTAAAAATAAATCTAGCACTGAAACTTCAAGAAACTGTGGTGAAAGTTCTTGCGCTGCTAATTTTTTTTTTAATATCTAGCTGTAAACATAGGTGCTAGAAGATGGGTGATCATTCAATATTAAAGAACATACTGACCTCTGAATGCATCCTTAGCATAATCTTCTCTTGTCTAAGACATCATCCTTCCTATCTTGAAATAGGAAAGACTCATGCATGCTAATGGATCTGACATCAGTGTTGCTGGGGAGAATGATTTTTATGCTAGAAAAAAATACATTCTAATTTTCCGATTGCATCTGATTGTTGTTATATTTCTACCTTCGTAATTGTAATTATTCACATCCTTAAGTGTGTATTGAAATGCTTTTTTTGATTAAAGGTCTGTATTCTGTGTTAGCACTTTTCTTAAACATAATTAATATCATAGATCCTGCAGTGATTTCAAATGCTAAACTCAATAGAAATATTCAATTTTGAACACTTAAAAGATTAGGGCTAGGGTTTGTCTGCCCAGATTGATCTATTTTGTCCAAGTACCAGTCAGTTATTCTGTATGCAGTATGAATTCAGTAGTGTCCATACGAAGACCATGCAGTCATTAAATATTTGATGAAGATTATCAAGTGACTTCATAAAAGCTGCTTCAGACCACTGGACCCCATAAAACAGCATTTTGTCTGCACCAATGGCCACAGGCAGATGTATAGGGAAGAGTATGAACAGGACCAGCAGATGTTACTTTTTACCCAAATATCTTTCCAAACTCCAGCCATTTTCTACACGGGGGATTTCTGAATACCATTTTGCAAGTACATAGACCTCGGTACATTAGAGCAAGGTGCACTGCTGCCCTTCCACTCCAAGTTAGGAAAAGAAGAATATGGGGAAGGTTGGGTACACAGAGGAACTGTCAGACTGCAGAGAAATAGCCTGAGACTGGCTGCTGCAACTGTCCAGTCCAGCATTATGACTCTGCTCCAAGAAATAAATTCCCATAGGGCAGAAAAACTGGGAAAATAAGAGCTAGAAATGCCAGGGTCTTTATGATATGTTTTCTTCTGATTTGCAGTACATGTGCACAAGTATTTGCCCCAGTTTTTCTATTTTTTCCCCATTTTTCTTGTTTCATAACCCAGACCCAACTCAGATTCACAAGCAGAAGTGGTTTTCAATCTTCATTCTGATCCTTCCCTGCTTCTCCTCTGGTCTGACCATTAAGTTTGTAAAGAAAGATCTTTAGGTTAGCATTCCAGGATCTGGATCCAAACATACAGACTTTCAGTGAGACAGACCAGACAGTAACTATTCTGCTTTCCAGTCCAGTGACTAGGAGTTACTGGAACGTGACTCTGAATATGCCCTGAACACATCTTAGAGAGGAGCCTCCAGAAGCTGTTTTCCATTTTGTTAGATCTTCTTGCTGCTGGAAGTGCAGCTGACCAGCAAAAGGCCACAGAGTCTGCTGAGACCACATTAACAAAGGATCTGGTCAATCTCTTTATGACTGGCATGTGAACCAAAAGCTGAGACCGAGTCATGGTATCATGTACCAAAATAATGAGCTAGTAAAGATGTCAGCAAACTGGACAGTGACTTTAGGAACAGCCGCTATAGTTGCTATATATAGCTGGTAGCAGCAAGGATAGCAGAAGTGTATCTCTAATGGGTTTTGCAACATTTATAAGTCCCATCAACATTCTCTAATATCCAGGGAGGTCTCTTTTCTGGTGGCTCATCTCATCAAGCTCCTTACAGTCAGTGACAGTCTGGAGACTCTTAATTATTGACAATATTTACTGGTTACTTAATGGTCTAGATGCTGAGGGTGATGTTTTCTGGTGGAAAAGTGATAGTATAAATAAAATGCATCCAAGGCAGATGGTTTCAAAATCACACAAGGAATAAATATGAACAGTGTTGCAGTTGCACTCCTCAGCTATGAAACTCAGGAAAACTAGATTACAAGAGACATTTTGCTGCCGCTCAACCTCCTTCTGAATGTTTTGCCATGCTGCAGTGGCATGCGGCAGTATGGTGTGATGCAAACACAGCAGCTTGCTGTCCAGAGCAGTTTCCAGCCTTTCTATCTACAGATCTCAGGCACACATCCCAAGCTGTCTGACCTCAGATTGCTTGGACCTAGTCTGCCACACAAGCTGTCCTTGCTTTACTTTCTCCTTCAGTCACTACATTCCCCTCTCAATTCCTATTATGGAGTTTCCCAGTCCAGCCTCTCAGCACCCACTCTAATCTAATCTTAATGACTACTGTCAGCCTATCCAATCCCACTCTCTGAGTCTTGCTTGAGGGCCTGAATGCTAACACATAGCATGTGGGAGATATCAGGTCTCTCTCACCCATTGCCAGCCTGGGGGACTCAGTTCCAAACTGCCTGGGTGGGCTCATCGGTGAAGCCTTGATTGGAGTTAAGGACCTCTAGATAAAACAGCTTTAGACAACTGGCATAAAGGAGATGAGTTACTCTACTTAAGTTAGATGTTTAGGCTGGCAGTCATAAGCTAGGAAGGTCTCCAGTTGAATGGTGACTGAACAGCACTGGGCATTAGAAACCCTGCCTAGGGGAGAGGGAACAAATTGTGGTGTTCTGCTGATGATAAGGACGTTGGATTAGCACTAATAAGGTTTGAATTAGACGAAATTTCCTTATTTGCTTATGCTGAGATACACAACACAGCCCAACCTTACTAAAGTCAAATGCTTTCACTCCTGTTTATTCATTTCCAGGGCAGGCTAGGGTGCTGCCAGCGAATGGTTGCCATGGTGTGTTTTGACAAGCCCATATTGCATGCTTCTTAGCACCTCATCTTTTAGGTGTATAGAATTTGATGAAACAAATATGGTATGCCCTTTTCCTTTCTGGAATTTCACATTCCTCTTTTGCTGTCTTCTCATAATAGTTGAAAAGAATTGAACCAGCACCCAGTTTGCAGTTCCAGCAATGTCTGGTTTCCTGTCTTTAAATATGTCGCTAACTTCAAAAATACTAAAAATCAGATTTGTACCAATTCTCTGAATTTTCACATCAGTAGGTTAGTCACTCCAAAAATGAAGTGACTTCCTTTTTTCTTATTAAATCTACTTCAAGTACTGGACCCTTTGCATAAAATGGATATAGGGCTACTTTACAATGCATAACTCCACTGTTTATTTCATTAAATATTTCAAAATTAACTGAACAGTTCCCTTTAATAAGTGCCTTGGCTTGGAACTTTGCAGAGATACAGATCACAGCAAAACATCAAAATCTTGAGATGCTCACTGTGATTTACTGAGAGTGAAAAAGCCATATATAACTGATATGCCTCTATGCAACATGTTATCATTATCTCTGAAATGTCCAGTGAACTTTTTGAACAAACCAAACAAAAAAAGAGACCTGACAACTTGTTCAAAAGTATAGACAGCCCTTGCTCAGACACAGTTAATAAAAAAATTCCCTTTTGGTACATGTGAACCAGGATTTTGTGCTCTAGTTGTGGAATATCTTTGTCGGTGTAGATTAAAGGATTTTTTAAAATTGTTTTTCTTGTCTTTCAAAACAATGTTGTTGCCAGTCAGATATTTCCAGTACAAGTTCAGAGCAACAGTTTTGTTGTCAAAGTGGTGGAAAATAAACAAATGAAAACATTAATGTGTAAGGAAATGTAACCAAAACCTTTTATTAGCTTAGCCAGAAAAAAGGCCACATAAAAAATCTTAATTTAATTTTTTTTTTTTGTAAAACTAGACACTGATGTTTGTTGATGATTCAGTCCAAATATGAGTTTAGTGTACAATTTGATTGACGAAACACCCAGGCATGGCCCACAACTTGGCCTGCTCTGACCACATGGCAATTGTGTGGAAGGAGATCCAGCCATCCAAAGCAGATCCAACTCTGTCCATCCAGGGATCTCCCATGCAGATCTACTGGGAGACTGTGTTGCTGGCCACTAATGTTTAGAAAGGGATGATTCCCAGCTCTGAAAGCATTGCTTTCTTCCTCTGTCAAAGGGGAAAGCTACACAAAGCTAAGCTCTTTGACTTTGCCTTGGGACAGATTTACAATCCTCATATATCCTGGCAGTGATTTCAGCTCAGAAGTGAGGTCAGGTTTTATCATTTCCTGAATGAACTCAAACGCTGCCTGGGATCTGACTTAGACAGTAAAGGAAAAAGAAAACAAAATCAAAAAAACAAACCAACAAAAAAAGAGAAAAGGAAAAATGGAAACAAAGGGGAAAGGGGCAAGGGGAAAAAAAAAATTAGTCTTCCTACATAAGACCCTGGAATATAAATGGAGCCCCTATACATGACTTTTTCCCTTGACTTGATAACTGAGGCTATCCACATCAATGGGAAGAGAGGCTCCCCAAACCTGTTTGTTTGTTTTCTGAGATGAGTTAACAGTGAAGTTCCTATTAGCATTTTCTTTGCTAAAATCTCAGGACTTCCATAAGACTCACCTTGTTTTCACTGCCTTTGTCAGCATTAAGTCTTCAAAACTATTCTTGTCTATGTGTCATGAGAACATTGTATTTCTGGAGAAAAAAAAGTTAAAATCTTACCTTTCCCATAATACATCTTAGTCCATAGATTCTTGCTCTCCTTAAAAAAACTTGGGCATTTCCTTGATTCTGACCAAGTATATATCTCCATTCATGGGCATGAACTAGGCTGTGATTTGGGCTTCTCTGTTAGGATGCTGCAAATTGGAGACATTCTTTAGACATGTGGTTCCTGTCTGGTGGCTGAAGTGAAAATCCTATTTTTAGGGATTGCACAAAGGTGTTACACTGACATTACTAAGTGGTGACCATGTGTTGAATATCTGTATGGTCCTAGGATTGCCTATGTGTTTTAAGGAAAATTATATTTCTGCAAACATCTGACCATGGGCACGCTCTGCACATGCATGAAGAGGTAATGTGAGGTGAGCCAAGGGCACTCTAATAAGTGGCTTCAACCTTGGTTCCACCAGGGGAGAAACCATTTCCCAGCACAGCAGTCACACACTCTGGCACATCCTGCAAGACTTCAATCGTCAGTGCAAGGCATATTCAACCCCTCTGGTACTCTAAATAACAAATGTGCAGCTATTCTTCCCCCAGAGCAAAACAGTCATTTCGAGTTAACTTCACATTAGCCATTTAGTGTCAGTAAAAGAAAATACCAGCTCTTTATCTGTTTCTCCCAAGACTGTGGGATACAAGTAAACTATTAGCATCCAGCCAAGCATAGGTTTATAAAAGGCAGGTCTTGCTTGACCAGCCTGATCTCCTTCTCCGGCAAAGCAGTAAATGAAAGAAAGGCCCTGAATGTTGTTTACCTGGAATTCAGTAAAGCCTTAGATCTTTCCCACAGCATTCTCCTAGAGAATCTGCCTGTTTACAGCTTGGACGGGTGCACTGTTCTCTGGGTAAAAAACTGGCTGGGTGGCCAGGCCCAGAGAGTGGTGGTGAATGGAGTTCCATCCAGCTGGCAGCTGGTCACCAGTGGTGCTCCCCAGGGCTCAGTACTGGGGCCAGCCCTGTGTAGTGTCTTTATTGATGACCTGGACGAGGTGACTGAGAGCACCCTCAGTCATTCAGATGACACCAAGCTGGGTAGGAGTGTTCATCTGCTGGAAGGTGGGAAGGATATGCAGAGGGATATGGACAAGCTGGATCATAGGCCAAGGCCAATTTTACGAGATTCAACAAGGCCAAGTTCTGGCTTGTGAGTCACAACAACTCTGTGCAGGGCTACAGACTGGGAGCAGAGTGGAAAGCTGGAAAGCTGGAAGGCTGGCCAGTGGAAAAGGATTCTGGGTCCCAGAGTGGCCAAGAAGGCCAATGGCATTGTGGCTTTGATCAGCAATAGTGTGGCCAGCAGGACCAGGGAAGTGACTGTTCCCCTCAGCACTGATGAGGCCACACTTTACGTCCTGTGCCCAGTTTTGGGCTGCTCACTACAGGAAGGACTTGGAGCAGGTCTAGAGAAGGGGTGTGTCTAGAGGACAGGTGCACTCTTCTCTGGGTAAAAAACTGACTGGGTGGCCAGGCCCAGAGCTGGTGAAGGGTCTGGAGCTCAAGTCTTATGAGGAGCAACTGAGGGAGCCAGGGATGTTTAGCCCAGAGAAGAGGAGATTCAGGGGTGACCTTATTACCCTCTACAACCACCTCAAAGGAGGCTGTAGCCAGGTGAGGGTCAGTCTCTTCTCTCAAATAACAAGAAACAGGACAAGAAGAAACAGCCTCAGGTTGTGCCAGGAGAGGTTTGGATTGGAAATGAGGAAATTTTCTTCACAAGATGGGTTGTGAAGCTGCCCAGGGAATGGTTCCCTGGAGGGTATTGAAAAGATTCATGGATGTTCAGTGGGAACTTGGGAGTACTGAGTTAATGGTTAGATTCAATAACTTCAGAGATCCTTCCCAGCCTAAATGGTTCTCTGAAATGTATCACAGCTAATGGTTTTCTCTTTAAAGGTTCTGCAGCCACACTGAATGATATGTTGGGAAGATAGTCTTTATTAATATTTGTCTTCTTGATAGATAAGTAGGAGACACATTAAACTCTTCCAGCAGTGTTTCTCAGTAAGAAAATCCTAGCTGTGCACAGGCACTAGCTTAATTTTGAATTAAATTTCAAAAATTTTGTTTGGAATTCATATTAAAATTGTGAAAATATATTCCTTTGGTCTACAAATGATTACATTCTTTCTGTTTTACACTGAAACTGTCACTATCCTTGAAACCAAACTCATTTTTCTTAATGGACTCAATCCACTGTCAGCAAAATCAATGAAGTGCATTTTTCATCAGTCCTAATGGGATCTGGAAAAGGGCCCATGTTTCTAAATAAAGCCAAATACTGGGCTGATTTTGTATTCAGTTATACCCATGCAGACTGGAAATCAGCCAGTTGGCAAGTTCTTTTTCCTTTCCTTCTCTTTTGTGTTTTGCAATAGGAAAAAAAATCCCACTTTATTAGGGTGAAAAAGGTAGAAGCACAAGATTACAAGGATAAAAATTCAATTCCCTTTTCAAGTGATGTAACACTTGATCAGTATGCCTCGGCTCGGAAGGGGATTTGTAAATTATCCAAATTTCAGCATCTTGAATAATTTGCAGCAGTGTTAGGGTTGACATGACTTAAGTGTGGCTGTCCACATGCTAAAAGCCTTTAATATTGCTGACTATTGGCTGAGTACAACACTCAAACAGTATTTCTTAAGTGGCACCTATGTATGAGGCAGGCGAATGTAAAGTAAAGCTATCACATCTGTTCCACTCACCTCTTGTTCTTGGAGACTTTCTTCATTTATTTGCTTTGGCACAGTAAAGAGATTTTTGCAGTCTCTGGCACCTCCATGTATGCAAAGACGTTATAACACAATCCCTGAATTTGACATACAGGTGGATTCTGACAATGGCTTAAACAGCAGAGAGCTTTAAAAGCAAGAATGACAGTCTGCTTAGTTTTCAAATCATGTCAGTTTTCTAAACAATTCCTCACACATAAAAATGGCAGAAAACCCTGTGTGGTTGAGAACATGGTTGCCAATGACCTCACTAAGGCTACCTCAAAAAATAGGAAAAGACAGTGCAGCACCTGGTACCATTTCCTTTCTCCTCTATTCTCTGCCAAAATCACTTCTCATATTTAGGAAATGTTTAGCTCTCATGTTTTAGATCTGGAAAGCTTAATAATAACTTTCCCTGCTTTATAAACTTTATGAGATTAAATCATTCGCAGCAGACAGATAAGATGTAGTTTCAATACCTCTCCTTCACTCTCTGGGTTTCTCTTTGAAAAGGAGTGTGATTGCCATAAAAACCTCTAATGCCTTGCAGGAAAAATAATGGAACTGATGTACTCTGTTTTGTTAAGTCTCTACCATATATGAAGAAAAAGAGATCCTTTTTGCCTGTGTCTTGCATAATGTGTAGCTTATGCAAAGAGGAATGGTCAAGAGTTTAAAGAAATCACCATCGACTGGAAGAAGAGTATGGTTGAAATCACAGCTAAAATGCAAACTGGTGTGGCAGATGAGCAGACAGAGAAGAGCAGGCCTCCAAGGCAGGCAGGCAGGTAGGCACTGATTAATCTTGCAATCCTTTCACTTGGGAAAGAGCACAAATAAATACTTCTTTCCATCTTTAAAGACATATGATCACCAACAGATTCTACCTGCATTTCTCTGTTAAAGTGTTCCCAAAAAAAGTGTTATAAAGTCCCATTTTCAAGCAGGAACAAATTAAATAAAATAAAAATAGCCCCCTTAATCTTCCACCACTACTCTGTGCCCTGCTTTTCAGCCAAGACATAGCTCCTGTTGATGTCCATAGGAGTTGTATTAGTAGAGCAACAAGAAAGAGTATACACCGCGACCTGCTCTTTAAAACCTTTTACAACCTCAGCCATCTTTAAGAAGAACACATATTGTTAAAGAAATCCATGCCTGCTCACAATGCCTTTCTCTGGTGACACCTGGCACTGCCTTGGCCAGTGTTGTCATGATGGTGATATGTCATTGACCTCCAAAATGAGAGTTTACCTGCTCAAGTTACCAAATATTCTATCTTGAATGGAATTCAAGAGAAACTAGACCCCAGTTAGAGATAAGTCCTACTTAGGCAGAAAGCACTATTTTGTGGCCTGTCATTTTGGCTGATGGATTTATGGATTTTCTCACATACAGGAGTTATGTTTAATCAGCTAGTTTAATTCTTCCAGTGACAATTTAATGCATTTAACTTAATACACTTTTTAGTAGTGGGTTTTTTTTGTTGGGTTGATTTTTTGTTTTTACTCGCTAACTGGATTTTTAACCTCTTTTGCTCAAAGCTAAAACTTTTCGCTTGCTGCCAGGCCTGAGTTTGGCTCCATATATTTAATACACAGTACAGATTTTATCAACATATGCTCCACCTCTTTCTCATTTGGAGCATTACACTTATTCTTTCCTCATAATTAACCCTCCTTACCTCTTGCTTTCAATGGAAAAAAAAGAAAGTGATGAATGATGCAAGGCCCCACCAGTGACAGAACTTTTCCATATGGAAATACTAATGCGTTCCAATGCTTTCTAAGCTATGAGGTAACTTTTTGGCTAGATATCTTTGATTTTTTTAAAGATTGCATTGTGACATATACCTTATGATGTGGTTTTTTTATTTAACATCATTTGATTATTTTCTTTATTCAAAAGCTTAAGAATTCTGAAAAATGGCTTCTGTTGATATGGGTATTCAGTGTTTTTTTGTATCTATTTTCCAAATTATCTTTAGATCACACTCACAAAAAATAATTAAAAAAAAAGAAATAAAAGAACTATGAACTATTTGATGCTTAAATTCTATTAGAATTACTTATTTTTTAAATAACAAACCAAAGTCACTTCTCTCACACATGCATTTTAGAGATCATCCTTCCCATAATCTATGAATTTATATTAATTGAAACTGGTAGATAAAACTACAATCTCAGATTTTTGTTATATTAGAGCCTAGCTGACTTTGTAACTTTGATACATAGCAGTGTCTGCAGAGCAGTCCATCCTAGCATCCATCATCATTGGCCTTGACCAGAGTATCATAGAATATGCTGAATTGGAAAGGACCCACAAGGACCACTGAAGTTTAACTCCTGCCTCTGGATTGGACAGCTCCAAGAATCACACCATGAGCCTGACAGCATTGTCCGAATGCTTCTTGAATTCTGTCTGTGGTCACTCAGGTGCTGTGACCACTTTCCTGGAGAGCTGTTCCAGTGCCCAACCACCATTTCGGTGAAGAACCTTTTCCTGATATCCGACCTAAACCTGCCCTGACAGAACTTCAGGCCATTCCCTCAGCTGCTGTCACTGTCACCACAGAGCAGAGATCAGTGCCTGCCCCTCCTGTGCCCCTCACCAGGAAGCTGTAACTGCAGTGAGGTCTCCTCTCAGTCTCCTCCAGGCTGAACAGACCAAGTGATCTCAAACACTCCTCAAATGGTTTCTCCTCAAGGCCCTTCACCATCTTTGTTGTACTCCTTTGGACACTCCAATAGCTTTATATCTTTTTTAAGTTGTGGCACCCAAAACTGCCCCCAGAACTTGAGGTGAGGCTGCCCCAGCTCAGAGCAGAGCGGGACAATCCCCTCCTTTGCCTGCTGGCCATGCTGTGCCTGATGCCCCCCAGGACAGGGTTGGCCCTTTTGGCTGCCAGGCCATAGTGACTTGTGTTCAACTTGCCATTGACCAGGACCCCCATCTCCCTTTCTGCAGAGCTGCTCTCCAGCCTCTTGTTCCCTTGGTGTTAAGCACAAGTTTTAGTCTGAACCAAAATTCAGAGAAAGTCACAGAGGGCTTCAAGGAAATTTTGCCTGGAGTTCTTTATAAACAAGTCCCAAAGGAATATAACGAAAGGAGAAGGATGTAAGAAAAATGAAAAGTATTTTCCAAATTCCCATAACTACTTTCTTAAATTGCATATATTCCTGACATCCGTGCACATGAGTAGTCTGCACTTCCCTACTTTTAGTATTGAACTCCTGCATCGTTGTGTTTACAAAAGTAATTATTATTTACTTTCCAGTTGCAAAAGAAAAAAGCATCAAAAATAAATCTCGCAGGCAGGTTTTTTTCCCTTACACAAGAAACACCAGCCACATGAAGCCTCATGAATGGTTACCATAAAAGCTAAAAACAAACAAGGATTTCTTGAAAATGCAATTGCTCAATATACCTAAAACTGCCAGCTGCAGTTTCCTCTTTAGGCTGTTGACTTCATAACCTTACCCAGCCCTTGAGAAATTTCCTGGTCAACAAGATTTTTCGGAAGCTTTATAGAAAAAGCAAACAAAACAAAACAAAATAAAAAACCCCCATTGGTTTAAGTTAATTTCCTGAAGACTTATTTACTTCATTGGAATTCAGACTAAAAAATTGTAAATGTTACTAAAAGTAAACCAATTTATCACCTTAGAGCAGTAAAGGCAAATAAGAAGACAAGAAAGCTTGTTGGAAACTACCTCTTTAGACAACCACATTGAAAGACTATCCAGATATTCTTTGAATATTTGTTTTTCTGTATTGGAAGAAAAGGTGTTGTAATGCTTTTTTTTTTTTTTTTTTGAAGTACAGAGAAACTCAGGCTTCAGAGAAACTCAAGGGTATAAAGTAGGAGTAAGATTTCAGACTGAAAGAATTATTTCTTCATGAAAGTGTGGGTCATGGTTATTCCTTCTCTAACTTAATAATATATTTACAATTATGAGTATTTAAACTTGTAACAGTGATTCTCTATGTAAAAGCATGAAGTGCATTTTTAGCAAGTGTATTCAAATCACAAAGGGAAGGTATTTTGTGAGAATAACTTTGCTCTGCATTTACTGCTGTTAGCATATTCCTCTCCTCAGTTGTGACTTTAGTGGGACTACTTACATGAACCAGTTTACATACACATCAGTATTAGGCTGGTCTATGAGTCTGTGAGCAACACATCCCCATCTCACACCTAGTTATAGTTGGTGATTCAGACTTCAAGGAGAGACAGAAATTAACAAAGAATTGTCCAGAAGACTGTTAAGGATTAGATGAGAATGTTGGGCTCCCAGCTTAGAAAGGTTGCTGTTATATTTTTTTGTTTACATAGAAACTTGGACAGCTGGTCTGGCTACAGTCTATTTTATGTGCTTTAAGGCACGTGATAAAACTTATATCTATAATTTCAGATCTAGGTCTTATGAGGTACAGTGTCTATATGGAGCAAGACAGAGAAGTTACCTTTAGGTTAAAATATGTAAGTTACTTTTAGAAGTTTTCCCATCTTTGAATGAAAGCTGGCAACTCACATGTTCTCCTTTCAAGATTTCAAAACTATAAACTCGACCAACTGAGATCTGAATTAAAAAAAAAAAAGAGAGTATATAAAATAAAACTTGCCATTAGAAATGCTTGTTACCCAAAAATATCTACAAGAGCATTATTTTCTTTCAGCAGAGGCTTACAGACTTTCAGTCATGGAAAAATTCTTCACCATGCTGCATAGGAATGGGCTAGAAAATGCACCATCATACTGTACTGAAGGTCTAATGAAGACCAAGTGTCTTTTGTCTTTTTCTGTTTAGGAGGTTTTTGGAGAGATTGTGCAAGAGCCTCTAGTGGGCTTCATGGAAAGCTGAGAGAGCAGGATGCAGAACTTCCTTCTGCTCCAGCATTCTGTGAGAATGCTGATGTGAAAAAGCATCAGTCCTGCTCTTGGCTCCCTACTCAAAGCCATATACAAGCAAGTGCAGAAATACTCACTTTCCAAGTGTTCCCAATGTTACTCACTACCTAATGTTCCCAGTTGCTCTTGTGTTTGGGTCTTTTTTCCCCCTTTTTGTTTCACTACTCAAATTTGCTGCCTCTTATTTTGATGAGAGAAAAGTTAGGATGTTTGTAAGGACAGAAAAGATAAATTAAAATAAACATAAGGCTAGACCCTGCTAGCAGCTTTCAAACCAAACTGAAGTCTGATGTGTGCATTTCTATTAAAGTACATGTCCTGTTCTGATTCCCACTGGGTTTAACAGTTGCAAACTGTTAGGTATGCTTAGAATACTTTAATTAGATTACTAGGTTATTTAAGAGGGGCAAGTCTTCCACTCACTTTTCTAAATTTTAATTTAAACAATATTTGACATTCTGGTTTCACAATACAAAGCAATTTATTCCTGGTGTTTCACAATAGACATCACTAGTGGCTCTTTCTGACTTCTCATTTCTCTCCTGACAGCAGGGATGGCTGCAGAGTCATCAACCCTGACAGTGCTGAGAGAGCTCAAATAGGTACTGCTTTGTAAAACACTCTTTGAAAACTTTTTGTTTTTCTTGAAGCCTTAAGGTGGTTTTTTTCTGTTTCTTCTGCTTTGAGGGCCCATAGCAACCTTCCTGTCTACCTGCCACAGGCATTTGTCTGTAGCTTTTCCACCCATCAAAAGTATAATGAAATTCCTGCCCTGAAAGCTGGGAGCTGTGAAATGAAGGAAGAAAAAATTGTTTTCCTGGCTGGAAGTGACTGTAGCCAAGGACCACACAGATTCCTCTGGTGCCATGTCTGTCACCAGTAGCCATGCTCCTTCCTGTAGTAAGATAACTGCCTTGTGTGTTTGTTTTAAGCAGGGCATCCGTGACAGATAAAGGAACTGACAAAGTCAGAGAGGCACCACTGGCTGCAGGAGCTCATGGAGGGCTTTCCAGGTAGACCAGACTGGACATGAATGAACAGGAGCAAGCAGATGTTACAAACCCACATTTTTTCTAAAATCATTTTAGCAACACAGGAGAACCTTGGCAGTCCTAAGGCATTTAGTCAGTCAACATTTCTGTAAACAAATACATAATTTAATTTTAAATGTCATTTAATTCCAGGGGTCAATTTCAGGTTGCTGTCACACAGGCCTTGGGGAAATTTGTTCAAGGGTGATCTCTGAATACATAAGAAGCAAAAGAGAACAAAAAATTCATTTAATTCCAAAAAGAACAGTCCTGGTTTGAATAGCAAGCAATGAATCAGGGAAAGACCAGGACTTTCTTTTAACAGTGATAGACTGACTAGCAAGCCTCATTCTATAACGAGGTAAAATATTCCCTGCAGAAGTTTTAATTAGTCAGGGAATTAATTTTCTATGGTTTTACAGTTTTCTGTTGCAGACTCAAGACTCTTTGAGGACTCAAATTAAAAAAAAAAAACTGACAGAGTACAATAAAACACTGCAGAAAGAATAAAATTGTCTTAAATAGAGAAGAACAAATGCCAGTATGGAAGCTGAGGAGTCATAATCATTCTCTCATATAAAAAACCTGTTCCTGCTTAGAGAATTTCAGCTCAGGCCTGGTATTACAAATGCAAGGCTTCATACTGATACACATCAGTCTCCTTTTTTCTTTTGGTTCAAGGGCATAACAAAGACTGAACAGGTTTGGTTTCCTTAGCCAGGAATTTGTACAAGGGATGTTAATATCTGCTGAGTCACAAACATCCTTCCTTTTCCTTTAATTTCCTTTTGGAATAGAATCTTCTTTTTGGACAACTAAAAACAGGCTACTGGAGCTAAGATCTGATACCAAACCCCTTATGGTCAGCAGAGAGTTTGTTTCTGTCGGTGGACCTGGCTGCAACTGTCCCCAGAAGCATTCATTCTGGGTAGTCTAAATTATTCTATGATGCAAAGTGATTCTTCACCTGGTGAAGTTGAAAAACAGGAAAGAGATTAAAAATGAAACTAGATTAAGACAGGATGAAAGGCATCAACAAGATAGTTAGTGTATAAATTTGTGTTTAAATTAGGTAAACTATCTGAAGATTGTCATATCCCAGCCAAGTTTCTCTTTCCCAGCACAATTCATTTGCAGACATCATTCAGACATATTCCAAAGAAAAGAAAATGCATTTTCTAGTAATTTTCAAGAAAGAAAAAAAAAAAAAATTACTGCCACCTCTGTTTCTTTTAGGGCATTGTTTTTTGAGTTTTGGTGCCATCTTGCATTTTGTATATGACCATGTTCTTTCACCAAGGGGTCAGCACATACATTGTGTCCATATATAACAGCTTCTTAGATATAAACAGTGTTTAATATTGCTTCATAATCAGTACTTTTGGCCAAATTAGCAGAGATTCAGACAGGATTTAAGGACACTATAATCAGGTTCATAGCTGTGGGTGGAAAAAGGTAGGAAATTTCAAGATATTTTTAACCTACCACACTAACTTCAAGTTGTTGTGAGTGCAATTCTCCCAATGTAGTTATGTTTGATTTGAAGCAAAGAAGATTAAAAGTCCTTTCCCTAGATATCGGTCAGTGCAAATAATACCATCACATAGAAGTTCATGTAGTATTAATTTCCAGGATATTTTTTCCAGGCAATTCTAAGGAGGTTTGAAGTTTGCCTTTAATTTGAAGAAGGGTGTTTGTTTGAAGCTTACTTGAATTAGTCAAAGACCATCAAATTGATGTGGGCTAGAAACCTCTGAAAACCTTTCATTATTTGTCCAGCATTTATGTCACATTTAGCTGCCACAATTAGAGTATATCTCTCCTAAGGCTTTCCAGGGTTAAAAATATATTTCTAATCCAAGGATGGATATGAAACAAGGTATAAAGAATGCGTAAAAAAAATTTGAAAACAATTTTATGCCCATCCATAATTTCAGATGTTATTTCCAGTCATATAAAGTTGGCACCATATGCTATGAAGATGTGTCCCCCAGTGCAATCAGAATTAAAAATACCTTTACTTCTATGCATGTTAATCTGGTTAGTATGACAGACCGGTTTAAGAGAGTAAATTAGATTTTCCTCTGACACCTATTGCATGTATAGAATTAGTTTAACAGTATAATCATATTTACTAACACTTTAAACAGGGAGATATTTCTGCTTCATGCTCTAGTGATGATGTCTGAACCAAAAATACCCCTCAGCTTCAGCACTTGTAGGATCTGATGAGAGGCTGAATTGGGAAATTCCCATATTAGCAAAGAATTTGGATGTGAAGCCACTGACATAGCACTTCACTGACATATTTTGGAGTCCATTTGGTGTCCAGCTCCACAGAATCATGGTAATGTCAGAGCCATTCCCCTTGAGGGTATGGGGACTCTAGCAGACACAGTGGAAACTCCCTGAACTAGGAATACAAGCTCAGTCTGAAAAGATGCTTTGTTCTCAATACAGGAAGGAACCTGTAACATTCAGCAGTGCATTGTTAAAAATCACTTATATGTATCAGTCAAGTCTACTAGAAATCTAAGGAAGTAATTTATTTTGTATACATAGAAAAGAATGCTTCTTAATCCTTTTAAGTTTTATTTTATTTTATACTATTTTATTTTATTTTATTTTTGTAATGGAGCTGGTGTTTTCTGTCCAAAATGAATTCTTAGATCTTAGTAATAACTCAAGAAATCTCTGATAGAAAATGAACAAGACAGATTTCTGCTACTTTGAGACATCAGCAAGTTTCCTAAAAAATAATGTACCAGAATTTCAGACTGAGTATGCTTTTGGAGATAAAATTTCTAGCTTAGAAAGACATAATGTAAAAAACAACAAAAAAATTTACACACTTTAAAAAGCTATTAATTCTTGTTTGATTTTCTTTCTCCTTTTCTAGTTTTGATTTTTTTTCTTTTTGCTTTTGTTTTAGAATGAGCATCTACATAAATGTTGCAGATCAGCATGTAATTAAAACTTGTAATTTGCTTGTTGCATCTCTAAAGACTGAGCAGCAGACTTCCTCTATGTGCATAAACGTGATAGGGCCCTTTTCCTAGATGAGCAAAACCAGAGTCAGTTCATATAAGTTATGAATCCATTCTGGCAAAAAGTTAGACCATTCATTCTGGACTTCTCTTTATAGTTCAAGTAATAAAGACAGGTCTGGAAATCCAATTATTGTCTCTTGTCTGCAATCTTTAAAAGAACTTAGGAAAGGTCTCAAAGAGAGAGAGGAACACAGAAAATATTTTTAAAGTATTTTATTTAAAGTATATCCTTCTAACCTTATTGTTTATATTTCAGAGTTTAAGTGATGTGATTACCAACATATGCTATTTCTGTTTAATCAATTACTGATTTTTTTTTTTTTCTTTTCTGGCTACAGCACCACAGAAACAATGTATAGGATTTATATATTCTGTTTGCATCTCTGGTATTAACTTGGATCTCAGTTCAAAAGGAAATGGAAACACAGATATGTTTAATAAGAGGGAAAAAAGGCAAAAAATAAAAGCTTTTAAGAGCAGGAAGAGATAAGCATTACCAAGCACATTTAGTTTTGGACATATCTATCTATCTATCTATCTATCTATCTATCTATCTATCTATCTATCTATTTATCTTTTGCTTTTAGTCATTCTGAAGTAAGTGTGAGGGTGTGTGATGAGAACAGGTGTAGAAATGCAGGTAACATCCTCAAGCACATTACGTCACAATATTGTCAAATAAGCTGTGGGATTTTGAGTTGTATTTCACATTATCCTGACCAAACCAAACCAAACTAAACCAAACAAAACCTCTTTAAGTTCAGAGAAATAAGAAACATTGAAATCAAGAGGTGTGACCAGGAAAGAAGAAATGGAGATCGATCTTACATGAAGCAATGCCATTTCAAGTCTGAGCTTTGTCAAAATACACCATGTAGGTGCCAATGTGAGGCCCTAACTCTCACTAAACCTTAAGCTCCAGGTCTCTGTGTAGCATTTTTATTTACTGACATTCTTGGGGCTGTGGGGTGGAAAGTTATCGCTTACTAACAATTCCTGCAAAAGGGATTTCTTTCAAACTGCAGTTTGAAACTGGAATCTGCTTTTGACTCATACTGTGAGTAAAACTGGGAAATTCCAATATTTTGTAACTTTAATGTTATTTCAGGGACCTACAACCAGAAATTCCAGGAAAGTTCCCTACTAGAAACAGCATTTGCAGTGTTTGAGTGAACACCATGTGTGGTGAACCAGCTGCACTCCCTCCATTTTTTGTTCCCTGACTGAGCCCACATGTAGGCTTGAGCTTCCAGAATGGCTGCTTACAGGCAGAGGTAACAGAGTCTCTTTCTCCTAATGTGTCCGCCTAACCCTCAGTTCCACACCAGGCAGAGAGGCTGAACGCCAATGCTGAGCTGCTTCTGACCTGCTGCAGATGAAAACTGCGGGTGAACCCAAGCTGGCCCTGGTTTGCAATGCAACCTGACTGCATTGGTGAGAAACAGCTTTCTAGTTCCCTCATTCAGGCTAAGATGTTAATAGATGCGACTCTGCAGCACATAAACACAGCCTGGCCAGGTCTGCTTCAGATCTCTGGGCCATGAGACCCCAACCCCTTGTGAAAACATCAGGGATAGCTATCGCTGCTGCCAATCTGCCTGCCTGGCATGCCCTGTAGGAACTCAATTAACTCTACCTACTTGATTTAAATTCAGTAAAGTGTATATAGTTTCATCATAAAGAAGTTAGGAAAAATTGATAAGTTTGGGTGAGAAAATATCAACCCATCTTAAATGAAAGTTAAGTAAATAAATCCTGTTTGCCCCTTTCTTCAAAATACTGGATTAAAAAAAAAAAGAAAAAGAAAATAAAAAATCTCAGAACCTTTTCCTCAGCTTCTTTCAGTTTTCCCTGAAACACTTTAACACTTTTCAGTAGCATAAGCAGTGAGCTGTTAGTTCAGCAGATGAGTTCATTATTGGCTTGGTTTTTTAAGAATGACTGTATCATGCAGTAGTTATGACACTACTTTTCCAGACTTTTTTCTAATGCAGTTTTACTTCCTATTAAGAACCAACAATTTTTTTTTCTTCTGTATTTGGAGTTACAAGTGGGATTTTACATAATAATAATGGTCTGGTATATACTGTTGTGTTTCCGTTTGGTTTTCTCCCCAGACAAGAAGCATACAGCAGCATGGAGCTTCTGGAATATTAATTATATGTAGCTTATTTCAAGATTCCAAGATATGGTTGTAACCATCCTGATTAAATCCATCCCACAATTGGAATACATTCTGCTGAGAGCAAAAGGTTAAAGAGATAATTATTTGTTCTACACTGTCTTAAACTAACTTTGGAGGTGTGTTCCATTTAGATTTTTAATTTGTACTTCTCTTAAGTGGTGTTTATTTCCTTAATGACTTTGTGTTAGCATAATTTTCTGACACTGAAGATGAGAAGAATCATGAAGAAAGGGGAGAATAGCTTATTATACATGAGGAATGATTATGAGGCTTAGCAAAAAAAATAGTTAAATGGAAAATAATATTAATTTAAACTCAGAGAAAAAGATGCTAATAAGAATTTCTGCTGTAGAAGAAACTGTAAGAATTATGCCTATTAGGACTTCCAATGTAGAAAATATTTGAATACATTAATGACATTGAGGACTAGTGGTCCAACTAGATTTAGTATTTCAAGTAGTGATGAAGAAGTATTAAAGCAAACGGAAATCTCATTTGGAATACTGTAGGCAAATTGTTTCTAGGAAAACAATTCTAAAACTAAGCTATCAGGTATGGGAGCTGTCAATGGTGCAGGAAGTCTATTCTAGGTATTAATTTATGTGCCTCTTGGCAAACTTCACTGTATAATTTAATTATTTAATATTCACTAAAAGCCTGACCAGAAAAAGCAGGGAAAAAATATATTTGGCCTTCTGACTTGAGCTAGGAGCAGAGAACACTTATATCAAAACAGGTCCTTATTTTCCTTATGTATCAGCTTTCCCATTTGAGAAACAATGAAGTCACCCAGTTTTAGAAACATAATTAAGCTAATATAATGTTCATTAGCTTGAATGATTAATGAAGCACTTTTCTCTGCCTCTGTCCAATACCACAACTCTACCTGCTACTACAACTAAAGAAAACAAAACCGTGTAGCTTTAATGTAGGCACTAGCAGCACCTAAACTTGCTGTTGTCTCCTTTTATGAGCCCTTGAATTTCTTTAGATGCTTGGTGCTCTGTTTCTGTTCAGAATCGACGTGGACTGGGAAAATTCCCAGGCTTTCAGAACAGTCAGGAGATTAAGTGTTTCTTAAGTAAAACTGGAAAGAGTAGAGTACATAGAACAGTTTCCTGGAATTCCCATTCTATACACAAAATATGAGTCCTTTCCAGTAAAAAACAACAGAAATATCTAAAGCCTTTCCTGTTGAATAAATATTACTGTGCAAAGGATACAAGATTAGAAGAGAGAGAAAAAACCCCAAACAACAACTATGATTCTATTATCTCCTTGTTGCAGCACTGAAAAGAGAAAACAGAGTTGGAAAATCCTAGTTTGGTGTTCATAGTTTCCACTAAACTCTAAAAAGAAATATGCAAGTAAGGGTTCAGTATGCCCTCACCCACACTAACAATATTATCTAGACTTAGGGACCAAAGCTTTCTTCCTGTCATCCAGTGAAACTGGGATCTGCTACTGAACACAAACATCACTTCACTAGGTCACTTAGAGAACAGCTCTTTCCTCAAAGCCTCTCAGAGGGATTGGTGTGATTAGGCCACCATCAGGTTGAAAAGGTAATTAAACCTAGATTTTCTGTTTCCTAAGTACTCAAACCACTAAGCCAGCAGTGGAGGAGGTTCCCTATGGGGCAGGCACATCCTTTATGGGTGATTCACACGATGGAAGAACACCTCCTGATGTATCAGGAAAGGATCTAATATATGGAGACATAGAACCTGAAAGCTGAATAATGCAGTGTCTGTTTCTTTCAGTCCTCAGCTAGAAAGTACGATAGGATAATCTCATAAATGAATGGCCAATTCATGAATCACATATAGGTCTTTATTTCGCAATTTTCCAGATATCCTTTTGGAAAATTTCCAGTAATTGGAGAGTCTTTTTATCTTCAAATACCACAGAAGATTAAGGTGATTGAGAAATCCTCTCTGCAAAGGGAGAATTTATTTTTGGAAAAACCTTCAGATGTCAGCTTTAATAAGTACATGATGTCTGATCTCCATGGTCGCATTGTGATGTAACTTAAAACGACCTGGTAATCAAAGAATGCACTATTTTTTAGAAAATTCATAACAGAGTTGAGAATTGCAGCACCTTATGTAAATGTTCTGTCCTCTGGTGGTCTTTACAACTCAGTGTTGTGGTTTAATGCCAGCCAGCCACCAAGTGCCACACAGCCCTTTGCTCACTCTCCCACCAATGGGACTGGGGAGAGAATTGGAAGGGCAAAAGTGAGAGAACTCATGGGTTGAGATATAGAGACAGCTTAATAGGGAAAACAAAAGTCATGGACACAAGCAGGGCAAAACTAGGAATTAATTCACTGCTTCCCACAGGCACATGTTCAGCTGTCTCCAGGAGAGCAGGGCCGCATCACGTTGACGGTGACTTGGGAAGATGAATGTCATCACTCCAAATCTTCTCCTCCTTCATCTTCCTCAGCTTTATATACTGAGCATGATGCCATTTGGTCTGGAATATTCCTTTGGTCAGTTTGGGTCATGTGTCCTGGCTGAGATTTTAAACAGCATCATGTAGCATTGCTTTTCTGAGCTGAATCGAGAAGATGCAGAATAATGAGAACTTATTCTGAGATACTGTTCTTGCCTTCAGCCCCTAGGGCTTCAAACAGCTCTTCCTTCCATTCCTTGTTGATTTTACATTCCAGTCTTTTAATCAAGATGTTATGTTGTACCATATCATACACTTAAATTTCTATGAGGCATTTTACATCAACACTATCAACACTATTACTTTGAGCAACAAAGTGTGTATTCTTACTAAAAAATAAAAAAGCATCAAATCCTTTCTGCCATAAACAGTGCTGAATGATTTCAATTAATGGATAAAAATATAATCACCCTTAGTTCTCTACTAATTTATCAAAGTCAAGCTAATGCATTTCTTCTGACTTGGATCATTCTAAGTTCTCATTCAGCCCCTTTTTAAGGAACTCAAGATTTACAGATAACTTCAGACTTTAATTTGCCACAGGCCATGATGTGGCAATGATTATTTTATACCCCACTCCCATCAAGGTAGAACCATAACCACTTGCTTTTTCCAGTTTTATAAATCTCCTCTATTAGTCCAGGCTTAAGCAAAATCAACAAAAAAAATTGAAATTTCCTTGAGACAGATTTCTTGGATTGGGCACCAGTCAGTAAGATTTAGATGGTTATTTTTAGTAGCTGCTGCTTACCAGTCTTCTCAGTTACTTTGGGAATAGAAAGTGTATAGTCTTCACTTTTGATGCTGTACTAACACAGACTTTTCCATATCTGCAGAAGCATTTCTTTTTCAGCTGGTGTGAATATCAGGAGAATTTAGTAGGCTGGAATATAAGTATTCTAAAGCATAACTTAGGTGATGGTAAAACAAACTTACAATCAAACAGACAAAATATATGATTCTAAAATCCTATTAACAGAGCATCATATAGGAAAGCCTAAATTAGAGCCAAGAAAGTCAGCTACACAAATTACCAGATACATCCTAGGAGCACAATGGTCTCAGTTCCATCTCAAGCAAAGTGCTGAGTTGGCCCAAGTCTATTTTCCCCAGAATTTTAGATAATATCTTAGAATAATGCTACAAAATGTTGTGTTGATTAAGTTGGTTGCAGATAAGCTGCTACCGGCCCACACAGTGCTGCCATGTACCAGGGGGGCCTGTGGACTGCCCCACAATGGTGCTGTCAAACTGAGGATCCAGACAAACCTGTCACGGAGAGGAACAAGATTAGGCTGGATTTAAGTTGAGCTGGGCTGGATGAAAATGCTTTAGCTCTTTGAGAGCACTGATACCTCCTGAAGGCAGAATGCAGCACTGCAAAAATACACAAGCTGACATTCAAAAAGTACCATGATCATGCTAGCACAACTTTGCATGCAAATCAGTTAGACCTTACTTAATCCCCATAGTGATTTCTCTGTAATGAAATTTTCTATTCTGCTTTCATTTTTTGTAGCTGTTTCAGCAGTTCCAGTTGAATAAATGTCAGATGTCACTTGGTGATTCTTATATTTTACTCCCTTTGCTTTCTGTCCCTGATATACCAGAGATGAGTGATGAGTGACTACAGAAAAGGGAACACGTTGCTGGAAGGCTTTGGGGTTTTTTTCTTTTTTCCTTCTGGATGTTGTACTCTGCTCTGCAGTAAAATGAACAAGTTCACATCTGCAAAGTGGGGCATGAATGTTTATTTTATACACTGGATACTTGACAGATTCTTAAACTCATTAATTCCCAAAATATTATATCATTTATTATATTGTTTATTTTCCTTTTATAGTGTATTACAAGTTAGAACCTGATTTAATAACCTTGAGAACCAACATGGTATTATTTAGCAGCTGTAAACATTGTTCTATGGGCAGATTTACCTAAAATAACTCATAATATTGCCCTAAGCTATTAATGCACTTGGTCCTGCATGAAAAAAATTCACTCAGTATAAGATAAAGAACTACAAATCAAAGCTAACAACCTTGGAAAAAGAAATGGAACAGGAATGTGAAAAGCATTTAGAGTTTTCCACTGTCTCAACATGTAGCAGCTATTCTTAATGCCATAATATTCATATAAGAATTAACTGATACGACAAATCTGACTTCCATCTGATAACTGCATAAGCAGTTTTGAATTAATCTGTGCAATGAATAACATTCTTCTCATCTATTCAATTAGCATTAATTTCTCTAAGTTACCTAAAGCCATATATTAGTCTTAACTAAAACTGCAGATGTTAAAAGTACATTTACAGTAGCTTGGTATTTTTGAGTACAAGGATATTTGTCTGGCCATAGTTTGTGGGGTGAAGGGGCATGGTGACTGAATGATCATCTTTCAGTGGCTAGAGTAGTCCCACTTTGATTGAATGATCCTCACAAACAGCTTTCCAGGAAACTGCTGGAAGAATAAATATGGTCCATATTTATAATGCCCTTAAAATAATAACTACCCTCCACTACAAAACCAGAATTGATTTATCTGTCCATAAGTAGAATTCTGCTGTATTACAACAGAAGAAAAAAAGGACAGTCTATTGGCCATCATCTGCTGTCTTTTCCAAAGTAAAATTCCTTCTCCTGTCATAAGATATTCAACAGGAACAAGAAAGCTATTACTATAATCACTTGTTAAAACTTACTGCACACAAAAATTTTCTGCTTGAAATATACAACCATAACAACTAATTTTATGTGACAAAATATTTTCGTAGGTAGCAATAAGTACACAAGCAATTAATAATGGAATGGGTAGAAAATAATAGATATGCCAGAGTCCTGAAAACTGAGGAGCAGAATACAAACTGGGCAATCAAAGAGGTAATAACTCAGCTTCTGTAGCTTTACCCGCTCTTAGTGATCATTTTGCTTTAGTATGACTTAGCTGGTCGTGACCAGGTGTGGCACTGAAAATAAAGCTTTCATTATTTCCTGCATCAAAAAAAGATCAAAATCCATTCATCAGGCTGTAAACAGGACAGCTGAATTGAATGCAGGGAATTCACTATTGAACCATCTTTCTCATTAATTTCCAATTACATGAGGGACTGAGCACTCTTTCTTAGCTTTGTTTTTGATTTTTTAATGAATATAATGGAATTAACATTACTCAGTTCAGTGGTTCACAGAGCTGAGCAAAAATGTGTTGAGCTACAAAGGTTCAAGTCATATTTGTTTTATTCAGGCGTGAACAGGCTTACTCTTTCTATGTGTGTGACAGGACTCCTCGTGCAGAAGAATATTTAGGCTCTCGTCCAGTAGTGTAGCGGTTGAGGACGAGGAATCTGGTCCTACAAATCCATTTAGATCAGGAGCCCTTGAGTAAATTAAGAACTATCACCTCAAAATTTGATTACTCTTTTAAAATATGTCCTTGTAATAACATTCATATTTTGCATTGATTAAGAGCTTCTTCAGGTCCACCTCTATTCACACTATTCATTCTGGGCATTGCTGATGTGCTTTTTGAAGGAAGGCATGATCCTGGGAGGTACTGAGTTCCACCCAAAAAGATGCTGAAAACCTCAGCAGCTTCAGCTCCTCTATCTCCTTTAGCCCATGTTTAATTTTGGGCTACTGACAGTAACCAGAATGCTGAAGGAGCACTATGGAATAACAATATCACTATTTACGTCCACAAATCCGCTCTAAACACCTTACTAGACACATAGTCTGAGGAGAAAAGAGTATTGTTTATAAATTTCAACATTAATGGAGTGGTATTCTTTTCAACATGGATTGTGTCAGGGCACAACATACAACAATATTACAAACATAATATGAAATACATAGTTCACAGACCTACTATCAAGCTAAACATATTTATGGGATGATCTGTGATCCATGTGGCTGTGAAGCTGAAGTTCTCACTTTTTATGGTGCTATGGGAATGCAAGACTCATGCTAGTGTGTGATCAATAAATAAAAATGTTGGCAATACTCTGGAATATTGTGCATTCTTAACTGGATGACATGAAGTCCAGTGAATCATTGTGGGATAGCTTTGAAAAATTACTGGAAAAAGCTTTAAAATTATTTTCCTTTGTAGTGTATTTCCATTCAGTGAATTGGCAAGGAAATAACAATGAGAATATATTGGTATGAATAATGCATCATTTGTATATTCTTCATACTCTTGTCCAGCTGGCAGTCCAGCTGCTGCAGAATTACCTGGATTTCCAGACACAAAAACAATGTATGATTTGAAATAATAAAACTGAAGTAGGCTTTACTCTGTGTTCTTTTGCAGTATAGCTAAGTAATAATTTAACTGCTCTTCAGTATCTCAGATTATTCTAATATATTTATAATATGCAGAAATTCTACCTATATTTATGTAGGAAGGGGTAGAAAAAAATTTGGTAGAATTAAGCTGCTCAGCCCTTACCAATAACATTTTATCTTATGGAAAAAAAATTGTAGAATCTATGTCTGCTTTTAAAACATATTATTGAATGAAGGGGTTAAATGAGATCTTTTAAAAAAACATCTGAAAATATAAAGACTGTTGCTTTTTACTAAAGTGACCAGATATTTTAAAAGACTTACTATTTTTGACTTTGGAAAAATACATGGGATTAAAGCCTTCATGTTCCATTTTGAACTTTATTTCTGCCAAAATAACTTAGATAGTTCTGTGAATGAAGCAACTGATGAGAAACTCAGAGTCTGTGGTTTTGTATGTCCCCCCTGTTAAAGCCTTTTAAAAAATTTCTGATGAGTTATTGTTTTAGGAAGTGATATAAACTACTTTGAACATGGCCTTGATGCTTTTTTTTTTTTGCATAAATTAATAAATTTTAAAAAACTTGGAAAATTAAACTTTGCATCTGATCTGTACATTCTTAAATGTTACAGATCAGTCCCTTGGAAGCTCTTCCTCTCTTCTGTGGAAAAGCTCCAGATGGCCTAAATAACACTCTGGTGTGCTTCTGTGGATGATGCTGAGCGTAGATTCAGGTGAATCGTTAGAACACGTTCTCTCCTGTTGTCTCTGTGCAGAGCGGAACAGGGAAGCTGTTCAGAGGCAGAGACACTCCATCAATAAGGAGATGTATGTACTGTAGGTTAAAATAAGAGGGACCTCAGAAAGGTGTCATGAGAGTTGGGAAAGACAGAATAGCAGGTAATTTACACTGGAGTTTAGTTTTGAGAAGAAAGACACCTTCTTAGACACATCTTACCACTGAATATTTTTGTAGGTAGAAGTAAGTACACAAGCAATTAATAATGGAATGGGTAGAAAATAATAGATATGCCAGAGTCCTGAAAACTGAGGAGCGGAATACAAGCTGGACAATCAGAGGAGTAATAACTCATGTATGAGTTATTCTGTAGCTTTACCCGCTCTTAGTGATCATTTTGCTTTAGTATGACTTAGCTGGTCGTGACCAGGTGTGGCACTGAAAATAAAGCTTTCATTATTTCCTGCATCAAAAAAAGATCAAAATCCATTCATCAGGCTGTAAACAGGACAGCTGAATTGAATGCAGCGAACTCCACTAGCGCATGTTGAACAAATCAATGCAATGGAGGCCTGAGTAAAGGTGTGGAAAAGTCCTTCTGTGAGATGAAAATGGGGATAAAAATATTTGCTGTGGTAAGCAAATCTGGCCTGGAGATTGACAGGAAATAAAACAGGGCAAACTACAAAGAGGAAACAAATATGAGTGCTAGAGAGTATCAGTGGGCCAGATATGAAGGAAAGGAGGTGGATTAGGAAAGATAGGACTTAAGAGTGGAGAGATAAGATTAGGGGAACAAGACTTTAATTAAATAATGAGTGCAGTAGAAATAGTAACTAATTAATTGAGAAGGATGAAAGGGAGGAGGTGAAAGAGAGGAAGACCAGGGAAGAGACAGGGAAAGGACAAATGAGAGGAAATGTAAAGTGGCAAATCAGGGTTAGGGAAGACAGACATCCATATGTAGCAGAAATTTTGCTCCAGTGCCTCATCATTCCTGAGTGGTTGTTCCTGCTCTTCAGTTCACCTTTACTCCTCTACTCTTGTTAGATTCCTGATGTTCTCTAACCTATGGACTTGTTTTCCATATCTTCTTAGATGGATCTCATTAACCAATTAAACTGTAACCTCAGTACAGCCTTTAAACAATGCTGTTTGGAAGCTGATGTTGTCAATACAATTCCTGTTCTTTTCACCTGACTTAGTACTTAAATGAAGGCTCATAGCTATGTAATTGTCTCAGCATTACTCCTGCTGTCTGGACTGAAGTATCAGAAGACTAAAGCTGAAGTGCAACAGCTATACAAAAAAATCTGGTTCAATTAAACATGTTCAACAACCAAATTTTTTTTTTTATCAATACTCTTCTAAATATTGTAAGCATAAAATTCCTGCAACATAGACTAAATCAAGACGTTATTTTTCTGCTTCAAACTCAATAGATATAAATATTCAATTCAAATAAATGTGACAGATCTTAGTATAACTATTTGATAGACAATCTGCATTCAGGCTGTTAAGTTCCAGATAAATTGCAAATATTGGTAGCAAAATTATGCTGCTGTGCCACAAATACTCTCAGCTGAGTTTCATTTCTCTGAAGAGCAGTTTCAAAGCCATTGAATATTTATATATAAATAGCTTAGAATTATTTCAGTATTTAAAAAAATCTTGTAATAAGTGGATTTTATCAGTGTTTGAAATAATCGGTTTATATGAGTTTTGGATAATACAGTTTACCCTTAGTTTTACTGAATCTGGATATAGTGATGTGACTTTATAACTACATGACACATACTATTTTTTTCAAATAGCAGTGGTTAGTAATGCTTAGAAATACTAACCAGAATTTGTATTCTGATTGCATATCTGTATCTTGCAATGCTCAGTGAAAGGAAGACAGGCAGGAAGACCAATAGTTATCCAGAAATCAATAACTGACACAGCTCTAAAGAGACATGCCATCTTCAGTATTGATCATGACAGGATTCCACGCATGTTGATAGAACCAAAGATGTTAGTGATTAATAAGTGATGTCATCTGATTGAAAAGAAGCCAGAAAACTTACTTCTGACACAAATAACCAAAGTCATCACACACACAGTCACAAAGAGTCAAACATTCATGAGTACCTGAGCAAGTCTGTTGTCTGGGCACTTAAGTCCTTATGGACTTGCTCAAGCATGTGCCTAAGAGCACACACCATTTGAATACTGAGGTGCATCTGAACAGGGGTGTAAAATGACAGGCGCTCCTACTTTGAAAGCATACAGAAGGAAGTGAATGCTTTGAGAGAGACACCTTCCCACCTAGAACGCTCCTACATATCCCATGGGGAAACACTGACTTTCAGACTGACATGGACTTGATGCTTTCAGGCTGGGTTTAGTCCATGTTGAAGTTTGGCAAACATATTACAAGGCAAAAGTGACCTCCACAGCCCACATTTTACATGCTGACTTTGGAAGCCCATCAAGACCCAAACGAGCTAGCAGGTGCCAGAAGTGGGTAGTGCTCTTTTACACAGTTTGGGAGACCTCTAGTGGGCCTCCTTCCTTGTCTCCTGATGTAGCTCCTACAGCCTACATAAAGCAAAGTTGCATTGTAACTTGGACTATATATGTGTATGTAATTGACTGAATCGTTGGAATTCTTATATGTGACTGCTCTAAAACAATGCTTATAAGTGGAAACCGCACAAAAGTGCAATAAAGACTTTGATCCCAAATATTTGAGACATTTTGAAAAATGATTAAGCTATGCACCATCAAGCAGAACAACACTGATATGCTTAGAAATCTGTTTTCAAAGGCTTATTTGTAGGTGTATTTTTAAGACCCAAGTCTCATTTTAGGATTTGCAAAATAGAAATGGCACCTTTTATTTAGGGGTGTGATTCAAGTGACCCAACTGTGTTTGGAGTTCCTCCTCCTCTGTTCATGTCTGAGTAGTCCACACCACACAAGCATCAACAGAATTGAAGTCTCTTTGGACTTCACATTTTTCTTTATTATATTTTCAAATGCAGCATGGAAATGGGAAAATAAATCTTTAGCTCACTTACAAATTCAGTAGGAACAGACAATAAGACTAAAACACTAAAATTTATCCTTACCTTTTTTACAGGAGTACTAACATAGGAATGACATTCTATTCAATTCCACACACAGCCTTTGCACCTCACATGAGTATGTTTAGAAGAGTCATGTTAATTTGTACAAATGCCTTTTCCAATTGCTCAGTGATCATGAGAGTAAGACATTTTATTATTGCTTTTCTAAAAGACAATCAATGTTTGTAACGCAATTTCTGTTTTCATATTTATCACTCATCCATAAAAAGATTTTAACAAAACATATTAATAACTAATTTAATAATTAAAAATAATTCTATAGTATGAGCATTTAAAGCTCAGCCCTTTTACACCAGTAAGTAATTCATGTGTAACTACACTGAAATCAGGAGCACTTTGCACAAAAATGGACACTTGCCTGTGTGTCTGGATGAGCAGATATTTATTAGTTCTAATGATATTCTAAGCTTTGCAAAATACTGTTTTGTCTTTAGTATGAACTTCCAAGGATTATACAGGTTCATTTAGAATATATGGGAATATAAAAGTGCATATTTATTAATTAATTTTTTCCCTTATTTTTTTTAAGAAGTGAAACAAGCTTTGGAGAGAAAAGAGAATCAATCAATCTTCTTTTCCCAACAGTGGTTTTTTTTGTAGTCTTGCAAAGGTATGTAAATGTCTAGTCCTGACTCTTGTGAGACATGAATTTGATAGAAGTTACTGCATTTCTGGAGTTATACATCACCAGAAGCACTTTCCTTTGGTTCATCGTGCCTAAAAATGGGTTTGTCTCTCAGCCTTTTGCTATTTTCCCCCAAACATTGTATCTCTCATCCTATTCCTTCTCATGAGAGAAATGCTTATGTCATTGCAAAGCTTTTGGAGGGGAAAAAAGTCTGAAACAGCACATGAGGAGAAGGAAATAGTACAATTCCTTACAGAACTTACTTGGGATATTTAGAGCTCCCTGAAATCAGTCTATATCTCTTGGCATCAGCCCAAACCATAAATGGCAGTCAGTGAACATCTATGCACCTTGCCAGTTCCAGCCCACTTCCAAAATAATGGGGAACCTTTCTTGTTGCAAAGCGGTGAAGGGACAAGGTGAGGAGCACGTGTCTGTGACTGTCCACATCTGTTGGCATTGTGACCATATTATTTTGACTTTGGTGTGGGGAATTCTATTTGCTGAGGTAAGTGAAGGTTTTGAAGATTGTGTGATGAATGTATGTTTTAATGGTAATCCTTTCAGTTAATAATAATCACAGAGAATGCCTTTTCATATCAAGGATATTTATAGTTCAAGAAGGCTATACAGCATCACAGTAAGTCTCTGATATCCTAACAGGCCAAATTTCTGTTGCCTTCTATGGTGGCTAAGTCTCAACACAATACATTCCTGTGGGATAATCCAGATAGTTCAAATTTTATTCAAGTAAAAGAAATACTCCTTCAAAGTCAGTTCTCAATGAGGATCATAAAAAACAGAGTCATAAAACAATCTGAAAATATGTAAAATCAGTGAGGCTATTCTACAGGGCAAAGTTGGCATCTCAGACAATTTGAATATCACAATTTACAGAGAAACACCTGTTGTAATATTTAAGTTGAAAAATACTTGAGGCGCACTTTATAGACTACATTACAAAACATTAGGAAAAAAAGTTTTTGAAAGACTACAGTGTCAACTAAATAATTGTGAGATGAGTTATGGTGAGGTGACTGATAAAAAAGACAAAAACTGAAGTACAATTCTAATAATGGAGAAAATTTAGGAACATAAAGCTCTATGTAATTAAAAATATTTATAATGTATGTAGAAAAAATGATATCCAGAGAAATTTTTACTGGGCATTGAGTCACCAGAACTCTTAGCTGCATTGGCATTGTGATCTGCAGTGAAATTCAGTATGGGCAATGCAATATCTGAATTATCTGAACTACATTTACATTAGTTTGTCATAATTACCTAGACATTTACTTTTTTAATGCCAGTACTTCCATATGTTATTACATGAGTAGATCATATAAAAAGTTAAAGATATGAACAACAGATACTATATACAATGAAACATTCTATTTTCATTCACTATGTAATGTTAGATTAGGCCTTCACTTGGAATGTTCTGTTCTGTTTGTCCCACCCCAAATAAAACACAACAAAAACAGATGGCACTTAGGAAGCCTAAGGTGTTCATGTGAAAACCATAGTAAAAATGCCAATCTGGGAAAGGACATGATACAGATGTTACATGGAAGATGAAGAGGTTAAAGGAGGCAAACATAAATTATTTATTTTCATAACCCAAGCACATAGATATACCTGATGAAACTGGAGAGCAATAATATCAAAAATAAACATAGCTGGTGATAAATGCTTAGCATGAATTTCAGAGAAGACTGGACACATTTAAGGATAGAGATTATCTCACCTGATATTTTGGGTGGAATTTGCAACAAAAGCGTTTTTTAGAGAAGTAAAGCTTCAATGATCAAAATTATACCCTGACCTCTAATTACAGGAGGTTTAGAAGGGAAGCTTCCACCCTAGGCAGTGTTATTCCATATTCATCCACTATGTGGGTTCTTGCATTTTCCTTTGAAAAGTCTAAGCCAGGACCACAGAATTGTGGAATCATTTAGGTTGGAAAAGACCAAAATGACCAAGTACAACTACAAATCCAGCACTGCCAAGTCCACCACTAAACCATGTTCCTATGTGACATATCTACATATCTTTTAAACACCTCAGGAATCATGATCACCCCTTCCCCAGGCAGCTTGTGGCAATGCTTCACAACCCTTTCTGTGAAGAGGTTTTCCCTAATATTCAAGCTAAACCTCCCTAACCTAACTTCTGTTTCACCTTGTCCTGTTTCTTATTACTTGGGAGAAGAGAACAATCCCTACCTTGTTACTGCCTCCTTTTCAGGCAGCTGAAGAGAGCAATAGAGTCTTTCCCCTGAGCCTCCTTTTCTCCAGGCTAAACAACCCTACATCTCTCAGCCACTCCTCATAAGAGTTGTGTGCCAGATCCTTCACCAGTTCCACTGCCCTTCTCTGGGCATGCTCCAGCACCTCCAGATGAAACCCTGGTCTGATGAAGCCTAGATTTTTCAATGGATAGTTTATTTTTCATGTACACAACATAAGACATTAGGTCCATGTTTTTCAGAGTGAACTTGCCACCAGTACTCCAAAATACAAAGAATCTCACAAAATCCTCAGGCAATGAAGGTTAAGCTACAGTGTAATGCTTAATTTGATTTAAAAAACCCCAAAACACTGCTTGTAATCATCAGGGTAGAAGACCTAGAAAATTGCACATGTTATTTTTATTTCCATTTAAAAATAACAACAGTGAAGCAAAAAAAAAAAAAAAAATACAAGGATAACAATAATAAAAGTAACTACATAGTCTGCTTTGTGCAGTACATTTCTTTCTTCACGCTCTGTAAGTGAAGGGTTGCTATTTATGGTATGCTCCAAGTCTGCTTTTCAGAAGACAGCCCAGCTTGGCTGGACAGCTTTCAGTTGCTACTGGAAATATGTCACTTATTAGGAACAGAGGGGTTGTTTATCACTGTCTCAAGGGTTACTTTGGCTGAGGCGAAGAATCAGCTCAGTTATATAATGGAAAGAGCTGGGTCAAAGGATAAGAAATTTATGTAGTGTGTGCTCGAGATTCTGGCAGTGCAGACTCAGTTTCTCTCTTGTATGTCTTGCACATATCAGGGTTATATAGCCCCCCCCCCCAAAATATCTGGCTGTATAGGTCCCCCATCCATCCCCAAAACAACCTTAGAACTATGGGGGCTGAAGTAAAAATTTTAAGAAACCCTCCCAAAACTTCTCAATCAAGATAAAGAGGTTTGTCTTAATTGCTTCTTTTGCCCTTCTGGTATCCAGTTAGCATTTGGTGTTGTTACCCAGACCTGCCACATAGCCACAGTTCCAGTCCTGGAGCAAACTAGAAATGCCATCTCTAGCAAAGATCCATATGGGTGCTGAACATCATCAGTCCTTTTAGTCCTCACCAGCATTAATAGGGGAATACTCCCTGACATAATCTCAGTTCTGGTTTCTGGTGAAACAGCAAAAAGGAACCCAATCCTATCTGCTTTACTTCACCAAGTACCACAAGGCATCGCAACAAGCCAGGGACAGTTACAAAGACTTGAACCTATGTTTCCATCTGCTTATGTAACTGTTAGATGTCCCAGTTCAGGGTAACCAAAACAACTTCTAGTACAAAAAAAAACGCAAAACAAACAAACCCAAACAAGCAAAGAAAAAAAGAAAAAAAAAGTATTCAGAGACTTTTTAAAACCTCCTCTCAATGTTTTAGTTCCCACTACCAAGGGCATCCTTCAGACGAAATGTTTAACCAAGCACCAAGTTTTCAAGCACAAACCCAATTACCATAATAACAACCCAGTAAACAAATACTGGTAAGCCAGCATCTCGCCCTAATTGCCAAACACACAAAACTGACTCCGGACCGCCGTGACCTCGGGTCCTCCTCGGGGGACGGCGGAGGGAGCCCCCTTCGTGGGGCACACGGGGCTGGGGAGCCCCCCCGGTTCCCTTCCCAGCACCTGTTGCGCCGCCACTTGGCCGCTGCAGAGGGGGCAGCAGCGGGGGCCGCCCGCCAGCCTCCTTCTTCCCACCGACAACTTCCCGGGGCGTAAACGGCCGCGCCAGGTGCCGCCCTCGCCGTGATGGGACGGCGGGCGTGGGAGGGAGGGGGGAGCCGGCAGGCACGGCCCGGGCTGGCAGCGCGGCCGCCGAGCTGCGGGCGAGGGGAGCGCTGCTGTGTGAGCGCGGGCTGCCCGCCCCCGCCTGACAGGTGCGCGCTCCTCCGCGGCGGCCCCGCACCAGCCCCGGCTCCTCCGACCCCCGCCCGCCACGGCCACGGATTGTTTAGTCCTTGGGAAGCTGGTCTGGGTCCAGATTTTCCTTTGATCCTTTTTTTTTTTTTTTCTTTTTAAGAGAGGGGGGAAAAAAAGCCAAAGGAAAACAAAACCTGGAGACACAGAAAAGGGCTCTAGGAAAAAGTTTTGGATGGGATTATGTGGAAACTACCCTGCAATTCTCCGCTGCCAGAGCAGGCTCAGTGCTGCCTTCTCCCCAGCGGCGCAGCCCGCGCCGGGCGCTGCTGAGAGACGCCCGGGCCTCGGTGCCGCGCCGCCAGTGCCTGCTGTGCCGGAGCCCCTCGCCCTGCCGGCCCAATGCTCCTCCTCGGGCTGCTCCTGCTGACATCTGCCCTGGCCGGCCGGAGGCAGGGGGCCGTCGCCGAGTCGGATCTCAGCAGCAAGTTCGCCTTCTCCGGCGCCAAGGAGCAGAACGGTAAGGAGCCGCAGCGCCCGCCGCTGCGCAGCTCGGGGCAGGGCGGGGGCGTGCGCCCGGCCGGCGCGGAACGGAGCGGAGCGGAGCTCTCCTCCCGGCTCCTCTCCTCCCGGCTCCTCTCCTCCCGCCGCGGGGCGGGAGCGCGGCCCCGGGGCGGTGGGCGCGGGGGCAGCGCGGCTCTGCCCGCCGGCTCCGGGTAAAAGGGCAGCGCTAAAAGGTTCGGCGGACGCGGGGGGAGCGCGGCGGCTCGCTCTTCTGCGGTACTTGAGGTGCAAAATGTGCCCCCCTCCCGTCCGCCGCCTCGCCCTGCTACAAATCCAAACAAACTGAAAAACAGCAACCTAAACCCAACAACAACCCGCGCACCTTTGTACCCTAAATGCTTCGCTCTCGGGGGGTGGATTTTTGTGTCTGTGCGTGAATGAGTGGTGTTTTGTACGGGCTGGAAACGAGCTAATCCTGCATAGGAAATGAGAATTACTTTCAACTTTCAAGTGTACCTGAAATGTTTAGAAAACTCTCAAATGCAAGTTCCCCTGGGCTGGGGCTGCGCAGAGCTGGAGAAAGACTCCTTTCATACAGCAAGGGCAGCTTCGGGGTGTGTAATTTGCTTAGCCTCTGAACTCCATATGATTTACATTATTCAGATTTTTAAGCGCCTTTCCTCTTGATCTGCTATTATGAAGTCATTTTAAAGAATACTTTACAAACTGTAACGTTATATACTGCATGAAACCATGCTTACTGTAGAACATCTAAAATTAAGGCTGTTTGCACACATTCGTGGAAACCCTGGTGTTTAAAGTACGGGGTGGGGGGCGGGGGGGGCGTGTTTGAAAAATTTAGTACTTAGCATGTCAGCTAGAACAAGCTTTCTCCCTGGGCACAAACCAACACAAAAGGCCAAGCTGGGAGCTCTCAAAACTCTCTGAACTGTAATGAAATAAAGCAGAAACACAGATTCGAGGCTAATTCAATTCTCTTAACTTTGAACTTGGGACACCCCAGATAAAAGTTCTAATAGAAAGCAAAGTTTTAGAGACCTCTGCGAGTGTTCTTTGAGTGGGTAGAATATGCAGTGCACTAACAAATTTAGAAGGGGGAGATTAATGCTGCTGTGGCCTGTTAATGTGATGATATATGGCACCTGCAGGCTGCCGGAGCTGCTGATCAAAGAGCAGCATGGGGATCAATCTCTAATCAGAGCAACTGTGAAGGGCCAGAGGAAAGTGATCAAAAGACTTAGAGACTGGGCTATTCTGACAGGAAACCAATCAGACTTTGTGCACAGTACAGGAAATTATCTGCTCTGTGTGAGAAATCACTCACTTTCTACCCCTTCCTATCCTACCTGGTGTTTAGAGGCTCTAGGGCATCAGTTTGTGATAAAATGGGCTTGGCAATTATATACTGATACTGTTATGCTGCCTTCTCTTAAATTTGCATGGTGTGCATATGGAGCTTATCAACACACAGAGTATTGTCATTGCTTTGCTTTAACTTTGTCAGGACTGGAAAGAAACCTGCTATGCTGTCAGTCTCCTCTAAAAGGTTTGTTCCAGGATTCCGGGATAATGCAGCTGGGCCCTGAAAGGCCTCCAGGGTGCAACAGTGGGAGCACAACAGTGTAAAAGCTACATCATACAGTATGGAAGCAAAACTGGTGCAAATAGGTGTAAGTATATGTGACAGTGCAAACTAGATTCTGTTCACATATATCAGAAATGCAGCTGCCTTAGGTCAGGCTTCAACTGGTTTGCAATGAAATTTGGCATGCTCTAAGATATACTCACTATGTCTTAGAACAACTGCAAAGCCAGGAGAAATTTTATATACATTAAAAAAAAAAAAAAAAAAAAACAAAAACTACCTGAAACTGTATTATGTGGTAGTTTATACTCAGATCAGTCCAGGTTCCCCTTGTAGCTTACTTTAAATTTGCTTTTTCATAGTTGTTGAATTGCAAAACTTACTTAAAAAAATAGCACAAGTTTAGGTATAGCTAAGTACCAACCTCTGACTTTTCTTAACTGATTTTAATTATTTGGGGGATCAGTAACACTAGTCCAACCAGTTCTTACTTGATTTAATTAGAGTGATTTTTACACTCTGCTGCAATCTAAAGATTGTATAGCTTTTAGCTAGAGGCAGGTTAAAACTCCCTGGAGTATGAGAATGAGATATTGCTGTTCATGTGCCAAATAATCTCTGGTCAGGAGAAAGGGAGATTTTTTACTCACACAGTCTACAAATAAAAATTCTGTCCTCAACTTGTAAAACTGCTAAGTGGCCAAGAAGTTTTGCAGTAGAATGGATTACAGTGTTACTCAGCTGCACACATGGGTGCTATAGCTATTGCTTCAAGGTGATGCTGAAGATGCATGTGACCAGTTATTAATTCAGTGGGACTACTTGTGTTTCAAAGGATAAGCATGTGCTTAAGGATTAACTAATATTAACTTATTTACTTATTCAAAATGACAATTTGACTCATTTGTTAATTGTTTGCATAAGAAGTTCTCTTGGTTTTGCTACATAGTGAATATTATTTTGGGTGGCAATTTCCTAGTGTAAATATTTTTTTTTGCAATTGTAAATTAAATATTTTAGAACATAGTGTTTTGCTGGTACCTCCTGGAAATTCAGTTTGTTGGTTGTTGTGGGGCCACTGTAGCTCTATTTGAAACCACTAAAAACTACCTCCATGTTTTTATTTGCCTGTCCTCTGTTACATTGAGATTTTCTTTAAGAACAGGTTTTATTTGTAACTCTGCTTGACAGCAAGTGAAAAAAATCCTATTTATATTTAATGTTTTTATTTTATTCCACTGAGTAAATAATCATCTAGAGGATCAAAGAAGTTTATGCAACAGTTTTCTGGAAAGTAAAGTAGTAGTAAATGGTGCATGTAGTGAGGGCTTCCATTTATCTGGGTGGATTTTATTTCTACTATGCTTTGTCAGATTATGCTTTGAAGGGTTTTTCATACTTAGGTGGCTTTATCATTTCTCTTATAGCTCTTTGATGTATTTACTACAATTTTTCCGTATTGAAGCAAAGAGTCAAGAAAATTTGACTGCTCAGTTTCTTTTAAATCACAAAACTCAATGTCATATTGAATTTGATTAATTGGATGTTTTACTTACTTCTACTTTCTTCATTTCTATCTACTTTTGACTCCTGTTTTCAACATAGTATCTTCATGGTGTTTCTTTAGCTTCAGAAATGTCTGAGGGGGCTGTTGGTAAGTTGAGTACTGTGAATGACTTAATTCTAGTGACTTAACTCTGTTAGTCTTGAGTGCACCTGCTTATGTGATGTTATTAGCTTAATCTGGATTTGATTACAACATGAGATGGCAGGAGAATCTAAGACCTGTTTTCTTGGCTGCCTTAGAACAAGATGCAGTAAATGCTTAAAGTAATTTTGCTAAACTATCAGCTGTTACATTTTCTATGAGAAATATGAGTGTATATACATAAAATAATGTAAAAGCTACTGTTGGATGCCATAAGCAATGATGTGTACAGCTTATGTGGTGTGTACAATTCAAGTGTAGTTCTGAATGACTTGAGAAGGCCAAGGACTTAAGGTCAGTTAGAAACTCACCAGGACTGATTGTCCTGCAGTCAGTTTCAAGTATGAATGAACTGCAGTAAATAGAGTTGCTGAAGTACATCTTAGAAAACTGAGGCACTTACTTGATTTCTGTCAAGTCTGTAGCGCAGGTAATGTGTCAGTCATGATCTGTCTTTTCACAGATCTCAAAAGGAATTAGGTTGTTTTCTTCTTTCTTCACATGAATGGAAACCTCTAATAATAAGTTTCACTAACTGAACACTTCATAATCTATTTCTTAAATCTTCTGAAATGGGGAAGATTTATGTAGCTTATAAAAACCAAACGCAAAAGTGTGTCCTTGAGACAGTTTGAAACTTGCATATTTCAGGCCATCCTTGGGAAAAGTTGGTGGATGCATCTGGAACTGAGTGAGTAGCTGAAGTGCCAGAGGAGGATTCTCTCATCACCTCGACGTGTGTGTGGCCTGCCATGCCTACTCTGAACCACACAGAGGATTCCCTGATTTGTGTATGTCCAAAGAGAGCTCCCAGTTACTTCAGGGAGCAGGACAGCCTTGCAACAAAGGGTTTCTGATTAAGTTTCTTTAACTTGGGCTGAACATCAGGAGAACGTGTGGCTCTCCAAGTGATGTGGCACATTGAATCCTTACAGACAGGAATGTCAATCATTTTGCTTGAAAGCAGAATAAAAATTTGACTGCAAAATTCTGTCTTATAACTGAAGATATTTTATCATGGTGTGATGCCACTTTCACTGGCTCATGTTGAATTGAAGAGTGCCAGCACAGCCTATTGACTGCTGCTGGCTAGCAAAAATTGTCTTAGTTTTGAGAAGATAAGGAAGAATAATAGATAAGCTGTGTCATCTGAAGGGAAACTTGATAGCGATACAAATTTTTTCAAGTCTGATCTATTTCTGCCTAGTCCAAGGCTTGTTTTGAAATGTTTTAAAGCTGTTTTCCTGGAAAGTAATGAGTTACAACACATCCTCTTTTGACTTTAAGCAGAAGATTGCGGCAAATTAGAGAAGTTGTTTAACACAACAACAAATTGCAGAGGAATTTAAAAACCTGTTTTAAAACGGTTTTTTTTGTGTTTGTAGTTGACTTGTGGCATATTTGCCATTCAGCAGAGTGATGCTTGGGACTTCTCCTTAGTCCTGTTGCTTCCCTCAGTTTCTTCTGTTAGGTAAAATAAGGGTTTTAAAAGCACAGACTTTTTATTCCTTGTCTCAAATATGTAGTCATTCCAACCTGTCCATGTCTTTCTTTAGGGTTGGAATGGAATTTAGTGTAAAATGGAGTCTTGAATGGTGTAAAATCTTATTTTTGCATTAACTAGTTCTTATTAAATTTGTAGATTGGACTTCAAAGCTTTATGTCTTGTTGTCTGGGGGCTTTTTAGTTGTCTGTCAGTTAGATATAGTTTTATAATGGAGAAGAAACATGAGGCATACCCTGAGTCAGGGACAGCTGTATTGTCAAAGAGCTTATGTTCAACTTTGTCTTTCCATAAACATAATGTCTTTTATATCTTAGAGCTTTTTCCAGACCCTTTGAGTTTTAATCATTGCATAGTCAACATGTAATAGCAAAGTACTGGTTTACATCATACAGCAGTGGTTGTGAATTATAGCAGTGGTTTTGGGGGTTTCTGTCTCTGTTGGGTGGTTGCTGCTTTTGGTTTTTGCTATGTCTGGCAGTTCCTGGTTACTAGAAAGAGGATGTGCTGAGCAAGCCCACTTCCCTTATCGGGAAATGAGCCTCTTCAATTGCTTTATAGATAGCTCTTGGCTTTGCCAGAGAGCCATGCCTTTGCTTTTTAGTCCCAAAGTGCGTGCCATGGGAAATACACTTCTTGGTGTGTAAGCATCTTAAGAATTGGCCTGTACAGATGTAGCCTTTTAGCAGAAACCAGCATGACTTAGAAAAAGTTACAGGAACAGAAAGGAAATAGAGCTTACACATAGAAACAGTTATTTTAGTAGCACTTAGGTGTCTGTATGAGTGCTTTGTTGTTTCAGAGTTTCTGAGAAATTAATTGCATATTAAAACTTACTCAGCCCTGTCATTCCCTTTTGGGGAGAACTTTTTCAGCTTGTGTTTGAATGTGAAATGCTTTTATTTAAGTAGGAAAGTGAAAATTCATAATGTGTTATTGTGCAGCTAAAATATCAATTGGTGTTTTGAAGGGGCTTTCTTAGACTGTAGGATGTTATTTTAAGGTGACAAGGCCTGGAAAATTTACTCCTGACTCAATCCATAGACATCCTAGCCTTAGGGTTCATCTGTCTTCTGATCACCTCTTCTTGGCGTCATTCTACTGAGATTTTTCAAAGAAATCTTCAGTGTTACATTGGGCTATTTGTGTTTAATTTCATGATTCTACAGCATACTAAGCAGTCTTCTTATGTGTGAAGATACCTCATCTTTACAAAGCATGTGTACATTAACAACTCACTACATTTCCATAACTTGCTCAGTTTCCACAGCAGTTGTTTGGCTGGGTGACAAAAGGCAGGACTCTGGGTGCTCTGGGAGAAAGTCTTACACACAGAGAGTATAAGAACTATTAAAAAACTAGTATAAACAAAGGAGAAAGCCCAGCTAATTCCTTTATCTCCTGCAAGCCTTCTGCATTAGGGTTTGCAAGTGCTGGTTTTTTTCTGATCTTAATTAGTTTTCTTCCTGCTATTGCATCTCTGTTGAGCATGCCTTCAGTTTTGGACTTGGGTGTTCTCCCTGTGTAGGCATGACCTAATATTTGCCCTGAGCTTGGAGCCTGCTTGGCTTCTTGCCACAAGTCCTGTGAGTGTGTGCCACCACCAAGCCATGGCAATGTGCTTTTTCACCTTTGCTGACCAGACCCTCATATGAGCTGGCTGCAACTGAAGTTAAAAGAACTCCTCAGCTGTTTAGCTGTGTCTCTTTGAGCCACTGGATTATTATTCTCATTTTCATGGGCTAATTTAAGACTATGCAGGTTAACTCTGCAGTGAGGATCTTCACAGTGATGGTTGCTGCTTTTGTTAGTGGAATTTTATTTGCTTTCTGCAATTTTTATATGCAGGTGTTTGGAGCTGGGGAAAGAGGATATGAATTTAACTCCCTTTAATACAGTACAGGCAGAAAGAGAAACAAAATAAGAAAATTTTCAAAGGTTATTTCCCATGAAGTGGCATCCTTTTATACTACTGAGAATGAGAGCTGCAAGGGAATAATCAATAGCACCTTTTTTTTTTCTGCAGCAATGTGCCTTTTAGTGAATTAATTCCCATAAATTATTCTTTAAACTTGCCATTTTGTGGTAAATTCATTCAAGGTATCATTATAAACATGGGTGTTTTAAGGAGATTCTTCTAGTATGAAGGTCACCTCTGTTCCTACCTCCCTGAAAGCCCAAAACACTGAAATTTCTTGTTGAATTAGTTAAAACTTGTTATTAGCTGCATTAAAACAGCATGCAGGCATTGCTTAGTTTGATCACTGTTGTGCTGATTTCTCCACATGAAGTGGAGGGTACTACTGATCCTGAATAAAGCTTGGTGAAGTCAGGCAGGCCAGGGCTTTCCTTTGGTCATGCATGGTTACCTATCCTAATATGTTCCCTATGATACAACTGTACTACCAGAGGAAAGCAGGGGAGGTCTTCCTAGTTTCAGCAAATATCTGGCATGGCCAGTGATAGTTTGGGGTGCTGGATCCCTTATCACCCTTTTGTGGCTCTTTTTGAAACTTTAATCTGTCTGTCTCAGAAAAAGCAAAGAATGTCTTGGGAAGAGGAAACAATGCTGCTTGTGTTTTCTGTACAGTTAATTCATTTTTACATTGCTGCTGCTGTAATATTCTTATTATAAATTGGCAATAAATCATGTGAGAAGGTGGGGGGGGCAAGGAGTTAGATGCTGCAGTTAATTAGGGAATTGGTCCTGTAATCTGATAAATGGGCTTCAAAATAGGTTCAAGCAGTAAAAGGTAAAGGAGTGGTGCCCTTTTTGTAGTTTCAATATTCTACGTCTTTAAACCATTACTCAGTTTGGCACATACCAGCAAAGTTGTAAGTTTCTGTGTGTGTAAAATACTAGGGAGTGTCATGTTTGAAGAGTAGTTTACAGTGGAAAAATTATTTTGGAAGTGCTCTTAGCACACCTTCCCTGTCAATGTGTAGCTCCTAATTTCTCTATGCCTCTTTTTCAGCATTATTTGTTTAAAAGCACATGAAGTGGGAAAGTGACCTTGCTGGAAGAGGTACTTATTTCTGAATTAATGCACAGTATCACTTGTTTCAATTGTTATCTATAGTTATAGTATTTTTCACAAAACTCAGTTGTCCAGTCTTTTACTAAACTGTTATCTAGGGAGCTTCATTGGATGAGATATTGTATGATAGCAGCTAGAATATCTAAGTTTGATTATATTTTTGGTTTTATTATTTTTTGTCCCCCAGTGTAATTCTCTGTGTATCCATCCAATTGTGTTCACCCTTGTTCCAAACAATCCTAGGGGCTCCGAGTTCCTCCTTGGATTGACAAGGAAACCAGCACTCATTTTATGCAAGAGTTAAACATTAAAAAAAGACATATTGCACAGGAAATTCTTTTGCTGTGTGTGAAGGTATGGCATTTGCAAACTGAAAGTGTTGTTCTGACTATTCCACCGGTAGTGGAGAGTTATATGAGGCCACTTCCATCTGCAGAGAATCTGTTTCACTTGCTTGTGGTTCTGGGGCTCATTCAAACGCTCTAAAACAAAATAAAAGGAATGGATGTAATAACTTCTTTATGGAAAAGTCATAAAAAGCTACAGGGCCATGTAAACAAATTGGGTCATTTACAAGATGTTTAAGTGATGGATATTCAGTCCAAATTCAAAGGTGTGGATTAGGTTTTTACAGTCATCTTGACTGAATTTTGCCCTCAACAAGATTTTCTTTCTCTGCCAGGAATTCCTTTGACACTACAGATGACAAATTTTCAGAAAAAGTGTTTTCAAACATTTCAGTGCATTCACAGTAAAGCCAAGTGCAGGAGAACAATTCAGTACTGTGATTTGTTATTTTTCTAGGTGAATGAGGAGCCTTTCTTAATCTTCATGGTTACACTGTGAAGCTGTAGTGGAACTTTGTAGTGTTCCCAGGGAAAATCAACTAAAAGAGTTTCCCTTCTGGATTCAAACATGCCTGAACTAATTACAAAGCAACCATTTTGGCTCTCTGCTCTGTCAGTATAAACAGGTTTGCACAGAACAGCAGTGACTGTGATCCAAGCTAAGCTGTGTTAGTCACAGAAACGTGTGTTGTATCTCATTGAAGTACTGATCGTCTTATCCATGGTGTGTCACCTCATAAGGCCTTCCTGATTTTGTCACTTGTTGGAGAGGAGTGAAAAATATGATAACTACAACTTCTGCATGTTAAGATGCATTCTGTGGGTCATTTATTTGCTTTGATGTAAATATAAGCCTAAGGATGGACAATTTTCTCACATTTGGAGGGGAGGGATATTGGTGTTAGCTACTATGAGGTGCTTCCCTTCTCATGAGATGTGCTTGCTCTCTGACTCCCAAAGCAACTTCAGTTACCTTTCATAACTCTTCATGCACTAAAATCTGCAGATCATTTCAGAAAGAAAATAACTTCGTGAAGCACAAGTCTGGAGTTAGTAGTAATTAAGTGTACGTGGGTGAAGCTCTCTATATGTATGTACAGTGCTAAATAATGAACTGTTGATGTATCTCTCTTGTGCTTGATAATGTGCCTGTGAAACTAACAGTTCTTACCTGGAAAATGCGTATGTGTGATTATGCGGCATTTGAAGAAGACCTTCAGAAAGTGATTAGAATGAAAGTTGCTTCAGACAGTGTCAAGTATAAAAGGTTTATATGTATATTATTGACAATTTGTGTTTCAAAAATAATTTTGGAGTAAGTGGTCTATCTTAATATGTCAAGGCTTCCAAGTCTTACTACTTAGTTGGTCTGTTGTTACACAGGAAGGTTCATACCTACCAACATTTCTGTTGCTTGTGAAGCTATAATGGATCTGAAAGGGAGGTAAAACCTCTTAATTGACAGCTAACAAGTAATGGCTCCAAAACAAACATGATCTCTATAAAAGGGGATTAGACAGTTGGATTTGACCTTGCCTATTGTTTTAAAATATGGCTAAACATTCTTGATGGCCTTGCTTTCTTTGTGTCATTCAAAAATCCCAGGCCCAAGGTGCGCTGCATATTTATAGGCAGACTGGAGTCTGAAACTTTAAATACTGTAAAAATTTCTGCTAAGCACTCACTATATTTCTCACAGTACTTGCTGTATGAGTACCTATGAGAAGTCCCAAAGTACTTGCCTGTAGTGCTAAGGCATTCTTGAGCTCCTTTTGAAATGGAGATTGAATTTGTGACAGTTGAGTCTTTCAACAATCCTTACCTCTCTGCCTAAGAGCCTTCATAAAGATTGGCATAAGTTGCTGAGAACAGCCTTTTTTTTTTTCCTTTTGTTTCTTCTTCCTTGGGAATCTTTATTCTATACCTGATCTCAGTACCTGCAAGAACTGGTATGTGTGTGGGGAAGTGGGTGTCCCAGGCTGAGTCCAAACAGTACTGACATAGATTTTGAGTTCAATAATTTCCATTTGAAGAGATACCACTGAGATTGTCTTTGATATTACCTAACACCTCAAGAATGCCACACCTCGGCAGAGTATGACAGTAAAGAGAGCTTTGTTGCTTAAATACCTGCCTGATTTGCAACATTTCCATATTGCTTGTGGGGAAAAAGATGGTTTTGTATAGTTGTCAAGTAGAAAGATAAACATGTTTCTAAGTGTGTGCCTGCCTTATCAGCAAGAATCTTACACAACTCTGATGGGCCTCATTTGTCAAGATGGTGTGGAGGTTGGTGTAGCGGTAATACCCAATGAAGTAGCAGTGAAATGTTTCCAAATTGTTACTGCTTTTAACATAGTTAAAAGAAATTAAAGAAAATAAATGAAAACTCTGTAGTTTGAAAGAAAGCAGGGGAATCCAGGAATCTCTTGTTTTAAGTTGGCTTGGGCAAGCAATGGTGAATATTGGAGTTAAAAGTATTTTGACTGAATTTAAGGTGGTCTGTCAGTGTGTTAATAGGTCCTAAAACATTTAATAAATTGTGTAGAGTTTAAATAGTGAACTTTTATGTTTACATGGAGATCAACTAATGCTAGGTAACATGACAATATTTATATTTTACTTTCATTTTCTTGGGTTTGGGAAGAATGGAATCTTTTCTGCTCTTCTGCATGTCAACTGTTCTTAAAATCATTTAATTCCGGGCAATAGAGGCTTTTGAACATGTGTATGCTCAGCCACCGCCAAGCTGCATATTGAGCTCTCTGCTCCACAGAGGGATAACATGTGGCTGAAGAGGGTTCACAGCATTATGGTTTTGGAATTTGTGTGTACCCAGATGCTGCTACTGAGTACAGAATATAGGAGCTCTTGGTTTCTCAGTCCTGATTCCCTAGCCCTACTCTAGGATCTTCAAAACCAATTTTGGAATAGGTAGGAGTTTTTTGTTTGGCTTTTTTAGTGGTGTTTTTTTAATTAAATTTTTTAAGTGCATGGTCATATATTTATTAATAACTAATTTATTAAGAACAAATTTTTATTGCTGTCTCTACTGCAACCCCTTGGCTGATTTAAGACTTCAGAGTCAACTAAAATATAATGATTTTCAGAGGTAGCTGGATTTCTCAGTTACATTTTCCTTTCCATTATTTTGCTGAATATTCATTACTTTGAAGCTCAAAGTCTACTCTAAAAGGTATCTTGTAACATACAAGATAACATAAAAGCAAGCTATTATCAAAAATATTAATTTCTGTCCCTGCTTTAGTCAAATCCTTAACATAAAAGCAGTTTCTAAAGTTGCTAATTGCTATAAAGTATGCTATTATATCTACTAGCAATTTATAATGTGTACTAAGTATGCATGCTTTTTTTATAAATAGTGTGTTACCATACCAGCTGACTAGCTGTAATCCCTGGACTTCCCCACTGACAGTACTTTGGACTGGATAGATGCAAAGATGTATTATGGAATTGTTCCCTAAGATACACAAAAGGGCTTGACCTTGAATGAGGAATTCCATTGAAGCTGGGAAGTGATTTGATCTAGTTAGAATGAAAAAATTACATGATGCACATTTGCAAGATCAAGACCTTGTCATTAATTCAAAACCTGGAAAAGGGAAATATCTTGATGACTTCTTTTTCAGATTTTTGGCTATGTCCATTAAATGTGAAATTAAACTCAGCAATTGTATTCATGTTTGCTATGGTGGCTGTGCCTGTCTAGCTATAAAAATCATTAACTGCATCTGAATTACTTATCTGGAAAAAAACCAAATAATAATGGTTAAAGTGTAATGAAGTTTATTTATGTAAAATAGTATTTGAAAGATAAAATCTAATCATGCTTTCATATTTTACGTTTTGTTTTCTTTTATAGCTTTCTTATACTCAATAAGCTAAGGAGTCCAAGCTGTATGCTGTCCAACAGTCACAGTAAAATACTCCATTTACTCCATTTGCAGTAAAATACTATGGACAAATATGAATATCTGTGCTCTTGATAAAAATTTGATAAAAACTGTAACAAAACCCCCCATGCTTCTGCCTTTATGGCAAGGGAGAATTGCTCTTTTTGCAATTGGCAGAATAGCTAAACAACATTGAATGCCTTAAAGTATAAGGAAGTGATATATGTTGAGAGGTAAAGACAGAAATGTGAAAGAAGTCTGTGTTGAAAGTTAACAATAGAAGAAACTAAGATGTTGTGACAACACTGCATGGAAATTGTTTTTCTTTGTGTCTTTTTTTTTCTTTCTGTAGTAGAAGAATGAACAAAAGGGCTCCAGCACAGTAGCTCTTCTTTGATGATTACTGAATGGGGTTAATTATTTTTTTCATCCTGTTGTGCATGGGGAGCTTATTTGATACTTCTAGATTGTTATCACCTGATTTTTCCATCATGTAGAGATATTTAAAAGGGGAGTTTGGCAGTCTTTTCACTAGTACAGGACATGAAGCTGTAAACAGCAATGACAGTGGTCAGTTCCTAAACACTGCAATATACTGGCTTGGTTTGTCCTCAGCATTACTGACAGCTCTTTTTGATGGGCTGTTCCTCAAAACACAGGGTGTGTATGGTGTTGGTGGTTTAAACCTGTAGGTAATCAGGGCTCATATCCCAGGGAGTGAACAAACAAACATTCTTTCAGCTGTTACAATTTTTTCATGCTAAAACATTTTTCAGTGTCACGTAAGCATTTGTATGTCTGATGAACTGCAGATAAAGTAGCAGATGCTTAGGCTTTTTATCAATATTGGATTAATAACATGAGCAATCTCTATTTTCCTGTGTTTTTTTTTTTTCTGGTGCACCAAAATTAACATATCAGACATAGCCTTTCAAATTACTTGTCTTCTGTGTGGCCAGTAAGTGTGGCTTTCAGGGATGACTTTGTACCAATACTCATCATTATTTTAAACAAGAGGAAATTATAATACTTCTAAAAATCAAGACCAAAGCATTTAAAAAAATGAAACCTATGAATGGCAATTGGGAAATCATAAGTCTCTGAAAAATTATCCATATATTTACTTTTCTGGCACGTGCTTATGCTGCTGCTGGGAGCTTGATCCTTAAAGCCAGAGGATAGAATGCAACAAACTGCTCAGTGGTACCTTGGTGCCAATATAGGTAATATAGATTCACTGCAACCTTTTTTTTTTTTTTTTTTTCACTTTTTAAAAAAATTATTTCATAATGCTTGAAATGTTTCTGAGGATAAATAAAATTGCAAAGGAAGAAGGCTTCCCTTCTTCTCTTCTTCCTGTTTTTTTTTTTTTTTTGTTTGTTTGTTTTTTGTTGTTTATTGTTTTTTTGTTTTTTTGGCGGGGGGGGTGGTGGTTTGTGTGTGTGTGGATATGTATGTTTTGGAATTTTTTTTTTTTTAAATAAACTGAGCCCTAAGGAAAAAGTGTGTGAACCAGACGGTGGTTAAAGGGTTGTTTTTTGATTAGGAAGGTCAGCATCTTGCACCTGCCAGAAAGACTTTGATCAGAAATTGTTAGATGCGTATATTTATGAGGATGGGGAAAACAGGAGGAAGAGGAGCTTTGGTAATTTCTCTGCCCCTAAGCAGCCCTGGAGCCTCTGGAACCACCTTTAGCAGAAATAAGTTCTAATGGTGGGCATCAGGCTTGAGTGCTCAGCTGTCATCTGCTTTGTCACAGTTAGAAAGGGCTAGAGGGAAAGATCTTGCATCCTACTGGAGTTGTCTGGGGTACAGGCAACTTCTTTCATTCTCTGAAAATGAAAGGTTTGCATTTTGTTTTTAAGGTGAGTACCCTTGTTCTTAAAATTCTTCCTGAACTGGAATTTCCTTCAGCTCCACAACTGAAGCCTTCTGCATGGAATTCAGCTTCTCTGAATTTTATTCCTTTATTAATAGAGTATCTGGTACATTGTTTCTAGGTGCAATATTTTCCCCACTTCTTCAAACCTCTATTTACAAATACCAGTTCAAATAAGCAATATTACATTCAAAAGGATTGTGTCCAGAAAATAACTCCCTAAATAGCTTCAGATAGTTACTTGTCTTTTTTAAGGTAAAGTAAAATATTTCTATGTTGTTAATTTCTGAGGTAGGAATAATTCTTTTCTTTTCATAGCTTTCTCATAATTCACTTCAGAATTTTACCATCTTGATCTCTCTGCAGGCAGTTATCTAATGATGATGCCACCTCCAACAATTTTATTCATATGCAATTTAAATATACACTTTTCAAGCTGTAGCTGTATATTAGGCTTTAGGTATGTCAACAACTTTGTTGAAGCACTTGCAGAAATCTTCCAGGATCATGAAGATCTTTTTATTACTGCCTTGAGGCAGAAGTGTTGCCAGGGACTTCATTTAATGACAGTCTCTGTGTGTAACACTTCTGTGATATTTCTTGGTATCATGGCATCGTTCAGGTAGTAACAAAGCATGAGCAGTTGAAAACACAAGGCTGAGGTTCTGTTCTTGTATCTCAGTTGAAATTAGGTTTAGCTACTACCTGAGTTGGCTTTCAAAGAAATACAGAGATGAAGAGGGTGTGAAGACAGTGCTGGTCTTCCATCTGTGTTGGTGCTGGAGGGGATGTGAAGGCTCTTCTTTAATTGTTTGTGAGGGTTTTGTTGCTTGTTTTGTTATGTTTTTGCCTTTCTCTCCCCCCATTCATGCTGGAGGTTTGAGACAGTGACTGACATCCCCTATTACTTGCTGCAGGTTAGCACACTGTTCTGACCAACATGAAATTGGAGAATTGCTTTTGGTCCCCATAAATTCCTTTGTAAACACTAAATTTTCTTGCTTTACAATAATGTCTGCAATTAGAGCAACCTTTTATGAACTACTTTGAGGTCCTTATCTACCATTTGCATCTGTTAAGAATGTAGTTGCTGTTCTGTTGCCCAGCTTTATACAACTTTGTGTCTGTTTTAGTATTTTTTGAGATATTTACATGGAAGATGTGACTAAATAGTCAATTTGTCAAATTTCATTTTTAACTTGGGGAGACTGTAGGAACCAGGGCTTGAAAACAGAACTAGAATCTTTGAGAAAGAGAAGAGAAATGGAACAGAATTATGGGCAGAAAAACTGCAAAGTTCACTCAGACATGACTCCTGCTCACCAAGAAAAAATTAAATAAGAATTGGCAGTTTACCTTGTAAATATGGATATTTTTAAAGAAGTAAAACTTAATGGTAGGTAGCTTATATAATTAATATTAGGCTGAGGAGAATTCAAGAAAAAAATACTGTTGATTGTACTCAAAAAGAAGTGCTTTGTATTTGAGATGAAACAATTTTATTAAAGGTAGGCAAGGTAATTAAAGATATGGAATAATATGTGAATTTTGAATATCATCAAGTAGTAATGAGGCCAAAAGGAAGAGATAAGGTTAGGTATAATGCTGTGATCTCAAGACTGTAGATTAAAAGAAAGCACTAGGGAATGAAACCAGTGTGCCAAGGCAATTCCCTGGGAAAGTTCTAGAAGATAACAGCAGCCATTCCAGGACAAATTAAAGGTATAGTTGGCTCAGTGTGCTTTGCTTCACATACCCAGTAAGAAATGTAACAATGATTCACTGGACTATTCTCCTGCCTTACAGTGTTGCAGGAGTCAGAAATGTGTACAAGTTGCCGACAGAATTTGGGTGTTTGGTAGCCCAAGGGATTTTTGAAGTCTTGAAAACTTTTTCTATTTACAGTTTCTAGTGAGAAAGCTTAACCACATAAGTGATAAATATCTTATTTTGGTTGTTTCATGCACACTGTTGGATCATTTTATTTGGTATCATCTTGCTCTTTGGTTTTGCCTATGATTTTTAAGTTTGATCAGCTGTTGTGGAACCTCAGCTAGTAGCTGCTCCAAGCCTTGTACCTGCCACACTGTTCTGTGGAGTGTTTATGTGTTTTCCTGTAGCAAATATGCATGTATATGTGCAAAAATACACAAAAAGTATGTATCTTCTGGTATTTCAAGTATTAAAAAATACTGGGAAGCAGTATTCAAGATATGAGAAGACCCTGGATTTACACAGTAATAGTGTTTTCTCTAGCTTTCCATGCTTTTGCCTCAAGTTCCTAATATTCAGGTTTTCCTCTCAGATGTGTAGTCCTGTCCCAGTAGGACAGATAGCAGCTCTGCACATGGGAAAGATGCTCAGAAATTGCTTTGTGTTGTGCTCAGGTCTGGAAGTGATAGAGACTGCAGTGACTCAAAACTATAAATTTCACAGGATCAACACATTTCAATGTTCCACTTCGAGTATATCATTGTTAATATGGGTAAAAGATGCTGTAAATCAGGTGGTGACAGTAAAAATGGAAAGTAAACTTTCTCAAGTGTTCTTTCCTAGTGTTAAGTTGTGGTGTCAAGTGGTGTTCTGTTTGTTTTGGCCTTGGTTTCCTTCCCATAGACCTTTTTTTCATTTGTAAACCTTCATGGACAGAATCTATTCCTCCATTATGCCTCTGCCTAAGAGCAGAGACTTAAGGGTTTGGAGTTTTTTTAGTCCTTGCTGATTTTAGATCCTAGTTTGAAGGAAAACCTGCCCCTGGGGGTAAGCTGGTTCTTCAGTGTGGCCAGTGATATTAAGATACTGCAAAGGAGTTGCTGGTCTCCCATCCTGTTCCTTTCCCTATTTTAGACTTGAATTTTATTTCTTTAGGGTTGAGTTTCTCTCATGAGGTAGCCCCACCTTTGTCTACCTTGTGTGTGAGTAGTGATTGATTTCCACTCCCCCCTCCTCTTTAAACAGAATATTTTCTAGGGTTTCTTACATGAAGAAAAACATATTTTAGAATACCAGATGCTTCACCTATCTATCTTTCAATTTTTGCTTGAGTCAGCATTTGGATGCCATTCTGCATTTAGGAATGGGGTTTTTGACTGCAAGCAAAAAAAAAATATTCTTAGAAAAGTAGAGGAAAATATTTTAGAAAAATAGAGAACTTGTGTACCTCTGGTTTGTTCTGTGCTCTGAAGTTCCAGTTCTTATGCATGGAATAAATAACACCTGCTCAAATGATAATCCTCCCTAACCTCATCAGGTAGAGATGACCACATAAGAACTAGATGCTTATTTTCTAGTAGTATTTTTAAAATCTGCAGTTCTGAAAAATGACACACCACTATTTTGTTTAAATTGTCAAATTGAAAGTAACCTTCAAATTTACCCTGGAAAATTATTTGTAATTTATATTGAGATGATTTAGAGGAATAATTTTCAAGATTGCCTTTTATATTTAGAGAGAACCTAGCAATTGAACTATTATTTGTTTTGGTTTTTTCTCTCTAATGGATTTTGGGAGAATGAATGAATTATGCAATCATGAACAATCTGATGCATGCTCTGCTGAAATTTGGATGACCCTGTGAAGTCAAGCCTGTAGTGAACCAAGCCTGGTTCTTGGTAGGCAGTGCTAAGAGCAGGGACTGATGTCCCTGAGGATGGTCCAGTGCCATACTGCTTGCCAGGGGCTCTTGTCTGCTGGAAACCTTTCCCAAGGGAAAAGCTGCTTGCTGTGAGATTTATTTCTTGGTTGCTGCTGGATCCAGTACTGATCTCTTGAGCCTTTTCCCCAGGTCTCCTGTCTCTGCCTTAGGAGGGTGTGAAGGTATTGGGGGAGGAATGAGGAGAAATAGATGTTTGGAGCACTGACTGAGAAACACGATTCATATTTGGGCAACATTTTCTGACCTAATTCACTGCAATAATTAGACATTTATCAAAATACAGGCTGAAGTGGTACCGTGCCAGACAAAATGTAATAGAAATCTCAGATCAAGTTGCTAGTAGTTCCTTTTCTGGCTCGCTTTCAAGTGTGCCTGTGAGCGCAAAGGAATGGCATGTATTTATGCGTTTGTAAATAAGATCCCACACATTTTCCGCTTGAGAACATGCACTCGGACCTTTTATGGTCTGGAAGGGGTGTTGCCCTCTGTCTGTGAGCTGCCCAGAGAACTACACATTTCCAAGTATGCAGTTCAGAAACTTACAGCTAATACTTCGTAAACTTTGGTTTAAATAAAGAAGTTTAGGGGATTAAAGGCAAAAAATGTAAATTTTTTTCTTTTTTTTCAGTAGTAAAATACTTTAAGATAAACAAATAGGTTTTAAGGTTGATGGTTTTTGCTAACCTAATTTGCCTCATTCAGGTTTGTTTATAAAAATGACACTTAAATCAAGCTCTCATGACTGTGTGTCCTCTTTTCAAAATGTCTGTTTATCAAGAGATGCAGTTGATAATGTCTTTTTAAAATATCTAAAAGTCTTTCTAGCTACTCAGTGTCAGTTGATCATAATGGAACAATAGTATCTAGCGATAATATTCTTAGGAAAAAATCTCGCAAACCAACAAAAATTCACCCAAATGAAATGGAAATATTTCAAAAATATTAGTTTTCTGCAGGCAAATTTCACCTATCAAAGAAATTTTGATTCAATTTGAGTGATCTCCAGCCCTGAAAGATGAATGCAGAACATTAAAATGTCACTGTCAAAAAGCATCATTGTCTCAAGAAGGCACAAATAAAATAATTTACTTGTGTAGCAATTTAGCTGCAGAGAGTATAATAAATATGTGCTTTCTTTTATGTGAAATGGCATAGTGTTTTAGGGAACCTGTAATGTGCCCTACAAAATGTGTCCAGGTGGGGTTTAATTTTCCATCAACTCTTGGAAATTGCAAATAGTCTGAAGCTATTGGACAGTTGGAAACACTTGAAATATGTACAAGAGCTAGATAGTTTTTAGTTCTTACACCATGATGCCCACAGTATCCACTCTGTTTTATACTAAAAATTTTTAAATAGGTTTTCTTAAAAGTGGTTACTTTCTGTCTTTGGATTAATCAGAAAAAAAGCCCTTTAATACTTTCTGGATAAGAAAAATGCCTACAGGAAGAAGAATAATCACTTGTTGAATACTAAAAGGGGTAGGTTTCAAAATTCCAACTCAGTTTCCCAAAGATGCATTGTACCATGTGGATCTTTGTGCAGTGAGATGGGAGAGTTGCCATAGAAGTGTTTTTTATTTCAGGACTGTTTAATTAGGTCAAAGTAAAATAACAACAAGCTGAACATTGTAAAGACATGTTTCATATGTATCATATATTTTCAATTGTGGTGCTTTTATGTGTTCTAAACATTCAGTTTCAAATCAAGATAACGTCTTTGGGAAGCTGGGGTTTTTTTTCTACTCAGAAAAGATGAATTGCATGTAATATCCAGTTCCCTTTCTCTTAGGCTCCCTTTGGTCATACCGTTCTGCAAAGGCAGAATTGGTGCAGTTAAGTTCCCAGAGGTCTAAATTTGCAGTCAGTGGAGACATCCATAAAGAATTTGGCTTAAAAATTTGCAAGTGGGCTGTGTGCAAGTTCTCAGAATCAGTCCGTACAAGTAGGAATTCAGACAATTAAGATTACCTTGCAGAGGCTTCCATACTATAGGGAGCTTTCTCTCCAAGGTCATGTTCTTGCATTGACTGGTGCTATGTAATCTTCGAAAATATGTAACCCTACCATAGATGAACCAAGGAAGTAATTCCTGTTCCAAAGAAGTAAAAATCAGTGGCATAGCAGAGTTTCTAGGGCACTTGCTCAACTTAAGTATTTGCTACGTTGTGTAGGCCTAGAAATCCCAGTGCCACTAGTTAATTAGTGGTGTGATCCTGAACTTTGCTCAGCCAGAGGCAAGCAGAGCTATTATTTAAGTGGAAATAAGTGAGCAGGATTAAAACAGAGAAAATTTGGCCTCAAGGGGATCAAGTGTATTCTTAGAATTCAATTGTCACTTAATGTGTTTAATTATCTCTCGATTCACAGGGCATGCCATGTGCAATTAACTGGAGATACAAATAACTAATCCACAAATTTTTTAGTTAAAGCTGCCTTTTGATGTTAGCCTAAACTATGTCTTCTATGAAGTATTACTCTAGAAAGCAGGACACCATCTTTTTATTTTCCTGTCTTCTTTAGTTTTTGTTTCTCCTGCTTCCTTATATCAGTTTACCTTTTGTGCTCTTTTCCCATTTCTAGCTGCCTATGGTGGTTATTGGTATCATTATACGGTATGGGTTATTTTCTCCTCTGTGTGATTTTGTAGTTGATGTTGGTTAGTGATGTCATTGCTGAAGGCATGAGCTGGGTGACTTCTCAAAGGTCTTATTGACCTCTCTTTCCTGTGCTTGCACATTAAACTTGTTCCTCAGTTAGCCATACTCAGTATCACGAAGCTGATTCATGTTTCAGGTGCGAATCACATGCATGACTTACTAGACAGGAGCTGGTTCTCCTGTGTTAGATACGATGTGAGTGCTTTGATCCTGATCAGGAAACTCTTCAGAGGGACTCTGTGCTGAAAGATCAGCTGCTGCTTCGGTGCATTGCTAGGTTGGGGTCAGAGTGTGGAGTATCTTGTAGATTCAGATCTGTTTCTTCTGCTCCAGTGACTAGTGGTAGTTAAACTGTAAAGGATGATAAAATAAGGTGTTTTGATGTAACAGCCTGTGCATTATAACTGCATACTCAAATTTGGCTACAAAATAGTAATTTGAATCTGACTACCCATGGAAAGTATGAGATTTCATATTAAATTCAAGAGCCCTGTTGTTTTGCATCTCATCTGTGCTTTTTAATGGGCTTTGTGCATGTAACATCAGTTTTTGCTCTGAACTACACAAAAATTTGTTTGGTTACTTAAAGGCTACCTCTTGCTTTGAATGATAACGAACCAGATGGCATCCTCTATTACCACTGAAGCTGAAAACATGGTATGGAGGGAATAAAGGAACAAAACTCTACAGTTGTGGAATCATCAATGAAAAGTGCCAAAGACAAAACCTTTCTGTGATTCAAAGCCTTGGTAAAAATTCTGGCAACTCTTTCCAAACTAAGCTGACAGGAAAGCTGTATTTGTAAGCCTGGGATATTTGTGGGAGCTGTGGTTGTGATGGCACCAAATGGTTAAAATTCAGTCTTTATTTTCAGATATCTTCACCTTTAAAGCAGCAGGTCATTAGTTTTTATGTTCCATGGTTGTTGGTTTTATATCTGGAATTAGGAGAGGAATAATTCCTAGCTGTCAGAGCTCTGAAATTGTTTGCACCATCAAAAAAGCTTAATGCAATTTTTGTGATGGCCATGTATGCAGTGTTATTGTTCTTCCCAACAGAAATGTGATCTGCTTTTAAGTACAGCTTCAGGATAGTCTTAACAGTCTTTTTATTGTCTTTATGGTTAGCTATCAGAAGTCTTGTATTTGATTGAGTAGAAGGTAATCCAAAACCTTCCTTAATAACAGGAAATATTTGCCATTTCACCTCCAGTACAAAAGAATTCATGTTTGCTGAAAAGCTGGGTCCTTCTAAAGGTCAAAACTGTGGAGCTGTTGCATCCTCTGCTTTCACAGCTCCTCTCAGTTTTGTCTGTTTAGAGTCAATCTCTTTTGCATTCCCACCAGATAGTGATTGGTTTGGAGTTTTGTGGTGTGGGTGGGCTTTTTCTTACTGTGTGTGGGGTTTTTAATGAGATGCAGAAAAATGGTATGAAAATAGGATTTTAAAGGTTTTGGACAGGAAAATGGAAGTCCTGTTTTTAAACTGATGAAGCAGGGAATGTGACACTGAGTGTGGTATTACTAAGTTAGACTCGGCTAAAGTTGATTTTATTGCCAATTTTATATTTGTAATAGTATCCTCAGTTACTGCTCAAGTTTAGGACTAAGGTTGTTCGTTTATTAAAATTGTAGTGAAACAGAAGAATATTTTGAAGCTGACATAATTCAAAGTTGAAATAGTCGATGGCAGCATTTTCCTTGTCCTCCGTTTTTAAAGTGCATGCAATTCACAGAATAGGAAAGGTAAGTTTTTTTTATATTTTAAGGAATTTGACCTTGGCTGGAAGGTTTACTTAAATTTCAAGGTTTTCCAGGGTTTTTATCCTGCTGTTCTGGCCTAGGTAATTATTGTCATTTGTGTTTATCATCTATGACATCACAAAATGACTTTCCTATCTTTGGTGAGATGGGAGAGCAGAAAAAAAATCATGTCTTGATACTCTTCTTATTAGTAGTTGCTGACTTCCCAAAAAGCTTGGCTCCTGTGTATATCCAGAAATACTCTGCTCCTGGTAAGCTGAGCTGATGCTTTTTCATCATATGAGCTGTCTCCAAATGCAGATGATGTTTTATTTTGCTGAACTTCCCAGATGACTTTTAACTGAGTATTAGTCTGTACTTTATTTACATTTACATACATATGGTCTTAGAAAACTACAATGGCCATACCTCTTTCTTGCAGTAAAGAAATCTGATGTTCTTTCCTCAAGCTTAGCACATGATGAGACAGATACAGGACTTGATCAGAGGGATTTCAAACCTTGTGTCTGATTTTCCTGGAGAAAAGCTGTAGCATGGCATTTCAGGATCCCTCCAGGAGCATATAAGTTTGTAAATTTGAACACATCTATGACTGAGTAGAATTAAAATATGACTTAAATAGTTCTGATGTTTAAATACCTTAAGACCTTTGGGAGGAGTTTTTAACTTGCAGATCTGAGTAGATCAGCTTTGAGTGGAGCACTGACTTCTTTGAGAGAAGAAGGACTTATTTCAAAGCAAAACTCCAAAAAAGCACATCTTATTCCCACTATGGGAAGAAGATGGTTTTTTCCCTTGAGTCTGCTTTAAGTCGTTTCATGGTACACATACTGATTTGAACTGGGATGAGTGTGTGGTTTGTTGTTCTTTAAATAAAGTTTTTCTTTCCAAGAGCCTAATACAGGCTTTCAGATTTGTTTGGAAACCAGACCATGTGCCAAACATTTAGGTATGATGGTGATCATGAGATTTTTTTTTTTTCTTGTAACTTTCCTTTCACATTTTCATACTTTGAATGTACAATTTTTATATGGTTCTTCTAAAAATTGTAGCTTCCTTTTTTTTTTTGTGAAAAACCCAAGCCAATCAGCAAACAAAACCAATGAACATACCCTGTCACCCCAAAAAACAAAGCACTTGCATTTGTCTAGCATTATTTTTAGTAAAAGTAAAATTTACGCTTTTGATTTAGGTTGTTCTATAAATGAATGCTAATCTGTGGAAAGAATAGTCTGTGGTGAGGAAAAAAATCACAGATCTGTGAAACATGGTTTTAAGATCTCAGTTTTCAAGGAGCTTATGAAAATGCAGTCACATTGATAGGTTTATATTACTTTAAACATTAGTCTTTGATAATCCACATTTCAATATCAGTAGATAGTAAGTATTGATGTTGGTGAGATACATTTGTTTTCATTTTATTCTGTTTGCTAAATAGAAACTTTAAAGAATAGCTGTGCTCTATTCAGAGATTGTCAGTCACTTTAGCTTCTAGACCTCATTTCACCATTATTCTCTTCCACTCTAACCTCTTTTTTTTCCCCTTCTTGTTTGCATAAACCCTACAGTGAAGTGTAACTTGAGGCCCATTGACTGTGAGATTTCCAGAAATCTGTTTTGCAGCTGACCCTTTGTGCTTTGTTAAGAGTAAAGCTAAAATACAAAACTTAGAGAATTTTGGCTGTGTAACAGGTAATAAATATAATTAAAGCTTAATCCTTGAAGTATTTTAATATCTTCAGAGACTCGGGTATTTCAAGTTTCAAGAACTCATCAAATTTACAAGAGAATTTGATACAGCTTTGGTTTCTAGAAACAAGCAAGCAAAACAAATCTATGAAATAGAGTATTTATCACAATTTGAATGATAATATGAGAGTGTGAAATAATTGTTATTGTTATTAGGCTTTATTGATACTTTTTTTGAAAGGTATTATAGATTTGAATGCAAAATAATGAGACCCTCTTGTTTAGAGATGTAGTGGATCTTCTTTTTCTGTTGTATGAACATAATGTAATATTGAATGTGAGTCTTGTAAACTCACAAATTTAAATGTGAATAAACAGTATTATACATTATCAACTTCAGTATTCATAGCAGCTGGTGGACAGACCTACAAAACAGATACTTTGAAAGTTGTGATTTGGTGGCTTTTCTGGTGCCCTGTTTTTGTTCTGACAAAAACCCATTCTTGGCCTATCTAAGTGGGAGGAAAGTCAACTGAGGCAGTTCTGAATTGTGGCTTTTGAGATTCTAATTTTGTAGTTAATATGATGTTAGAAATGCACCAAGTTCAGCTGAACTCAAGGTTGGGGTTGACTGTCATAGTGTTATCCCAACTTAAAACTGAATTTAGTTGCTACAAATTTTGAAAACTCAGTGTATCTATAAATAAGAGGGTTTTGCAACTTCTCATAAAAGTGATGGGTAGCTTCAATTTCCAGTTGCTTTCATGTTGTTGAGGTTTCTTTGATGTAAATATCACTGACTTCTCAGATATTTTACTTGGGCCTTTTTTTTCAACATACAAGTTAATACCAACACTGTTGTCTCATTTGGTCTGTTTTGTAAGTAGAAAAGTAGACTGTTACTATGGTGGTCCTACTAAGAACTGGAGCATGGATAAATATGTAGATTTTAAGTGTCCATAAAATTCTAATTTCTTGACAAGTATATGAAAAAATTTGATTTTTCACATGATCAGCTTGATGAAGGCCATTATATCTGAATTCTTATGGAAGCCACATATTACAGAAACTCATTGTATCATACCATGAAAGGAAAGTTATTTTGCTTTAAATTGAAGAGAAGTTAAACCAGAGAGATAGGTGTAAAATTTAAAAGCTTTTTAATTTAGCATCATAGACATGCTGTCAGCATTAAAATACTGTGTTGGCATGAGAAAAAGGTGAATGTTGTCCCCCTGCATGTGAAGCAGTGCAGCACTGTACCGTTCAGTCTTTGATCTCCTCTGCAATAAAAGAGGAAGGAGACCCTGTTGGGCATGCATATCTTGGCAGGACCAGCCTCTGATCTCCTGCAGACAGCTTTACACAACTAGTGGGATCATTCAAAGCCTATGGAGTCAGTCCCAGTGAAATGTCTGGCTAAGAGCTTATAGGATCAGACTTCACTTGTAATTGCTAAGCTGGTAAATTGTGATTGTGTTCTAGATGTGTGAATCTAGAAGATATCTTGTCTGCTGCGCTCTGTGAGGTCATGCCTACCCTACCAGGTTAGGTGGGAAGTGAAGAAACAGTTCAGAACACCTGCATGTCATAAAAGGTGTGATGCTAAGAATGGGATGAGTTTCTTTTTCTCTGCAGGAAGATGATTTGACTAAAAAACTGAATTGATATGTTTGGTGCTTCCTGTTGACTTGATTGTTACCTTTTCGAAGTTAGTAGGCTTTGCAGTGTGGCTGGAGTCCTGAAAAACTATCACTTGCTTTGGTGAGAAACCACTAAAGAAGTAGAGCTGTTTACAAATTACACAATGTTTTTGCATCTACAAAATAAATCTTAGGACTCTCATCTTCCCTCTTGTGTCTGTCCCATCACCTCTTCATGTTTCCTATTTTCCTTTCTTTTTTTTGTGCCATTTTATTACTTAAGCTCACACAGGTGGTCCTTTCAGGCTATAAAAGTAGTTGCTTGACCAATATAAAGAGACTGCCTGAATAATGCTGGTTTTTACATTTAGGACTGATCTTGCTTAGAAGCCCTTACACAGGGTTTATGCAAGAGAGCAATAAATTATATGTAACTTGTAAAACATTCTGGGATACACATGGGATATGAGACCAGTCAGCAGCAAAAATTTTCCCATGAGTCGTATGTTTCTAAGGTATCTGGCAAATTGGTTCATCAATCTTTCCTGTTTACCCCTCAATTACGGGGATAGTTTACTTTACATATTATTTTTTGGGGTAAAGTTTGTTGAACAGTCCTCAGGATCATGTGACCAGTGCCTGATGGAGTTCTGTTTCCAACCCATAGCTTTTCTGGCTTGAAAGGGGAAAAAAAAACCCCAAACAATTTGTGGAGTTATGTTAAGCATGTTACTAATTAAAGCAACTGTACAAAGTGAATGCATGGGACAAATTTATAATATGTATATTCTGTGGCCCATGAGCTTAAAATCTGATTTTTTGTGCTTCTACATTTTACTATCAGTGAAGTATGCATTTTTTAAAATAGACACATTCTGAAAACTGTTCTTCATATGCGCTAAAAATAGTGGGAAATTAAGAAACTCTGCTGATGGAATTGTCTTGTGGTATGGAATAGGGTGGATGAATGAAAAATCAAAAATAGTAATTGCCGACTCTGAAAGTCCATGAAACTGGCAACAGTAGCAGATCTTGCTACTTTGTTTTATGCACAGCTTCTCGTTTTGATTGTTGGCCCATCAAGAGACACTGTTGCAGTTGCCTGACTCTGGTGGGCCTTGAGAGATACAGGTTAGTTTTTAAGTTAACACCCAAGCAAAAATAAAGTCAAACACTCCGAAGTGTGTGTGTTTAAATTGACCTGAAAAAAAAAAATATATATATTTTTACTATGTTACTATGAATAAGACTTGGGTTTTGGGCAAAAATGTAACAACAGAAGGCCTGGATTTTTTTTGCTTGGGGGTATGTGTTTATATACATATATATATATATATACACATATATTTAAAGCATATGAATTATGCATTTGAGCATATGCATATGAAATATTTTTATGTGAAATGCTGTAACAGCAAAACTTGGTGTTTAGATGATGACTTTGAAGGAAAACCTTTGAATTTGTCTAGAATCAAGCTAAGTTTTTAGAAATAAATTTGGTCAAGTGACAGGTTATGTACAAAGTGCTACAAATTTTGGGATGCACATGTTTGTGCATATGGTTGAATCTTTGGTTTTGTATGTTTGTAAATACAAAACTAGCAATCATTTTGAAATTAACTGTTGTGAACCATTCCATTCCAGATTGGTTACAAAATACTAATCTCTATCCCTGTAAAAGTAGGAATTTACTGGAGGAACATGGGCAAATCTTTAGCTCGAGAAATCTGAGCAGTGTCCGTGTAATATTGTGCATGCTATTTAAATAATCCATGAATTAGTCACACATTTATCATCTTAACATTGTGCTATTCAAAACTTCACACTGGACAGCAAACATTGAATCCTAGAAACATTTTTCCTAAAAGCTAATATATGAGAAGGCTTACTGAGACTTTTTTTTTAAGAGAAAAAAGGACACCAAACCCACAAAATCCAGCAGAATAGTGAAAGGTTTGTTAAGAATATTTTGAACTGGTTTTAAATTTTTATATGTCAGTATTAATCTCAGCTTTCACTAAAATGCCATTGTCGCATTATGTACTCCATTACTTAGGATTTAGATCCCATACTGATATGATGTGGAAAACATAGAGATGACTCTTTCCCAGGAAATAAAAGGGTAGGGTTTTTTTTTTTTTCATTGTTCTCTACTATGCTTGGGTAAGATTGCTGCTTTGTGATTGCAGCATTTTCAGCATTTACCTGGATGCATCCTGTAGCTCAGTGGCTGTGTCTGACCTGACACAAGCAGTCTCATGAGCTCTGGGAAGAAAAAACAGTTACAGGTCTGTGCCTGGTATTATAAATAAAGCTGAATTTCTTGTCAATAGCTGCAGTGATCAGTTCTTTCACACTGTGTAGTGACTGCAGTTGCATATATGTGGGTTCTGTGAGGATGTTTTAACTGCATGAAAATCATCTTGAAGACTTCAGAATACCTGCTTCATTGTCAGATAATCATCACAGTGGACTTGTTAATTTTCAGGCTTAATTAGATGCACTGAGAAGTATGTCTCCTAATTAGTGTCTGTGACATAAAATCTGCAAAGTACTACAGGTATAATAATGGGTATTTATCTTTTTTGAGCTGGTGCTTTTGTAGCCTGCTCTGGCTCCTCAGCAGCCCTTTCTGAAGACTTCCCATGCAAAAGGCCAGAAGCAGTGCCTAGGATACCTGGCTTAGCCTTGCTATCTCAGTAACTTGCAGTGAACAAACAGCATCCTTGTCACCTTTGCAGAATAAAACGTGGCATGAGTATCCTGCTTCAAAGCTTCTTTTTTTTTTGGCTGTATTAAGAGTTAAACCTGGTGACAGAGTTTCAGGCTTGTTGCAAGGACATAGTGGCAGTGCTTTGTTTTTCTTTACCATTTTTTGTAATTATTTTACTTTCTATTTATTTTACATGTTTACTCACTGTAACAGTGCCTGTACTATATCTCCCACTAATGATAAAAAGATTGGGAATCTCTATACTTGACTACTGTATTGATGACAAATTTCTGACTATTGAAACATATACCTCTTGATTTTAGCCTGCATTTCATGTATTAATTCATGTATTCATGTGAAATTGGAGTTAATTATTTTACTGAAAAATGTAGTAGCATGTATATGTATTGGCCTGAAAAACTGCTTCACTGGATGTGAAGCATTTTCTTTCCTACCTTACACCTATAGAGGACCCAGTTTTTTGGTTAGTTGTTGGTTTTTTGTTTGGGTTTTTTTTGAAGCTACAAGTAACTTCAGACTAGTAGTTTAAAAACCAAATAAATAAATAAACAAATAAACCCCTGTCAGCTGTGTACAATGGTTGTGGACATAGAAAATACACCTTGGTGCCTGCTGAAGTCACTGAGAATCTTATCCTTGACCCCAGTGAAGCAGTGATCCTCATTATACTTCTTTAGACCTCAGAACATGGCTCGGACCAAGGAGTCCCTGCTTGTGTGCGCCTCAGGAAACAGAGACAAAGAGTATGTTTCTTGAAAATATTTTCCCCTTAAAAATCCAAAGAGGTCTTTTTTTGTTAAACAAAGCTGAAAGGATAAAGATGGCATTTATATATGTGCATTTAGTGGGTAGCCTTTGATAGGCAGTGGTGCTCAGCTCCCTTGTTCAGTGTGTTGGAGGTGACTTCTTTGACTAGAGTATTGTAATCAGCTGTTTCCACAGCAGAGACCCACCACGCACATCTTAGTACCAGGCCCCCCGTGGAGAAGCAGTGGTTGAGTGCTCTGAAGTGGTGGATTTAATCTCTGCATAAATCTGAAGTTCTGTAGATAAATATTTCAGCTAAGCTCCGGCTCTGTGCTCTCCTCCTGAAAACAGAGGATTCTCTCACTCTTCTGCAGCGAGGTGTGTCTGTGGTGCTTCTCGTTAGCCAGGTCACAAGTTCAGTGTTAAGCTGCAAAGTAATGTGTTCTGTTTCTTCATAACACTGTATTTTCATCCATCCTTGTTCCAGCTGCTCATTACTCTTTTCCAACAGCCAATAGCACAGGATTTCAAGGATATCTTTGTCTCTACCCCTTCACCCCATAAATTACTTTGCTCAAGTAATATAATGGGCAGTGTTGGTGTACAGTAGCATAGTTACTTGGAGAATTTTATGAGGCTGCTTACTAGAGGTTTGATTCTGAATCCCAAAGTGATTAAAATGAATTAGGCTGAATTCACAGCAGGAAAAAATTCCAGATAAAAATGTGTTAGCAAGTGGTGCTGTGGTGGTTGAGCTTGGTCCCTAGACTTCCTGTATGGAAGGATATTGACAGATAGGGAATATGTGAGAAAGTGATATGGAAAGGAATGTAAGAGCTAATCAGGGAGCATGAGAAAAGAGATTTCAGTTCCTTTACTGTGGAGGAATGGCAAAATGAAAGAAATGGGAGATAAAGAAGCACCGATGCATAGATGATAAATACATCTTCTTGGGAAAGGCAAGATACTGGATAAACTGGGATGACTAGGATAAAATTGCAATTGGTTGAAATAATTTGGTGTCATTCAACTTAACCTGTGGTTACTGTAGGTCAAAACATTTGATCTGGAAAAAGCAGATATGTTGCTATACTGCAAAGCAGCCCATTTTCAGGGCTCATTTTGAGAAGATGAAACAGACTGTTGTGCTAAAAAGACATTTTAGACATTGCTGCATATTTCAATGTCTTCATATTACAAATACAATTAAGCCGCTTTTTCTCTTCTGTTAGACCTTTTTTCAGAAATGAAATACCAATTAAGAACTATGACTGATTTGACATGTACATCACTTACCTCATTAATATTGTATTTGATATTTTTAAACGATGTTATTTACTCTCTGTTGTAGTACATACTGAAGTTTTCTGTGTAACACAGATTTCTAAAGCAGAATACAGTTTATAATTTCCTCAGAATAACTGGATTGTACTTGACATTCTCAGTAGTAAGCAAATGTGGCTTTTTGGCGCTGCAATGTGTCTGTTAAAGTTTCCCTAATGCAGACAACCTGCTATTCTGATGTACCTGTATCTTTCCTAGATATACTTTGTGTGAGGGGACATCTTCCATGTCCCAGTCTTGGATTATGGCAAAATGTTTCCTCAGAGTTACATTCATTCACTTATACTTTTAGTCTTGAAAGACTCCAAGGATCATCTAATGTAAACTAATCATCTGTACTAAAGCAAAACATTTTGCTGAAGAATTTATATGCAAAAGAAGGATTTGGAAGACATTACACATATATGTATGTATATTTTTTTAGGTGTATATTTATATCTAAAGTCTTCCTTAAGGAAAGTTATTTTTCCACAGGATGACTTTTCTTTCAAAGCAGTAATTCCTATTAAGGGTGTCATGTTGTTGCTATATGTTCATACAATATGTATAACAAGAAATTCTTTATAAGCTTCTTATGTGTAAGAAGCAATCACAGAATCATATAGGCTGGGAAAAAACCTCTAAGAGTAAGTCCCACCCTTGACTGGTCACCACCTTGTCAACTAGACACTAAGTGTCACATCCAGTTGTTCTAAAAACAGTTTTAAAACTGTGAACATTGAAGTATTGCTCAGACCTAATGCCTTGCTGTGAATTTTTGCTTTATTTTTTAGTGGGTGTATAATGGAAGGATAAGTCAAAGAGCCGCCCAAATTCATACTCCTTAAAAGTTTCAATTATTTTTAGATAGTGGATTGGAAGAGAGAATACAAATAGGGCAAAAGGGCAAAAAAAATTTTTTTTTTTCTTGTGTGTCTTGTGGATTCTTGAATTTTAAATGTGCAGTGTCCACATAAATTCTTAAAGCCTCTACCTTAAATTTAAGCTTTTTTGAGGCTTACCCATGATGACTTTTAGGATGGATCCTTAACTCTTACTGTGGCATAGAGCAGTAGAAAAAGTATTTTTAGTCAAACAGCTCCTCACCATCTCTGTGACTGGATGTCCTGTATCTCTATGTTGAGTATTCTACCATTGTAAGTTTTAGTGGTTAAGAAGTAGATTATTTTTATAGAAGTAAGGAATTTGATGCCTCAGCTTGTTCTTTTTAAGTTGGATGATCTTTTTTGATAAATTAATCCAACTCTATCTTTAAAGCAACAGATTTTTTTTTAGTTTATTTTGGGTTTTTTTGATGTCTGAAATTCCTTTAGCAGACCAGAGGGAGATGAAAAGTGTAGAGAAGGTGAATAGGCACATAATGAAATAGAGTAGATGTTTGCTTCTGAGTTTACTACATGCAATATTGAATTAGGAGGAAATTCAAATTCAGAAGTGCTGACTTCAGTTCACTTAGGTCTGAGATGGGTAAGGCTGAAGCACAGTGGTAAGACTGCATTATGGGGTCCTGGTATTGTAATCAGAAAAAGAGGTGGAAAATGTGTGCTGCAAACTGTGAAGACCGCAAAAGCAATACTTACAGTAGAATCAAAAGTGAAGAATTTCTCTGAATATTTTTTTGCAGAAAGATAAAAAAAATTGAGTACCTGACAGCCAAGAACCAAGAAATAAATATAGAAGATGAAAAGATCACTTTGATAGCACTGGAGCACAGAAATTCAATCCAAGGAAGAGCTAGTGAAAACAGTGGTGTCAGAGAGGACTGTGGAGCCATGTGGTAGCAAAGAAAGACTTTTTCAACTTCCAGAGATGCTGGGCAGTTTTAACTACCCTTGTCTAAAGTATGGGACTCCAATGAGATTGGTTTTGGAGCTAGATACTGTTATGACTTGGATAAAGCTCAAAGGAAAGTTGCAGAGTTATTTATAGCAAATTATGAGCTGAAAATGTGTATTTTAGCTAAGCAATACCTAAGGCAAATGTAATAAACCTTAGAACAATTGAAATTGCTTCAGTTCTGGGGAAAAAGGAAATTTATTTAGGTGGGTGTGAGCAGAAATGGTAGCTGGACAGACAGGAAGAAAGAAAAAAAACGAGACATTATTATGAGGAATAAAATGCAGATTGAAAAAATACTTGAAATTATGTGGTAGTTTTCTGAGTGAAATGGAAAATCTATTTATTGGAGAAATTTGCAGCTGCACATGCTTTTCTTCTGCTTTTTCTCCTTGTTTCTATTTTGCCTGACAAGAAATAGGAGGGCAGCTGTTGTTCTGCCATCTGAACTTGCAGGGGGACAAGTTCAGTTGTCTTTATCTCAAAATATAATGATGTATTAATACTTGGCACTTCACCTCCTCAGTCTGCAGAATAACCCATAGCTATTTAAAAAGGCCTGGAGAACTTGAGACCTCTTAAACAAATGCAGTTCATGCTGTCAGTGTACAGCAGCTTGAAAAGTGACAAATTGTCCTGCTAGTTTGCTGAATGCACCTGGGAAGGGCTGAGGTTGTCGAGTGATGGGTTGAAGATGCAGGTTCCACTTTGCTCTCAAGACTGCCAAATGATTGCATGTATTTTTTCAAACTGCACAGCAGCAGCTCTGTGAAAGCTTTAAGCATCCCTATGTGCATGCTTGTTCCTACAATGCTTGTTTTCTCCTCCCATGTGTGCTGTTCAGAACTGGTCCTGAGGCAGCAAGAGGTACACCAGACCATTCTCACATCAGTTTTCCACTCTAAGCTTTGGTTTAACCCCTTTGGTCTGCATTGCAGGGTTTGACTGTTGAGAGTTCCTGGGGAGTTGCAGTAGGAGAAGGAGAATTAAGGGAGTTGCAAACTCCCTTAAGAAAAGCTTATACAAGCAGGTATTTAAAAGGGCAAAATTATCTATTTTCTCAGGGTTTCCTCTTATTCTTTGAAAGTTTAGGAAGTCCTGCTCTATTAAAATTATTTAAAAATAATTTAAAAAATAGTAAGCTGATGGTAAAAATTGTGAATGCCTTTTTTTCCAGGAGTGATTTTAAATGAAGATTATAGTGTGACTTAACAGAGAGAATTTATTACCATTGTGAATTCCATGGCTTTATGTTTTTATGTATTTTATAAATTATATATTTTTATATTCCATCAGCTTTCCATTTTCATCAACTGTTGCTTGCAGTGAAGCTGCTGATAATTATTTGAGGATCTAATAGCAGGATGGGGGGAAGTCACCTGAGAGATTAGTGATTTATGTTGTTCCCTTGAGATTCCTACTAACAGTTGAAATTACCTAACTTTCTGCGTTGGTGTAACACTTTGAAATGCAGAGTGTGAGGTGGTCTTCATGAATGCAAACCTATACACAATCACTCTGGGTTCTTTGAACAGCAGCATTGCAGAATCTGTTCTAAGGTGGATGTTTTAAACATTTTGTTCCCAGAGTGAGGAAAATCTGAACTATATCACGTTTATTAACCACAGTTCAGAATGGTGTTTGCATGTACAGTGTAAGCAGTACTGGAAGCTGAGCATCAGTTTAAGCATCCCTTTTAGAGTCTACTAAAAGATGCTGTAGAATATAAAATGACCAAATATTAAAAATAATAATAAAAAAAGAAAACCAGCAGAAACAAGCTCAATATCTGAAGAATCAACAGCTTTCCTAGTAGTAAAAATCATGTCTGTTGAGGCCTTGGTCCCTAGGGCACTATGAAAGAATTACAATTATTTTTTTTGCTTTAAGCTCATGTCACTGTGAATGTTAAAACACAGTTATTTAGAACATGCATATACTGTGCTGCTGCTTTTGGAATTCATCCCTGTTTCAAGATAAGTCAGAAAATTTTCACAGAAGTAATGTGAGGTTTACCTGTTGTGGTGGTTGCTGCAATTTCAGCAGTCACCAGCTGATATTGCTGGGACTAGGCATGATCTGAGCAAGCTGGACATTCTTTTCTAGGGAAACTGGCAGCAAGGAGAATGTACTGATGCACATCCAACCTTTCTGCATGTGGCACTGAACCAAAAGTAAGGTGTATTTGAACTGCTTATTGAATGTAGTTATGCTGAAATTATGCTAGTGTGTTCCCCTAGAGAAAGTGGCTACTGACAATCCCATTTTCTAGCCTGTAAGATGATTTCAGCAATGTTTGAAATGTCAGTAATATATTTATCTTGTGAAAGTTCAGCAATAACTGAGCTGATTTGCACAAACACATTTTCAAAAGTCATAGGATAAATTACTGCATGTTTAAAATCTAGGATTAGCCATTTTTCCCATAGCAAAAAAAAATTATAAATATATGCATTATTGCATGTAGAAAATTATATACAGCTATTAAAAGCACAATCCTTTAAAAAAGAGTTAATTAAGTAATATAGTTAGCCTAAAAAAACTAAGGTAGGTAGGTACGAATTAGAATTTAATTATCTGAAGTATAAGATGATTCTCTTACTGTCTGCTAAGTAACCTGAAGCTTTCAGTAAAGGGATTTGTGTCAGTATCCTAGTGAAGATTTCTTTGTAGGAAACCTCGTTGCAAGGTCTATGCCTGTAATAACAACCATCAATATTCGGATTTTTGCTTCCTTTTTTTTTCAGGAATAGTTGAATTCCTGCTAATTTGGAATATATTCTCTTGTGTTTATTATTTCAGCACCCAAATATGCACAGGGAATAACAGTATTTTCCTCTTTTGAGCAATGCTGTCTTTAAACGCCTCTCCAAGAACATTAAAACAGGAGGTCTTGGATGCTATCATGTAACATTACTAAGTAGCAAAACACATATGTTGGATTAATTTAGTTGTGTGCTTTTTAGTCTCATGAGCTCTTAACTGGTGGAGAAAATTTTGACCTTTAGAGCTGTGTTTAGCTTATTGTGTATGCTACATATACAAGCAAAAACATGGATTCAAATCCATCTATAAATTAATGGTTCTCTATTTTTGAAGTGTGAAGTTTTCTAAACAAGCTGGTTAATAACTAGTGCCAAGATAGTTGTGACTTGAACTAGGAGGGTTTAGTGACTATTTGACAGGGTAGTCAGCAAAATCAGCAAAAGGTTTGCAATCCAAACCCTTTTCTAATACTTATACCAGATGTTCAGATTCTGATAATACTAATTAATAATTATAAAGATATTGTAGGGGGGATATTTTATGAATTATTATTTGAAACATGTATGTAAACCATACTGTTTGGTATTCATGATATATTTTATTGTGTTTTATACCAGCTTCAGGTAGGTTTATTCACTGCAGCTTTTCCTGGTTGTACGTGGGATCTGCTTATTGTCTTGTTCTGAATCTCTTTGAGACTTAAGAAGCTTCTCAGGCTTGTTTGAAGATCGTCTTTTCAGCAGCCTCTGGAAATACATCCACAATCTCAAAAAGGAAGGGATTAGACATCATTAAGGGTTCAGTGGACCATTCAAATTTAATTTGAACGATTTCAGGTTATCCTACCTTTTATCAGTAAAATGCTTAGATATGCTAAGACTGACTTGTAAGAAATATGACTTCTAATTGCCAAGCAGGAGTTATTGAAGTCAACGTTAAAATGATACCTGCCTCCCTAAAACTTCAAAGAACAACCTTTGTCCTCTTCTCAGGCTTTAATAACTATAAATCAATCTGTCTTTCCAATATTTTTTTCACAACTTCTCACCACGTTTAATTATAATGCAACTCAGTTCAGGAAATTTACCTTGCTTCTTACCTTTTCTGTTTAGAAGTGTGTTGTAGTTGTGTGGAGTTTGGGCAAAACCTGGGTTATTGTAAATGGCTCCTTCTATTTTAGAATATGTAGAATTTAAAAAAAATAATTTGAATAATAAAGCTAGGACTTTTATACAAAAAAGTGTAAGGAAAATTTTTACTCTCTCAACATATTTGTGATTCTAATTCTTGACAATTTTTCTTTTAATACAAATGAATAATAAACCTTTCTCTTGCCAAATTGCATCTTTTGAGGAGCACTTCTTAAATGTAGATTAAATAATATTGATAAACAATGTGACTGATAACAAAATTATTCTGGGCTGTAAGCAAATTAAGAAGACAGTGTGGAAACAAGCAGTTTAAAAGGCAGTGGAATTGAGGAATTCGTGATGGTACATAGTTCAAAATGGATAACCCAGCTCTAAATCTTCTGGTGAGACTGTGTTTCTGTTCTTTGATTTGTCTGTAACAACCATGTTTCAAGTGCCCTGCCTGACTCAAGCAGTCAATCTTTTTCAAGTGTATTTGTTTTTTGTTCAGACCTAAATGTTTTGCAGGCATGCTCTTTATTTTGTATTTTGGAAAGCTCTGTGATATAAATTCTTTTTTTCTTTTTATGTAACATGTTGTCTGATATGTGATGAGTGATACAGCGGCACTTAGACCACGGTTCTTAACAGCTGTATATCTCAAATTGTGCTGATAGGGCATAAGCTCAGTGTTTTAGCATATACCCACTAACAAATGTTTCTGAGAAATTCTACCTTTCAGGTAGGTTGCAAATCATCTAAAGTAAGATGCAGGGATTGCCCCTGATTGATTTTTTTGGGGACAATTTCTTTTTTTTTCTTAAGTTCCACCCATATTTTGCTGTATCTGAGGATAAAGGGGGTGAGGATGGAAACACAATGCTTGCCATTCAATTTTTTCTGAATTATGTGTGTATGTGGTGGGTAGAACAAATCACACTTCTTGAGAATTTATTCTACAGGGATTCTCTCAGGAATTTACAGATAATTGGAGATGACAAGTAAAATTGCAGATAAGAGATCTAGTGACTTGGCTTTTTATGGCTTGTCTTAGAGCTGATGAGAACAGTTTTTCTGCAGAATGGTGCCTTGCAGACAGAAGAGACAGAGCTTTCTAAAACTGTGTTACTGACTTAGCTGGAGGATGTGAGAGTTGTGGGTTCTGGCTAGAGGCAGTGGACATGACTGGAATGCCCTTGATACCAGAATTATGATCCCCAGCTCTGGCCTTCCTTGTTACATTTAGACAGCAGCTTAGTTTTGTCCTCTAATTAAAAGTATCTGAGATGGGTGAGCTCGCTGTCCGAAGAGAGTGTGGTAATGTAGTCATTGCTGCCCTGGAAAGAAGGACTTCAGTAGTTTGGGCTAAGAATGGCTCTTTGTGGTCAGTGCACAGGCCTGATGCATTTGGAAATGACATGGCAATCCTCACTGGATGCAAGGAAGATGTTTATGTTAAATAGCATTCGATGCATGTAAACCAAATCTGAACTGGGTGCTTCTTACAGCTGTTTAAATTAGAAAGTAAAATAATAGATTAACATCCAGAATAACATTTTGCTCTGGTTTCTGTGACTTCTTGGGGACGTGGAGATAATGTCCTTTGAGGCAAAATCTCCTTTTAAGGAGAAAATTAAAACTGAGAAAGCACAACTCCCCATGCATGTTGGCAGAGTTAAGTGTAGCTGGATGGCATAAAAGTTTTGGGGGTCTTTGTTTTGTTTTAAAGTGATGTGAATCTATGGTGCATTTCAGTAGACTTACAAGGGCTTTTATTCTGCCCTGTACAGCTTTATCCAGGAGTCTCAGGACCAGGATTTTTCTGCATGGGCTAGTTTGCCCTTCTGAGAAGCTGATACAGGGCTCTGTGTGCTTAACTACAGAGCACACCTAGTCTGTCATTTTTAAAAGGAGCCCGTGTATTCCTGAGAATACTTTGAACCCAGGCTCAAATATTGTTTGCACAGGAGACCACTACCCCTATTAGTCAAACACTTGCTGAAAGAGAAGAGTTAAGATTGTTTGTTGTCCCCCTTCCCCCATTTGGAGGAGAAATGAAATACTCTTATCTTCAAAGCTTGAAATAGATTTGAGGCAAACTCTCTGAAGGGCTTTATTTCCATCTGCACTCTTCTTCAACACCTGCATTCCTCACACTGCTATCAATGCTTGGTGCTGCAGTAATAAAACTGCAGAGGTTGCAAGCTTGTGGGATTTATTTTTAATAGGTTTTGAATCAAATCATTTATTTTAAACAACTCTTGGTTAAAAATACTATAAATATTGATTTGGGGACATCTGCCTAAAATTAATAGGCTATAAATAAAGTGGTTCTTTAAACAGATGTTTCTTAGCCTACAATTTCTCTAGTTTGTTTTTAGGCCCTTTTCATATATGGCAGCTAAATGTCAGTGAAGAAAGCCAGTCACGTGTATTGCATTTTATTTGTAAATTGTATCTCAATATCGTGTCAACACTGAATGTGATTTTGTGGTTAAGTAATGTGTTTTTTTCACCATAGGCAGCAAAAATATGTACTTAGTTGTCTTCATCAAGCTGAAAAGGAAAAGGCACAATGTCTGGCCTGCCTGTGTAAAAATAGGAGCAAACAGTTATTTCTTTACTGTTCCTGATCTCCTTTCTCACCCGAGGAAAAAACCTAGTTCCTTCACCTTCGAAGAATTGTAATCTATATAAAATTTAGCAATAGTTGGATGCCTTCTTTGGCATGTGAGGCAGCCTTATATGCAAGGTACCTTATTTCTTCCTGAAAGGGAGAAGTCTGGAAGAAGTGGTTCCAACTCTCATATTTTACCATGGTTTTCTACTATTAGGAGTATTCATCCAATTATGAGGGATGAGCCCTCCTGAGCTATCAAAACATGCAATGTTCATGTTAAAAAGCTTATATTGAAAGATATTTCTTTCAAAATTCTCTTTTGGAGTGTTGAAGAGTGTCTAGTTATACAGGTTTTGTAGATTAAGCTGCAGGGTTTATTATTGATAGCAACATAGTATTTTGTTGTGTTTTAAATATTTGAAGTTACTTTACTGCATTTATTGTTCACTTCCCACCTGGAGCAGTGCATCCAGCTCTGGAGTCCTCAGGTGGAAGGAAATGGATTTGTCAGAGTGAGTCCAAAGGATAACCAAGATGATCAGAGGACTGGAGCACCTCTCCTCTGTGGAGACAGAGAGAGCTGGGGCTTGTTCATTCTGAAGCAGAGGAGGCTCCAGGGTGACCTCACTGCAGCCTTTCAGTGCCTGAAGGGAGCCTACAGGAAAGCTGGAGAGGGACTTCTCACAAGGGTGTGTAGTGACAGGGCAAGGGGGAATGGCTTCAAACCGAGAGTAGGTTTAGATTAGATATAAGGAAGAAATTCTTTGCTGTGAGTGTTGAGGCACTGAAACAGGTTCCTCAGAGTAGCTGTGGCTGCCCCATCCCTGTCAGTGTTCAAGGCCAGGCTGCACGGGGCTCTGAGCCACCTGGTCTAGTTGAAGGGGTCTCTGCCCATGGCAGAGCGGTTGGAACTGGGTGGTTTTGGAGATCCCTTCTAAAAACTCAAACTTATCTGTGATTCTATAGCTGTTTTAAAAAAACCCAACACATACACAGCTTGGGCAAATAAGATATTTTGGTAATTCTAGACTAGACTGATGTTTGTGGAGGAACTGCAACATGGTTAAATCACTTTGTCTAACAGTGATGCAGTTTAGAAGACATTGTTTATCAACCCAGTAATTTTTATTTTTCTGAGTCTTCCCATATTATTGTGCCAAATTTTGCTGAATAAGGACAAGATACTCTTTAAAAACAATTTGATCTAAAGTAGTTAACAGTATAAAAATCAGTGCCATTCTTATCCATTACATTAGTCTGTGACACAGGATAAGTTTTTTTGATTATAGAAATATGAAATATTAGAAAAAAATCAAAAGAAAAATCTACAAGTACATGCATAACTTGCTTTTTATTTTATTTTAAACATGAGCAGAGACATGCTCAGAGACCTCTGTATGCCCTGTCTGAGAAGTGGCTAAAGTTAAACAGATTGGTAAATATGAAAGAGAATAAAGATAAACTATGCATGAATTCTTTCCCAGGCTATAGCTCATAATCAGAGGCAGTTTCTGTGCATAGTGAACTCCTATTCTGTTAACATGTCCAGCCTTCAGTCTACTTCACTTGGTGTATATTTTCAGCACCCACAGGACTCTGTGGTAAAGATATTTACAGGTCAGCCATGCATTTATGTAAAGAATTGCATTCTTTGTTTTTTTGAGCCTGCTGCCTGCAGCTGCTCAGTGATTGGACCTCTCCTCACTCACCTTCTACTGTGAACCTTCTGCTATGACAGAAGCCTGTCCATTTTACATGCCAATCTTATCCTAAGGAAATGGAAATACTTGAAGGATGCAAACCTTGCCATGTGCTTAGCTGCCAATTTGGTGTTCCTGTGGTGTTTGCCTCACCCTGCTCTGCAAAATTTGTGTCACTCCTAGCTTGCAAGTGACTGACCTACTGTGGCCCTTAAAAGGAAAAAAAAAAAAAACACCATTATTTGCATTTGTGTTGTTGTGTTATTGTTTTGCCTTTTTTTTTTTTTCCCTGTATGTGTGCTTTTTTTTTCCTCCAGTCTTACTTGTCAATCTGGTTGCACGCGAAGTAATAGTGAATGCTTTTTGTGCCTCACTGGGAAGGAGGCACAAAATGTGAGGCTAGTGAAAATATATATTAATGTAACAAATCTGACTTGTGGAATAGCAAACGGTGATGCTGTAAAGGGTGAGTGCAGGAGTAAATGTCCTTGAAACTTCATGTTTACCTTGAGTGAGAATGGCTGAAACACTGTAGCAGCAATTTTGCAAATTCCTTTGTTTGCGATACATATGCATTAAAAAGTGGAGAATGTTATTTTTTTTGTAGACTACTGTATGGATGTGTTGGCAGGTTCATTTCTTCAGTCATTCATAGCATAAAATTTGGTGGAAATGGTTTTGGGTCTTTTTGCTGCTCTGATGCCAGGAGCAATGGTCACAGCTTGAGTTTTGGGGAAGCATGCTCAAAGGAAGAATCATGAGCCTCCTTTGACCATCCCACTGAAGGCCAGCTTGAAGAGCTCTGTAGTTTGTAGTGCTGCAAAATTGACATTTCCATCACTTTTCTCAGTCCTTCACTAATAGAGTATGAATGCACTGAATGTCTCTGGGACAACAGATGCCTTCCTGCTACAATCCTTTAAAGTTACCTCACTTTTCCTTTTTTATGACCATTTTAATTTCAAAGAAGCAGAAATTTAACAAAAGCTCATTGAACAGAATTAAAGCCTTAATGTGTTTAATGAAGTGTAATTTACTATTGCTGCCTCCCTAGGCCAGCTTGTTTTGTCTGCTCTTTGGAGTGCTACCCTGTAAAGAAATCTAATACTATGCAGTTGCTTGTTATTCACTTCATTTCAATTTGGCTATAAATTAACTTTGGCTCTATTACAAAGCTTTCAGAAGATAATCAGAAGAAAACAAGAGTCAGGAAGAAATAATAGCAGTTTGTTTTTATTCTATAAATCTGCTTTACTGCCAGCTAGCTGGGCATTGTGTAGGAAAAGAGATAAATCCAAGGAATGGTAGAATTTCTGGTTGGGATTGCACAGGATTTAATTTAATATGGCCAGTCTCAAGGACTTCCCCAGCCGTCAACAACATAAAATCCTTGGAATTAGCAAAGAGAATCTTTGTTACTCAATATTATTATAGCCATTTTCATCTTTCTCCAACCCAGTTTTATGTATTTTCAGTTCCTTTGATAAGTCGCATGATTACTCATTTATTGATCTTTCCTAACATTGCCTAGAGAGTCATAAAGTCTGTGGCAGTGTACAATTACTTTACAATTTATCATGTTGTGACATTTTATGGCAGTAAATATTTGTGGTGGTAGGTGTAAAATTAGATACTCTATCAGTGATTGGAGGGAATAAGATAAATGGAATGAGACAGAGAAGGTAAGTTCAAGACACTGACTGAACAGTTGAGTTTTGTAGATTTTTCACTTAGAATCTACTAAATTGCACAGGCACTTTGGTCATTGCTAGAGGCCATATGAAATAAGTTATGAACTGCCCTGTATTGTCACTTTCCAAATTTTCAACAAAAATTGGAGCATAGAATGATGACAGCTTGTGCAAATTAAGATTCCCCCAGTGTCATTTCAGCTCAAGAAGTGGTGTGCCTATTGCGCAAAGAGAAAAATGTAACTATTCTGTCTTCTTTATGTGCTTTTGGATGCAGAAAAATGATCCATTTTTGTGTTCAGGCCCAGTTAAGTGCAAAAGCCATGTATTGAGTGAGTATGAAATTACAATAGCTTAAAAGTAAAGAAAAAGATAACTAGATCACATTACATGCTAAAAATAAAATCAGTCGCATATTTGTTATTTGGGTGGAGTTGGACCAGTAGTAGGTAAGGCCAAGTGAGGGATATTTATCTCTTCTGAAGTCTTACTGTATCCCCATTTAGACAACCAGTATTTATGGAATGTTTTAGTATTTTTGTGTAGGTACAAGTTTTTTGACCAATAATTGGTGGAATCAATTTTTTCATTTTTTACTTTGTTTCACTGAAACATTTCTAAAGCACATTGATTTATGAATTCCATATGAGGTGGAGCTTTTCCTCTTTGTCCTTGCTGTAAATGTTTCATGAATGTGCCTTTTTCATTTTTAAGCAGCATGCTGTAAGACATTGCTGGTGCAAGGAACACTTATTTCTTGCAATTTGCAGTAAATCTATAATTTTCAGAGAAAGGGCTATATACTTTTTGCACATTTTCAAGGTAACTTTGGCACTGATGAGTGTGTTGATTGACAGAACTGATTATAATTCTGAATCACAGAATATTGGTTAATTAAAAATTGTGTGAAGTTTAATCATGAGGCTTCTGTTCAATTGTATATTTAATGTGCATAGCAAAGCCTGTGTGTGAAATTCCAGGAATGTATTCTAGAGCTTTTAAAGGAGAAATTCCAGGGAAAACATTTCCTTACTCTTGTTTTACTTCTCTAAGTTTTTTTCTACCTAGTTCAGTTTCTGAATCAGATTTGAATGCTGTTGCTTTTTCAATAATAATTCGTTCGTTTATTTCTTTACTGTTACAGAGAACTTTACTTCTTATCTTGCTGGACATTCCTGAATGTTACTGCATGAAATATCATCTTAAATGGGAAGAACTGTGTTGTACTTGCAGTTTTAGAAGGTTTTTTTTCTATTACATCTCTTTCTACCTTTTAAAATATTTTGTCCTATTGTAAATCCTGTTTGTGCAAAATTAAAGACACCAACAATTAAGCAAAATGCTATTAATGCAGGGAAAGTCATTCCACTGTCTTTAACATAGCATAAGCAGTGCCTGCTTTTCTTATTAAGTGGACAGGTACAGTTACTTAGATATCTTAATATGTGTATATATATGTGTATATTTAGCAAAAGAATCTTCCTATCCTTAATTTAGTTCCAAAACATGAAAAAAATTATCAATGCATAGAATTCTAAAATAGAGAGGGAAAAAGAATTTGATTTGAATTTTTGAAAGAAAGAGGCCCTAAATTTTTCTTTACTTTTTTTTTTTTTTTTTTTTTTTTTTTTTTTTTTCCCAAAAGGGTTGTGGTTTTTTTTTTTTTTTGCTTTTCCCCAAATGAGTTGTGGATTTTTTTTTTTTCCCAAAACTGGACATGAGGTTTTATAATAACTACAGTTATATTAAAGACTTAGAATTTTTCTCATGAACACATAATAATTCTGGCAGATTGCCTTTAGTATGGGCACAAGTTGTGAGGTTTTTTTTTTGTTGTTTTTTTTTAATATATGTAATGTTGTTGCATACATCAGAAAATGCTTTGTGTTCTTTTCTCTTCAGTCTGCCTGTAGAGTGAGAAGTTAGAACCTATGTTCCTGGAAAGAAATTGCATTTGATAGTTGCTAGTGTGTATATTAGTACATAGGCATGTGTTTTCTGTTAATATGCAGCAATTACATCTTAATATTGCTGATAAGGATAGAGTAATTGGTACCCATGGAGCATGGTCATTTTGGTATCTTGGCTTTTGGGATTCACTACTTGAATTTCCTGTGGGGTTTAGAATCACCTGTTAAAAAATATGTTTTCTTTTTGTAGTGAAGTTATCTTGGTGTTTTAGGATAGCATAAAACTTACCAAGGAGTTCTGCTTTTTGTTGTATTATGTTGTGTGAGGCAATTGTATCATTTGACATTGAAACCATTTTAAAATTCTCAGGAATAATGTCAAGCTCTATAAGCTCTATGTTAATCTTTAACATAGTTCAAGATTATGTTAAGCATATCTTTCTTGATAGTTCTGCACACATGCAAAAATAATATTTCTGAAGGTTCTTTCTGTGTTCAGGGTTACCCTCAGTGTTCCAGGTAGTTGAAGGAGTACATGAGAACATGTAAGTACTTGTAAGTACATGAAATAAGTACATGGTGTGACTTAAAGTTCACTTGACCATCAACTGTTGCAGTCTTTGTCCCTGTGCCTGGAGCACTTAGTTTGTCAGGAGCCAGCCTGTGTCTGCATGCAGGTGAGATGTGCTGCAGAATGCAGATCCAGAACAGACTTCAGGTATGGTCTCATGCTTGAGGTTCTTTGTTTGGAATATTTGGAGTTTAAAGAAATCACTATGTAATAGATTTAACAAGTCCATTTGTAGTCTTTGGTCTTGCATTTGACTATCTTCCAGCTTCACTGAAGCATAATGTAGCTGTTCCATGCCAGTTATTCTGAAGTTTTAGCTGGGGAGCTCTACAGGTCGCCTTTTCCAGCCTCCTTCTTGCAGCAAGGGGAACTTAGATGGGGTAGCTCAGGGCCTTATGCAGCTAAATTTTCAAAGTCTCTAAGGACGAAGATTCACAGCCTTCGTGGGTACCTGTTCTAATGCTTGACAGCTTTCTGAGAACCCTCATTGTTCTCATGTTCTGCCAGACCTTGTCTTCTTGCAGCTGGCCACCACTGGCTTTTGTCCTGTTGCTTGTGTCCCAAATTACACCTCTATGACCCTTGTTTAGGTTGTGGATGGCCGCTATGAGATGCATCCTTTCCTTTCTTTTCTCCATGCTTAATGGACTCAGGTCCTTCAGTCTTTCCTCCTGCATCATTTGCTGCAAGCAGAGGAGCACTTTGAGCAGTCCCACTCTCAGGTGCAGCCAGGTGGGTGTTTAGGTTTTGTTGCTGCAAGGATGCTCACTTGTTTATTTTTGCTGCCCACCACAATGCCCAGGACCTTCCTTGCAGAGCCAGCACCTTATCAGTGGCTGTCCCTGCCTGCCCTGGTCTACTTTAAAAAAATCACTAATAGACCAGCAATGGTAGTTTCAGTTTGAGTGACCACATGGTTGTCTTTAAATTAAAAACAAACATAAATAAACTTAAGCAAGTAACAAAATATCCCTCTCAAACCTCCCCAGTACACGCCCTTCCACGCCCTTCATTTTCTGGATTTTGCTAGTTATTAGTCTTTAGGGAAACCACTTCTGACCTAAGTCACTCTTGTAGATGTCATCTAAAAAAATAAAGGTTTCTACATAAATTCTATCAAAACAAAAATTTCTATTAAAACCACTTTATTCATTTATGTACCTGCTTTTTGTGAAGGTCTAAATTTACTTGCATGATTTCACTAACCTTTGTGGTACTAACTGCAGTCTTTAACACTGAGCACATGAATAAGTGTTTTCAAAATTGAGGTTGTAAATAATAAGCTGTTTTACAGGGAGAAATATGTCCCATTGATGTGGATTTTTGTTTGTTTGTTTTGAAAGATTTTGTAAATTTACAGTTCACATAAATACCTTATTAAGGTCACCATTAACATACCAAGGCATTGCAACAATGTTTTCTTATTTCAGAATGATCAAAATGAAAAGCACAGAATAATCTTCGAAGAACAAAAACTTTTTGCTTATGCTTACTTCAGAGAACTAAGACCTGTAAATGAGGATCCCTTACTAAATACCAGACTTTCCCAGCTGCTGCATGCCTCCAATATTAATTTATTTTGGTAACTTTCAAAGGCATTGTTCGATATTTCATATAAATGTCCATAGATGAAATATTTCCAGGAATATTTTTGCTCAAACTACTTTCTGTTGGTGTTTTGGTCTCCTTGTCATTATTGTCTTGCAGTGGAGTAGTTACACCTCTGATTTTCCTCTGAAGGGTCTGATGTTGGGCTGCTGATGGAGCTGCAATCTGCCTGGTGTCGCACTGGTCCCTCTGGGAAGTGGCAGTTGTGTTCACATGCGGCTCCTGGAGACCATATGCCAGGAGATATTTTCATGTTGTTCAGCTAGCTTGCTGATTCTCATCTTTCCTGTTGATCTGCACTGTTTCACAAATGGCCACCCGAGATCTGAGCAAAGAAAAGTGAGGAATGTTGAAATGAGATCAGCAGATTTTGTAGCAATTAGAGGAGAATTGCTGGAAGGTCAAACTAAAATTTTCACTCAAGTTGAAGGGGGAAGAGAAAGAACTATATCATGGCCAGAGTATTGTCATTAGCCTTTCTTTTTGCGTAACAGGTTCATTAAAAAATAACTGCTAATTCATTACTTTTGTAAATCACCTGCATTCTTATTTTGTATATTTGTGTATTGATTCTCAAAGATAATGTCCAGCAGGACATCAGTCCTTGAGGTGGAGTAATATTAGCCATCAGCATTATTAATAGTTGTGACTTTTTTTCTACTTAAATGACCAGACATCACAAGAAAACCACATAAAATCAAGTGCTGAAGCTCTTTTACGTCACAGTCATTTTGCCAGCACAGTTTCACTTCCAGCAAAGTGAATTATGCTGATATTTCATTTGGTATTGAGAAGGCAGAAAAAAAACTATGAAAGTGTCTCCTTTACACAAGGTATTAACATTGGCTTGGTTATGTCCTGATCTGTGGAAAACTGAGACCTGTGCTGCTTTTAATGCCAATTTCTACAGTACTTGTATTCTGACTTTAGACTCTGACATTCAGGTCCTCTCCAGACAGTACTTCTGATAACCTTTGGAGAATCCTTTGTAGAGGTATACTAAAGTGTTCTTATAAAAAACTAAAAGCAATGTGCTGGCATTGACCTGAATCATCTGAGAACTTGACTTTTCCAGAGCTGGAACTAGCAAGACAAGATTGGAATGCATATAATCTTCAACATCTGATTTTCAGTTGTGTACTTGTTTAGAATTCTAATATAGGTACAATATTAATTTTAATACTAACTAATAATGCCATCTAATGACATATTAATTTTATTTGAAGGCTGGAGACATATTAGACAAAATCCAGTCTGCCTTTTGTCATCTTTAAGCAGGTATCCTTTTTGTTGTGGAAATACTACTGTGATCAGAAGTAGGATTTCATATGGAAAATAACAATTTTTTAATGCTGTTGAGCCAGCCAGTAGGATGAGGCTCTAAGAACTTCTGAATAATGCCATCTGGAGCTCCTGAAGTCTGCCTCAGAAGTATTTGGCAGTTGACTTCATCAGGTCATTATGTCATTTTCAGATCAGTAGAGTGGAAAAAAGTTGAGATTCTTCCAAAATTCTGTCTTTCAGTTTGGAAACAGTATTTCTATGTGTTGCATTTTTTTTTTTCCCCCAAAAGTAGTAAAGTAGGATAAAACTGTCAGATGTGCCTGCCAGTCTGGTAGAAGCTTGGCAAATATTAAGAGATGGATTTTTAAATTTTCCCCCCCCTTGAACATGGTGACATACACAATAAATTATGGTCTTTGAAAGTGGAACACCATCTGAACATACGGTCAAAAAAATTTCGGTGTAAATCTGTCACTGGCTTTGGTAATTTAACAGCAAGATTACTCGAAGAGATGGTGGCTGTTCCCTTCCCTTTCCCTTAACATACTTGCATGGGATTTAGGAAACAGATCAGTTCCTAGCCCGAAGAGATTTTCCCAGGATTTTCAAGCATCTCCATTTTCCCATGAGGAAGGTGGCCCTTTGATGCTGCTACAAGTGTGTGATGCTGACCTTCAGCTGAAGCAGGAGCCCAAGCTGGCTGTGTAGTGGTGCAATCTGTGCCCCCCTTAGCCAGCTCTAGGCAGTGGGGAAGAACTGCAAACACTCTGCTTTGCTCTCCAGCCTGCTGCCCAGCACGGGGGCTCTGGGGACTGTGGGCATTGCAATGCTGAAACCTGCTTCAGTCGAGTGGGCAGTGCCAGAGTGCTTGTTGCAGGTTTGCACCATGGTGTTTGCTCGTCTCACCCCGTTTCTGGTGTGCCTGGAGTCCCTGTGAGCAGGGAGCTGCTCTGCCTGGCTCACCGGGGAGCTGAGGCACACTCAGGAATTGCAGAATGGGTTGGTTGAGGCTGGATGCAGAGCAGAACAATATTACAGGGCTTGGAACTAGAGCTTGTTTATAATCAATCCATGGTTCAAGGAACAAGAAATCTTTTTTCCTTTTTTTTTTTTTTTTCCTTCTCTTATATATTTAGGGTACTTTTGAACTTGTGCTTTTTGTGACTTGAAAGCTTGAAAGAGATGAATTACTCCAGTATGCTTAGTCTTGGAAGCTTCAGCTGCTGCGGAGCGAATGCCAGCCTGCCTGCTGATGGGCACATCTGTTATATTTTATCTGTTTTGTAATCCAAATCTTTCTGAGACCGTTTCTGTCCATATACAGTCAATCCAGTTGTGCCATTAGCATTTGAGTACAGATGGCAAGTGTGCTCATAATAACGTTCCTGACTGCAGCCTGGGTTCTGTGAGACAAAGCTTGGCTCTTGCCATTTATGAACACAGAACTATTGAATTTTGTTAGACTTCTGCTGGGCTTTGGGTAGATGTAGTCTGGAAAAGTAGCTTTACACTGAAGACCTTTTTTCTTTGAAGATGCTGCTAATTCAAACAGTCTGATACTCCTGAGGAGCCCACCCCACTGGATTTAATCATTATGAAGAATGTGTTAGTCTGAGAGTAATCCCCAGGGAGATGGCAGAAGCTGACTGTGCATCAATGAGACCTTGGTGAAAGTTGTAAGAGTGACTACAGAAACTGGAGACCTCAAAAGTAGTAGTGAGAATAAATATTTAGACTGGAAAAGCTCTCAGATATTTTAAACAGACTTTTACAAAAAAGTGTATTTATATAATACAGCTATCAAAAATTATGAATTTTTACCTGTAGTCTGACAGAAAATTAAGTAACAGCAGGATGTTACAATCCTGCCAGATTATCCTTGTTAGAGCATAGGAACAGCACCAAAGTACAGGACATAAGTATCCTATAATTAATCTTGAAATTTTGGGAGTTTTTCTCCTGGGAGTTATTTAAAATAACAAACAAAAAACGAACCCCAAAAGCACAAGCAATCTCATTATCTGATAGTAATGCAGCCAAAAGAGAAATGATATGTACTTTATAAAGTATCTACTGAGAGTAATTTGTCACTAGCAGCAGCCATTAGTTAACACTGTAAGTGCCACCATGATTCTGACTAAATAGCACTTGTTAAGTTTTGTTTAAATACTATAGCAGTAATTATACTGATGTATATTAGGAGCTTCAGCATAAAAGTGACTGATTATATGCCTTTTATAGAGGAGATGAAAAGTGAAAACATAGTAGTTAATTATGACGTAGACTTTTCATGGCTTGCACAGCTGTATTAAGAGAATGAAGACAGCTGCAAGAATAAGCTGCAAAAATAGTGTTTAGCTTGCCTGCTTCCTAACTACACACATGTCCTTCTGGAGGGAGGCAGCTGGTATGGAAATGCTTCATCTTGGTATCTGATTAAAAAGCACTCCCAGCACCTTCTTGGTGGCTGCAGAAGCACCCAGAGATTGCTAATATAAATTAAGAAATATCAAACACCTGTACACTTGCATGTGTGTAGTAATCCTCCATCGTGGTATTTCCAAGTCCCAGAAATAGTTTGATTTCACTGCATTTTGAGACTTACTAGTGACAAGGGTAGTTATGTAGAAGGAGAAAAGAAGGTAAATTTGCAGGAAAAATACCTAAAAACACCTTTTGAAACAAAGACGCAGTGAATAAACTTGGAGTGTTGTTGTTTTATGAGCCACAATTTGAAGTTGTTTGCCTTTGAAGGCAAAGGCTTTTTGATCTATATTCTGCTGTTGACTAGATTTTTATCTTTCAAGAGAGATGAAAGTAGCTTAAATGAATCTGCTAAAACAATGGAAAGCTACTTGAGGGAGGTCTTATTTTGGAAAATAGAGTTACTCTGCAAAAAGTAGGGTAGCAGAACTCTCATGTTGTCTGTGTAATTTGGTTAAATTTAAAAAACCCTTCCATGGTTTCTTCCTGTGTATGAAACTTAATTTGCACATGTAAGTGGAAAATAGAAAATTAGTTTAAAGCTTAAATTTTAAAGCTGTGGCCTTACAAACCAGAAATGTTTCAACTTGTAAAAATTGTTAATTACTGATTAAAATATTTGTACTTATTTTCTTATTCATTTGGTGGGAAAGGAAGAATAAAAAGTGTTTGGTGAAAACATTTTCTAAATTATTTCTTTTTTTCCCCATAAGAGAAAGCAGGGACTTTTTTTTTCCAACATTTTTTTCCCATCCCATTTAATTCAACCTTTTTCAAAATTCAAAGGAGATGTAAATCATAAATACTACAATAAGGAGAAAGAGTAAAGCTTCATCTTTGTTAAGTAAGAAATTTAAACTCCTGCTTTTGGTAATAGAAGTGGAAAGTATCAGTAATGGGATATGAAAGAGTATAATTCAGGGAGAAGAAAGGCCTTTTATTAAAAATTCATGTATTGAAAAGTTTCACCACTACTGTCAGTGACTGACTGCAGTTTGTACTGAATTATGTCTTGTCAAAATGGTATTTTGTTCTGGAAAACCAAGAACCAAAAAGCATAGGATAATATGGAATTAAATTGCAAATTGTTTTTTCCCAGTTCAAACTGGTGAGCAATGATGAATTCAGAACTTTAGGAACTTTGTGTTACATTTTCAGACTTCTACATTTTTTTTCTGAATACAGTAGTCCGTAAACCATTACTGCACAAACTAAGCAAGTGGCCATTTTGATAATCTCACCTACATTTCAGTGTAAAAGATGATGATGATAAAAAAAAAGTAGTAATAATAATAATAATAATAATAATAATCCTGTTTATAACCAACCATGTTGTCAGTCAGTACTTGTTAAGCAGTGCCCAGTTTTCCTTCTGTAGTGGCAAACTTGAGAACCTTCATTATCCATGAAATAGTTTTCAGATTGGAAAACCTTTGCAATCTACTGTTCCAAACCCAAACAAATGCAGTAAAATTATGATCTGACAAAGGAAAAAAAAAAATAAATAACTTGAGAGATATTACATCTGAGGTTTTTGTGCACAGAACTACTGCATGTCAACGTGTGGAAATGGGAAAGGTGGTTGTAGGTGTTTGCTGCCCTGGCTGTTTCACTGTCAGGGTAATGCTGTTACACTGCTCTCTCTGTTGTGACACACATTGTTTATCTTTATTAATTGGAAGAGTTTCTTTTGTCTTAGATTCCCACTAGTCAGGAGATAGTGGCCTATCAAAGTTTTCCTAAATGCGCTGTCTGATCTTGGTCACTGATACAGGAGAAGGATACTGCAGGACTGCATTTGTAGAAAAGATTTGGACAGTTTGTTCCTTAAACTTAGACCAGTTCTGGATTCAGAACTTCTCTGTAGCCTCACACAAGGCAACAGGTTCACTGTTCCTTGTGTTCATGCTCCCCTCTTTATTATTCAGCTGTCTCAGGCTATGCTCAGCTGCATATGTATGCTAAAATTCTGCAAGACTCTTGAGGTGAACACCCCATGTGTGGAGACACAAGGCTTGACTCCATTTCAGAAGGTTGATTTGTTATGTTATATATATATTAAAATGCTACATTAAAACTATACTAAAAGAACAGAAAGAAAAGAAAGATTAGAAGGCTACAAAGAACAAGAATAGAATAGAATGCATAACAAAATCTTGTGACTGCTCACAGCCTTGGCACAGGTGGCTGTGATTGGTCATCAATGGAAAACAATTCACATGGACTAACGGAAGATGCACCTGTTGCATTCCACAGCAGCAGATAGTAATTGTTTACATTTCTCTCCTGAGGCCCTCAGCTCTCAGGAGGGAAAAAATCCTAGGAAAGGATTTTTAATAAAATATCATAGCTGCACAAGACCACTGTGGATTAAAAATTAGGAATTGGTGATAGAGTTGGGCAGCTAGCTGCTTTGATATTCAGAGTCCCTGCATGACACCTTGCTCAGAATTTCATCTGGGGGCTAAGTGTGCTGCAGGCAGGTAGGTGATTCTTTCTGAGCTATTTAGACAGAGCTGTGTGCTTACAGAGAAAATACCACAGGCCTCCTCACAAACATGATTATTTAGAATTGTGCATAGGGTGTTTTTGCGTGTGTGTGTATGCATGGATAAATAAAAGTAATATGTCTTACTTTGGCTGAAGTGTTTAATTGGTTCTGCATAGTAAATGGCAGAAAATATTTTCTGGTTGCTTTCTCTCCTTTCCTTGTTAAAGAAGCCAGTCTTGGGAAACAGTCTGGCATGATGACTAACAATTAAAGTTTCTTTATCCTTTTTCATTATGTTTCCCCATGCATCCATAAAAATGGAGATTCTCTCTTGCCCTTCTTTTGTTCCTGATGTATTTGCAAATATACAAATACTGATATTTGATAATTTCACATTGAACTTCACAAATCTGATATTTACCTGAGACTAAAATAAAATTCATCAATGTCCTCTTCTTTCCTTTTTTTTTCTCTAAACTGTTCTTAATGTGGTGTTATTCTATGCATGTATTAGAACTGGAGTTTTATTTGTGGGTTCTTGTTTGATTTTTCTGCTGTGATTAATCAATCTTTCCTTCCTCACTTAATTTACCTAAAAAGTGTGTTATGAATAGAAACAATATGATTTTGTGTTAAAGCAACAGAATGGGAGAAATATAAGAGCTTTAATTTGCCTTAATGAACTAGGACTGCAGATTCAGATAAAACTTTGCCAAACCTTGGAAGTGAACAGGTAATCTGCTTTTATATAGTGCTGTTATGTACATGTAGATGAAAATAAAAAAATAAAATGGGATGAATAGTGAGTTTATAGGGGGGGAAAAAGCACAAAAATGATACACAAAATAGTATATTTTGTCATTGAATGAATAAGTTGATAAACTAGCTGGTATTCAGCTTTAAGAACTGAGTTTGGCTGAGGGTTCTTTTTGACTTCTGTTAACAAAGCATAGCAGCTGACTTAATTTTTTTTCCAGTGAACTGATCTCACAGACACTGAGTGTATAAGCATTTTCTGTATATGAGTAAAAGTACTGGAGGCTTAAATAGAAGCACATACTTGCAGCTGTTTTACATAACATCTGGATTTCATCCACGTTACCAGCTGTAATGTACATGGAATAAAAGAAGGAAAGAGAAGAAGAGAAGGATTCCAGTAGATTGTGTCATCAAATGACTATGACTAATTTAAACATTTAGGTAATTTAGGTATAGTACTCTGAATTTAAAGGAAAAAAAAAAAGGAAACATATGCCTGCTGCGACTCCCCAATAATGGCAGAAATAAATGACAGTGATAAAGGAGGATGAAATGAAGTTCTCATGTTCTGTTAAGGTAGTACTAAAATATAGACATTAATCGTGAACTGTTTAGTGCACTTATAGAAAATAAGTTGTTTTCTTTAGCTTTGGAGGTCAGTAAATGTTTTCAGGTTTTGGTTTGTTTTTTGCTTTGACTTAAAATAACTTCCATTGTACTAAAGGTGTAAGATTTTATTATGTTAGCAATATAAGACTGGTCTTCCAGCCCAGACTGGTTGGTAATATGAGCCGGGTGAAGAGATAATTACATGCTCTGCTGGAAAAAGGGATGGGGTTCTCATCATCTTTCAGGATACTCATCTCCATGAGTAGACAGGCACAGTAAGTATTTATCATTAGTTGCTTTTGTTCATTTATAATTGTTATTTTAACTCCTGCCTTTTCACAATGATACACATTTATTTTGGCTTGTAACCAGAATTAGAATAAATATTATTAAATAGAAATTTATAACACAAAAGGAAGTGTATTTTGCTTTCCTCTTCATACAGAAACTGTAAAAGCTTTAGGAGATGAATTAAACAAGTCTCTGGGATATTTAATTGGGAATTGCTGATAAGTATTGACTTTGTTCAAAATTTATGTGGCACTCTTTTTTAGTAGCACTAACAAATAATGTTGTCCTGTGAAGGAAATTGTTAGATTGAAAACAAGAACAGCTATAACTAAATGCCTTCAGTGAGACCCAGAATATTGTCTTTGTGAATGGCTTTGGGCTTAGCTGTGAGTAGATACCCAGATCTGCCAACTTCTGATCCCTAGTAATCCCATTCTGCACCAGGCATTAGTGTTTGAGGGGTATGTGCTGGGGAATGCTGTGTGTCTCCTTGAGAAGGAGGATGGTTTTGTTATCAGCTTGAATTTTAACAGCAGCCGCAAGGAAAGCAAGTGATTTTGCAAATGGTAGAGTGGGTTTACTGTCGTCTGCAGGATGTACCAGAAAACAGAATGAAAACCCAGTCTTCCAGCTGTTGGGGGTTGGAGGGAGTTGTATATGAAGAATTGCCAAAATAAAGAAAGAAGCTGTGTTTCTAGACCCTTTATTAATCTATACTGTTTTTACTTTACAAAGGTTACTTTGTTTCAATTGAGCTTTCGCCTAACATTTTCCTAGACCAGTCTCTGGAAGTAGTGAGGGTAATAAGCAACACTGGACAAAGTGCAAATGCAGACCCTTGTGGAAACTTCCAGCCCTTGTGGGAAGTCTCTTAAAGGAAACTTTATCAGTACAGCAAATGCATGAAGTGCCCTAATACATCTTCATTCTTCTATCTGCTCTCTCGCAGTGAAGAAAGGCATTTACCAGTGGCTATAAGATACGAGTGTCTCTCTGATGGTGTGCATGGATGGTGCTGCTAAGCCATCTGAACTGCCTTAAAGCCACAATTGCCCTGGAGTGCAGCTGGTGCCAAGCTCAACTCCAGTGAGGATGGCAGAGGAAGCAGCAGGAGCGGGGCTGTCCCGGGGCTGGTCTCCCGCGTGCCACGGAAGGGCCCCGCTCTGGGGATCCTCACAGCTGTGGGAAGCTGGGGTAGAGTAATGGAGCAAATGGGAAATGCAGCTTGTGGGAGGGGAAGGGGGAACTTTCTGTTCTCCTGATGTGTGGAATCTCTTGGGATGCTGGTGGTGAGATTTTTTCCCCCCGTTCTTTTTGATATTCTTAAAGTCTGTTTAACATCTCTCAAAGTCTCTGCTGAACTGGAGCATATTTTTGACCACTCCATACCAAGACTGGTTAGTTCTGATCCGAGGGCATCCTTGGGTTGTAATTTGAAAAATCCCTGGAACCGTGCTAGTCTGAATCTGGCACATTTTTAATTTTTACCCTTAATTTCCTTGTCTGCTAGTAATGATTCTAATGGTATGGACTTGTTTTAATACAGCTGTTAGCACTGTTGACTTCATGTATGCCTCTGATATTTGATATATTTCACATCCATCCCTTCTGAAGTGGGCACAAAGACTTTCATCTTTATTAGTTTTAGGCCTGCAGCTTCACAGATAGCAGAAACAGTTTCTGCTCTCCTCTTCCAATTTGGTACAACAAGAATCTTCCAGAGGCAAGTGTGCATTCCCATGAGCTGAGAGTATGTGATCACTTTAGCCTTCATCAGATTTGGCTGATTTCAAAATGAGATGATGACTTATTTTGTTGTTACTCCTTTTAATTATTTTCTCACTTTCCCTTGTGCTATGAACTCCCTGGGTCTTGCAAGTAGATTTGATGTTACTTCCAGAAGTGCACTTAGCAGTAATTAGACATACCATAAAAATTAAAAGATTAGGATGAGATCCCCATCCAAGAAAAATATTTTTTTTTTTAAACAAGTGTTAAATCTGAGAAGACATCACAGAACTACTTCTGCTGAACTGTGAAGTAACAAATAGTATTAAATGGTGGAAGAATTTATATTTTTTTCACCAGTTCTTCAGTAAATGCCTGTATATGTATGCATGTGGTTTGTCTTTGCAACAATGCAACCCATAAGCCATCCTGCTCTTCATATAAGGATATTTAAATAGTTTAGGGGAAAGTTCTGCACATAGAAATTTTTTAAAATAATAATTAAAACCATCAGGTCTTTGTATTGGGTGTATCCTGCTGATAATCTAAAAAGAATTGTCTAATTACTTCTAATAGAGCGAGCTTTAAGTCTCTTTGAAATATACAAAATAATGAATTTGAAACCAGAATAAAGTTAGTACCCTATGAAGGAATGTATGTCTGTTAGCAAGTCTGTATTTGTCAGATTTAAAAGAGAAGACGTTTTAAAGTAGGTTGTTTTAGTGCTCACGGTCCTGCACTGTTCTTTGAACAGTAACACCTCAACTTAAAGGTTATTTTGAAAATTTTTCTCATTGAAGAGAATCCCCTAAACTTGCTGTGAAATCAACAGACTCAGTTGCATTCAGTTCTATACAAATAGGTGATACCATGAAATACCAATCCTCCTCTTTCTGCTTCTTTTGAAAACCTGAACCTAAGTGAGGTGAACTTAAGACATCTCTGGATTATAAAAATAATTCCTGACCCTTGCTTTTTTGAGCATTCTAAAAGAAATTGTATATGATGCCCATGTTTTTGAAGAATCTAAGGGAATAATGTTCTCAAAGGCAAACTTCTTTATTCGGAGACTAAAAAACCAAATTGTGTTAATTTAAAGTGCAACCAGCTAGAAATGAATCAGTTACTTCCCTCAAATTGATTCAGTGAGGAAGGAGTCTTAAAAGACTGAAATCAGCAATCATCAAGTCAGATTTGCTAGTGTGATAACATAACTTTTCTGCTTTTACAGAAGACCTGAAATATGTAAAACATGTTAATATGCTGTTTCAAAAAATTCTAAAACAACCAGGAACTGAAACAGCAAGACCACCCTCACCTCTCCCAAATCCTAAACATTCTCAGTTGATTTTCATTCAGCAGTCTTTGGTTCTTTTTTCAGCTTCGTAGTGGAGGTAGTCAACATTTGGCATCTGGTGCTTCATTTTTCTTTATAGCAGTGATGCTTTGATGTGCAGATAATACTTTACCTGTGGCATATTATAATCTTAACTTCAAGATTTCAATTTCAAACAAAACATCTGCCATAGCACTTTGGACCTTTCTACTTCTTTTTTTTCTTAATTGTGCAAGTTTTTAATAAAATAGACTTCTGCTAAGGTGCCTAGAAATAAGAAAAAATATTAACATGGCTAAAAATTTCAGTAAGCTATTAATTAACAATCTTCAGGTTTGTCTTAAGCATTCTGCATGTATGGAATTCTTTTTCATGCAATGCTATGGTGGACTGAGTAAACAACATTATGGACCATCAAAGTTTGTAGACACTGATATTGCTAAAATTCTGTAGAGGGAAACTGATTAGATATGAGAAATATTTACTTTCTTCTTCAGCCATTGTGTATAATATATATGTGTTTAGTTATTGCAGAGTGTTTATCACCAAGTGATTCAGACATCCCGTTAATTGCAGTGCTGGATTAGATTAAGCATGTATTAATTGTTTTGTTCCTTCTAATTTACGTGAAGGCATAAGCTTGAGGGCTTGATATTCCTATGTTGTTTGCTTTGCAATTGAATTACTAGCTTCACCTATTAGTGTTGAAGCTGTTGATAAATGCCTTCTGTTGGGGATGCATTGGAATTCTTAGGCATAAAATTGTAAATGAAGCGTGCATTGAGATGTGAATCTTTACAAAAGCTGTTCTCTTTCATATAGTAACTTGGTGCTATGCCCTGGAAAAATGCAGTGCCTTGAATATAAGGCACAATTTCATTTAATTGAAATTGCTATAGTTTTCCTCTATTTTAAAATATAAATAACTCTTACAATTACAGCACGGGGATTAACACTTGAGTCGTTCTGTAGTGACTCCAAGTGTAACTAGGGGAAAAGTATTTCTATTTACCTTCTCTTTGGTAAACAGAGTTCTGGCATTTAATTTCCTTCTTGTCTTGAGACTCATGTGATGTGATGTGAACTTTGAATTCAACTTGTCCAAACTGCTCTTAAAAAGTGCAGTTTCTGCATGTGCCTGTGAAATAAATAGTTCTACCTTTCTCCCCAAGGAGTTCGAATGGCAATACAAACTGGCATCCAAAACGCCTTCCAAATGTGAGTGAAGAGGCTGGAAAGTGGTTTCCATTAACTATCCTAACCTAGTTTACTGTTCACCTAGGATAAATTATCAGGAAAGCAGGTCTTATTTATTGGTGGGCAGATGGGTTTCCATCACACGTCAGTGTTTGTTCTACCACTGACTCTTAAGGGAAAGCCTTTTTTTCCTGATTGAAGCCAATCTACTCGAGCAGTCTCTGAGTTTCCCTGCTAAGGGTCTGCTTTCCTTTTATACTGCTTGCATGTTCTGCAGAACTGCAGGGGCACTGCAACCAAAATGCATTTTAAGCATTGATTTCCGCCAACCCTCCCATATGCCCATATGTCTCTGCTTTTGAAAAAATTTGAAGAATACTGAAGGGTGTTTTGGCAAGGGTCGAAGCTTCTAGAAAGGTGAAGTGACAGATCTGACTTCATTCTGATCCTGACTGACACTGAGGATGAGACTGTTGTGGAAAGTAGCATATTTCTCATGCTGGATTTCAAAATGAGCAGTGCTGATTGAGCAAATTATGTTAAAGGACAGCATTGCCAAGACCCTTGGGGAGATCACTGCCAGTTTAACAAGTTTTAAAGTTTTAAAACTTCTATAGTTTTGAAAGGGTTGACAAATGTGAAACTTGTCTGAAACTAGGGAGATTGGAATGACTTAAGAGTTTCAAATGTCACTTTTCATATCATAACTGTGAAGCTTTTTTCAGATGAACCTATACAGAGTTTTTTGATATTGGCTTAGACGTAACTGTCTGAGAAGATTTTTATATTAAAGACAGCAGAAAAAAACATTAAATCATCTAGTGATAAAATCTTGAGCTTATTGTGTGAAAAAAATCCCAAATTGTTTGTGAACAAATAAAATCATAAATTAACATGGGAAATACGGTGAACATTGGCAGCTCTGGGGAGTCAAGTCTAAATCAGTGTATCAATATGTTTCTGAAGACTGCAGCACTGCATATATATTTTCAGTGGCATAAATTGACTGGTGGTGACTTGGGCCCTGCTGTCAATCCTCCTTAAAGACACCTGCTATGCTAGATTAGCAAAAGTGTCTTTTGAAGTGTTTTTACATAAAATACCATGTGCCTATGGTATTTTATACTCAATAGCCTATGGGATACAGGTCTCTTATGGATGCTCCATTATGCCTTTATGGTCTTTGGAAAAATACAAAGGTCACAGAAAAATAAGGATAAATTGTTTGCAAGTGTCATGGTATTGTTCATCTGGCTTCCCTGGAGAGTAAGGAATAAATGATCAGTTAGGCTTGTACCACTTGCAGTTACCTGAAAAGGGAAAGTGTTTTACTTATTTAGAGAGAATGGCAAGAGTTCTCTCCCTGAAGCTTGAAAATCTCTCTGTCCTAAGAAAATTCTCATCATTTTGTCTAACTATCAGATTCTTGTCATTGTGGTCTGTCTGTAAAAAGAGCTTCTGGTTTTCACGTATGCATGTGTTCAATAGGCAGCAGGCTCAGAGATGCATGATAACAGACTCGTAAAAAGTATTAGTTCTCCATATGATGATTTTATACTCTACAAAGCTTTCTCATTTTGTCCTTACAGATCAAGCAGACTGTCTGCTGGACTTGTGCTTCCTTTCTAAATTTCTTCTACACATGCAAATTCTGTTAAGTGTTGCATGATTTAACCTTCCCTTCAAAGACCTTAGAAATGAATGCTTTAATTTTGATTTTGTACAAATGAATGCTTTAATTTTGATTTTGTACAGAGTTCTGTCTGTCTGAAGTACTTCCATTTCAATAACAGTTGCATTGCATCCATCTTTGCAGATCTGTATTGATAATACATGACTGCTTCCTGTGAAATGATCTTCTAGGAATCAAATTTTAGTAAGGTGAAGATATCATATTATTCCAAAAGCTTTGTTTTAAGAGGCTAACACTAGATAAAATATTTTTTTGCTTAAATGGACATTAAAGATGTAATGCTTTTGTGTCTCTGAATTTGGAAGTGTAGTGTAGTCTAGTTCAGAAAATACATAAAGAGATGCCAAATTATTTATTTATAATTTTTTTGTTTTTTTGTTTCTATTGCCTTTTTAACACAAGAATATACTGGAGTTACATTTTGTGTGAATGTGAGGTAGGCCTGGGACAATTTTCAGCTGTTTTTGGAGTTTCCAGTGGCAATGTCATTTCTGTACTGTTTTACTTAGGATCCTCTGCATTTTTGATAGTGAACTGGATGCCACATTGGCTTCATTCTTATAGTTACTCTTGCAGTGTAGGTAAAACTAGCCCTACACGTGCTGCGTTCCTGCCTCCAACTGTAGTGCACAAACCCTTCAGTCTCTGCTTTCCTTTTATGTCCCCTCTTACAGGACTTCATCACTGTAATTTTCTGACTAAAAGAGTTTGCAGTGATGCTTTTCCATGTGGTCTTGGGCAGCACATTTTTTTTTCAGACCTTAGACTATTACTGATGATCTTCATAAATGTTTGAATTGCTATATATATAACGTACTCTACTGTGTAAAGAATTAAAAAACCAAAATCCATAGAAATAGTAACACAGTGCAAACATCAAACCAAAGCATTTCAGGGCTGGTATTTCTGAAGATTAGGGTGGTAGTTTTATCTTTTCTTTTTCCTTCATCTTTCCACCTCTTGAAACATGATCAGTCTGGGATTATTTTTTTCATTCTGAATAATGCCTAAAATGAGAGAGAGCTGTTTGACACATTCCGTATCCATAGAGTCTATTTATTCAGACTGAATTCCACATGGACCATGGATAATCTTTTTCCCAAATGTTTACTAGTATCTGCTCTTAACAAGTGCTGCACAATATAAACTGAAGGCACCATAAAGAAAGGGGGCATAATAAAATTAAACCTTGCTTTTCAGCTAAGTCTGACTTAAGATCAGGAAGTGCAAGTTTCAAATGGTTTGGATTTTAAAGACTTTTTTTCTATAAAGGACATGAATCACATGAATTTAAAAGCACATGATGAGCTAGTATTAATAAATGAGCTATAAGTAGGTTTTAATATATGGCATTGAAACTAATGCTTTTAACGGAGGTGGAAGAAAATCCAGGTTCATTTCACTGTTTTGTTGAAGTTATCTTCTTGCACTTGTAACCACTCTGCGCCATGCACAGTCTGGAAAGTCAGGGTAATGCTGCTCTGTTTCCCTGTCCCTTCCTATCTCGGCTGGTATGTGCAGCTTTTCAAGACAGACTGACTGATACTGTGTGGGCATGTGTGTGGTCTCCAGTACTAACAAAGCTAATTTTGGATGTAGCTTCTAAGCACTGTTGTAGTAAAATTGAAAACAAATTGGAAGCAGGGGCTCAAGCATTTATATGTGATGGTTTTTACATTCACTTGTGTTTCTGTTGTTGCTGTAGATACTATTTATAATTGTACTTCCTGTTGATGTTTGTTTGCATGTCAGAATTAAGTTATGTTTTTCAAAACTTTTCTAAATCAGTTCCCATAGGAAAAAAAAGAAACAATTATTTTTAGTAACAGAATTGGAAAGATTACAGATTGGAAAGTACTAAGATTTCTTCCCCCAAACCTCCCAAACACATAAGACTTTAAAAATAGGTGTTTTTTTTTTCTTCTTTATAAAGTAAATAAATAACTTTGTTATCTCTGAGTAGATATAAATATCTCCAGCTGGGCAAACCTTTTCCTGGTTAACTGTTTGTGTTTGCTTCCTCATCCCTCTCAGCATTAAAAGTTCCTGCAGATCTTTTCTACTGAGATTTTTCATGTAGATCAAGTTGTACTTTTCCAAGGAGACTTGCATTTCCTTCTATCCCACGCCATTTAATCATGTGTTTGTAAAAGCATGGGTGAGTAGCTTTCAAAAACCTTTCCCTTCCTGAGTTATGTTACCATTCAGTACCACCCATTTTATCTGTTCGTTATTAAAGAAGACTGAACCTGATGTTCTAGCCTTCCATGGGATGAAGCTGGAAAATGGATCTGTCACTGCATACTGTTATGCTTTGCTTCAGCTTCAGCAGTTTTCAACTGAAATAATTTTGCAGAGAGGGACTTTTGAGTGGAGAATACATAAAATGCTTCCCCCTTCAGCAGGGGAAGAGAAAATAGGAAACAGAATACACAAAAAATATTGTGTAGCAGGTTGATGCTCTGGAATATAGCAGAAAAGAAAAATGTAAGAGTGGTCTTGTTGCAGGAAGATGAGAAGTCATGAAGCACTCATGTGTTGAAGAGTGAAGGCCAGGTATTTAGGCTGATTGCATTTGTTGTCTGCCCTGCACACTGTTGATCATAGAGCTGTTTACTATCTGCCAGTCCGTGTCATGGTTGGGGGAGTGATCTACTCAGAATGATGGTCTTTACCTTCTTTCCCTTTTCCTCTCCTCTCCTCTCTGTGTCTCTCTCTTTTCCACTCTTTCTCCATCTATTTAGTTGAGACTTTGTTTTTGTCATCACACTTTCAGGTACTGCTTTGACATTCAGAGGCCATACCCCAAATTGAATAAAAAAAAGGAATGGAATTAACTCTAATATAGTGCCTTTAAAACTTCTAAAACACTTTCTGCTGGACATTTGATATACATTTCTCTTTATAGTATTGTGCCTCCAGGAAAAAAAAACCATAATCCTGGATTATTTTGATAAATATATTAATAGCATTGGTTGTAAGAAGAGGCCAGAGTTTTCTTTCCTTATGTGATGCCTCTTCTGTCTAAGATGACTCCAATCACTCTAGCTAGAGGACAGAGACAGGGAGAATTCCTTGACTAGAAACTGTATGTTATGTGATGGTTACCTACTGTATAATAATTTTACTAGGGAAAAAAAACACTGAGACAAGAAAAAATGAAAAAAAAACAAATCAAAAGGATGGGCTTGGTATTTATTTCATCCATAAGAGAAAAGAAGGATGTTTATAAAACTTCAACTGCTAATTTTTGTATTACGCACTACTTTGTTAATTTTTGAATGACCAGTACAGGTATTTGTCTTATGAATATGCAATATACTAATAATCCTATTTTTTTTCACGATAAAGAAAACAGATCATATTATTATCAGTTCACTATAAAATAATTCTAGCAGGTTTATGTATTTAGCATAAATGGAATTCCTTTCATATTCAAGTCAGCAGGGGCTTTAATATAGATGCCAGTGTAGCCAAGACTTTACCTGTGGACATTGGAATAAATGCTTATTGAAACACCCTACAATAATTACATCTTTGAGCATGTGATAACAGCAAAAAGTTACCTCATCTAACATTTAGCAGTAGGAATTCTTTATCTTGGCTACAATGTAGTATTTATCTAGTTTTAAAAGACATTGAGAAGTCCAGGACCAAGACTGCCTTCCAAAAGAATTTGGTCTGAAAACAGATCGCAAAAGGCGTTACTTTTAATGCAAGAAGATTTACTGTGGAGGAAAAAAAAAACCCTGCGACAACAACCAGCCAACCAACTAACCAAAAAAAACCTACCAAAAAAACCCCACCAAAAAACCACCGCTGTTTAATTGCCATTCTCTTCTTTGAGCAGAAGCCAGAGTACTAGGCAAAGCGCTGGCAGAATACTTGAAGGTTATAAAGTATGAACTTGTAAAGTAAAAATATAAATTAATTTCTGTTTCTTGATGCAATTTGAAATCAAAAAAAGTTTGTTACTTTCTGATTAGTCATTATTATCTTCTGCAGGACATTAAATCACACAGCTGTGTGGAAACTTTATTAAATCTGTTACTGCAGTTCCATGCTCTGTCACCCATTGATGTCTTCCCCCCCTCCACCCCTCTGTCCTCTCTTTCTTTTTCTTCCTTTTGTCCTCCCTGTTGGGCCAGCTGCCAAAACTGAGGGCTCCTGAAGATCAATTAGAGAACTTTTTCTTCTCTGCTCACTTCTTCTGTGTTCAGTCCTTAACGTAATGTGAAAGGCAGAAAGACCTTTAGCCAGCAGTCAAATAGTGTGTGATATTCAGTGCCTAAGGTAACAGCACAAGTTTGAACTCAAAATAGTAACTGAAGAAAAAAGGAATAGGTTAAATTGTAGGATTAAAAAAAAAAACCAAAAACGAAATACAGTTCTTCTATGCATTTATCTTAAGTTGTGGCAACTAGAATGTTTTCACATCTTTCCAAGTGTGTGAGTTATGTGTCAGAGGGAGGAGTAATGTAAACAAAATGTAATATTTATCTTACATGTTCCTACTTTGTTACTTTATATCTATATGATACTTTATAAATTGTATTTCTTAAGTTTTCTAATTTGGGATTACATGTAACTGTGAAAATTATCTGATTTCTAGTTAGAGGTTGAATTTATCATGCTGTGATGTTGACAGATCACGTGTATATTGTGTGTGTGTACTGTGGGTAGTGTTCATCTCTCTTTCTAATTTCTTGCTAATACTTCAAGAATCATGTCAAGACTTAAAGTAGGTAGCTGTATCATAGAAGCAACTGAAAATGGAAAATTCACAGAAGATCCATCTCAAGAAATGTATCCCAGAAAAGCGGCAGATTATACTGCTTAGGGAAGCTCTCTTAAGAGATAGAGCAAGTCAGTATTAAATTTTCTTTTTCTTAGTCATCATCGACTGGAAAAGTTGATGATGAAAGCCAACCCTGTGAGCTTCAGAAACATTTCTTGTGCAACTTGGGGCAAAAGTTTTGGAAGAGTAGACTGCTTACTTAGGTTGAGCGTTGGCTGGATGGCCAGGCTTGAAGGCTCAGCTGGCTGGTGGCAGGTACTGATGGACAGTCTGGTTCTTTTTTTTTGTCTGAGGAAGAGAAGGTTGTGAGGCAGCCATAACAGGCCCCCATTTGCCTGAAGAGCAGTTGCAGGGGATGGAAAAGTTAAGCTCTTCCTGGTAGGAGGTACAGAATGTAACCCCAGAATGAATCCTGAAAAAAACCCCAAAAAACCAAAATAAAAAAAAATAACCCCCAAACCCCCCAAAAAACCAAAAACCCACCAACCAACCCCCCTTTATCCCCCCAAAAAACCCAAAACAAATAAACAAACAAAAAACCCCCGCAAAATAACAAAATAATCATGGCTGAAAAATTGCAGCTTGAGAGGATCAAATTTAGTATTAGGAAATAACATCTTACCTAGAGAGGCAGTGCAGCAATGGAACAAGTTATCCCAAGGCACTGTGGAGTTTCCATGTGTGAGGGGCTTTGGGCATTGTCTGGAAATGCCAGCCCTCCAATGACTGAGCTGCTCTGGTGTGAGCAGGAGCTGTGACCTAAGCAGGAGCTGGGGCTGGGGGTCTCCCGAGGTCTCTGCAAAGCAGCATTTGTATGACTTGGAGTGACTTTGCCCTGATAGCCATTTTATGTGCAAACAATGTAGAAGAGAGGTATTTGTCTTCAATATTCTGCCAATAACAGACGAATTTCCAGTTTTTCTTTTGTTCCTGGCAAAAAGAGTTAAATTTCTTTTGACTGTTGTATTCAAATAATAGCTAAGAAGTGCCTGGAGGCAACTGAATCAGAGACAGGACAGAAAGAGGTACCCCTGCATGGCTTGAGTTACTGCTTTTGAAAGCAGACTTATTGCTTCTTGAAATTCTGGGGAAACAGGAAAAAATATGTTATATTTTAAAGAATTTCTTTTACAAAGTCTCAGTTGCTGTACAGATGGGTGCGTTATAAAAATTATATGGGAATGCTGTCCAGAAATCCTTTCAATTAATTAAAAAGCCCTGTTTCCCTCTCAAGTTCTATGGTAATGACCAAATAGTTACTGGCACCTTTTTTCCCTCAGTTTTAAAACAGAAGATTCACAAACTGCAATGTTTCTGTATATCTCAAAAATTTCTAATGTTTATTGGTAAATATTTGGAGTTCGGATATTTTATGTTTGGATTTGGCTTTGTTTTTTTTAAGCAATGATACCCACACATGAGCTAATGTTCTTTCTGAAGGCCTAAAGTTATTTTTAATAATTTAGGGCTACCAGATGAAATTAACCAAATAATATATATAAAGACTGTGTGATTAGCAGTACTGTTGATTACCAACTGTGATTAGTTGTCCTGTTGTGGAAAAAGTGTAATTTTAACAAAAAGATTTAAAAACAAATTTTTCCAGTACTGTATGGCCTTTTAAGTGAATCAGTGCCGAGGTCATTATTCCACCCATGGTGCTCCTCTCTTCTTCTGCAGTTCCTCTTCTACCTCCTGAACTGCATGCAATTTGTCTGAGTTTTAACCATGACCCTTGCTAAAATGTAGAGATTACAATGTACTAAGAGGTATTTGCTGTATTTAAAAAGTGTCAGTGCTGATCTTTGTGAAATGTGTTGTGCCCATGGGGGAAGAGACTTACTTTGAAGTAGGCAGGAATGAGCTTGTCTAGTTGGTGGGTTTAATTTCAGTTTACAGTGGCATCTACTGATCTGTTTGGTGATACTGTGGTTTTTCTTCTGCAGTACTACATGGGTGGAAGGGTTAGGCACTGCTGTGCTTTCAGAATGCCTGGAATCTTGTAATTTTCAGGGGCAGACGTTCTGCACTGATGGATGTATAAATCTGGTGATAACATCTTGTACCACATCAAAGACGACTGCGGCGACTCATTCTTCAACTTCAGGCTATGTTCAGTGTGTGCCGTCCTTTCCTAATAAATACAACCGTGTCATATCTCTAGGTCAGCTCAGGGATTTTTCCTGTCTAGTTTGACTCATTTCCAGGACTTTCTCCTGAAGATGATCTTAGTTGCTCATTGTCTGCTGAAGCTTTTTACTGAAGATGCAAATGCATTGTCTGGTCCTTGTCTGTCCCCATTTTCCCAGTTGTCTCCTGGCTGAGATGGTGCCTTGTCTCAGTCCTCACCTGTCCTCAGCTGAACTGATGCTTCAGAGTTTTTCACTGCTGTTTTTTACAGTAATATTTTTTTTTTTTTGACAGTGAAGGGACATCAGGATGAGTGTGGGGAGGATGGTTGTTCATAGAAAGGCAGACAGCCCACAACAGCTATGTATATAGATTTGGAGTTCTGCAGCTGGCTGCTGTAAATCTGAGTGAGCTTGTTACTGCCTTTTTAGTGTAACTTGGACTGATTTATACCTAAAATAAAGCCAGGAATTGCAAGGTCATTCCACAAAGATCAAAAACTATAGTCTCATTTTAGCCATGCACAGGTAGCTGTGCTTTTCACAGTCTACAGAAGCAATTTTCAGACCATGCATGAACTCAGGAGAAAAAGGTTAGAGTTTTGAGGTACACTGGTACAAATTCTGTAGAACAGATAAAAAGGAATATTGCAGCTTACCTGAATAGAATTAAATAGCTTCATTCTCCAGTGACAGCAATTACTTGCCTTTGTAGTCATACAAAATAATTCTTTTGTAAGAGAAGAAATTCCACTGTGAGAAAGCAAATATTTGAAATGGAGCAAGTGGTGTGTGTGGAAATTTGATATGTTCATGTAACACTGTTGTGTGTAAAGCAAATAGATATTTTTTCCATTATAAATGGGGGAGCTTGAAGGTACTGGAGATGCAGTTCACCAAATAATAGATATGTCTTCATTCCTTTCCCCTTTTTTATTGACTTCCCAATCATGATATCCCTGGACTATTTACAGTCCTTACTTGCAATGCTGTTATTATCAGTGCCCTGATGATGCAAAAGAAAACACTTTTTAATATGTTGTGAAATATGTCATGGTTTCTGTTTGTGTTTTTAGGGACAGAAAGTATCACTAAGTATAGTGTCATCAGATACCACACTTTGACACGTTTATCTGAAATGGTGGTCTTTTGAATGCTTTGGAAATAGCACTCTAGTGCACTAATCTCTGGGAAAGTAATTTTTATTATTGTTGGCTCCTGTGTGTAGCAAGCAGCTCTCAGCTGACAGACTGTACATTATAGAAAAATGTTTGTGACTCAGCTAACAAAAACCCAAAGAAGTATCTAAATTAGGAATTCTGGTTTTGTGCCTTTTTTTCTTATTACTGCATGCTGTCCTCTGTTACTGCAGTCAGTCCTTTGCAAGTGTGCATGGATGTGGGCGAGACCACACTCCATTAGCTTGATACAAGCAGCCATTCTACTTAAAAGAAAACATACCATTTTCATACCAAAAGTAGAAAGCACAAGTCCAGAATAATAGAAGGAAGAAGTTCGTCAGACTTTAAATTATTTTTAAGTATAGATTGATTCTTTTGAAATAGCAATGCAGTGTCTGTGGTCTTTTCTTGCACTACATTAATTTAGCTGTTGACTTTTATATATGGCTATATTGAAGTATGCAATTGCAGCGTATATTTTCATAGTAGATTAAAGTATGTATGTGTTTTATAAATTCAAATGAATGTTCATCAGAATGCTGTTTATAAAGAAAAGTCAGAAAAACAAGGTAGAATATCTAACTGGAAAAAAAAAAGAATAGCTGAAAAGAAAGGAATATAAAATCTCCTCTATAAAACTGCGACCTTGTTTTGTTACAAATTTATTAATAGCTACCTCAGAGAACTCCTATAATTTACTGAGTGGATACCAATCTGACAATATACAGGTTTTAGAAAAACTCTTGTCTTTTTGTTATTATATGGACTTTTCAAGCAGAAATTCTTGCCAGATGAAGAAAAGCAAATAAAGCAAAAGCATCTTTATTTGTGCATACTATACTGACACTTTGGGGAAAGGAGAATGAATGAGTATTGATGCCTCTGTTTTCTGTCCTTCCTGTAGGTGTGCAGGACCCTCACCATGAGAAGATAATTACTGTGACTACTAATGGGAGTATTCACAGCCCCAAGTTTCCACACACATACCCACGCAACACTGTGCTAGTGTGGAGATTAGTAGCTCTTGATGAAAACGTATGGATACAGCTTACTTTTGATGAAAGATTTGGGCTTGAGGACCCAGAAGATGACATTTGCAAGTAAGTTACCTTCCCTTTTACTTAGGAAATTCTGAAAGGAGGTGATTGGAGATGAAGAAAAAAGGTACTGCTTGAGTTTTGCAAAAATCAACACTTGCATGTTAATTTACATATAAAATGCATCTTTTAAAGTATTGGTTTATGATTTTCTTTTATAGTGCTACAGGAGTTATTCATGCTTGAAAGTTCTGGTGTGCTCCTATTTTTACTTCTGCATTCAATACCTAGGCCATAGATATATTACAATAGAAAAATGTGACATATTTAATCTCCCTCTCAAGTGAAAGTTTTGACATCTGGGAAAATATTATTGACAGAATGTTAGAATGATGAATGTCTAGTTTTTGCAGAGTAAATTTTGGTGAGTAAGTTGCCTGAAGCAGAATTCAGATCATGACAAAAAGTATTACACCGCTGTTTAAGACACCCGCACACACTACTCTACAATATTTTAATGGCCTTAAGTTGTCAAGTTATCTGTGAAAAACAGCACTTGAAGTACTGTGCTAATTGACATTCTTCAGTGGTACTGGTTTTTCCCTGACTTCAGTAAGCATCTGCATGCTCAGTCACTGGCAAAGGTTTCTGTAGGACTTGTGGGGTCTCTGTTTCCTTCCATGATTCTCAGCTGAAGGCTTTGTAATTTAGGAGAGAAACAGTTGTGACATAACAGGCGTCAGCACAGATGTAGTTCTGAACCAAGCCATGTGGTTGGTAAAGTTTTGGATGTTTTGAGAGGCAGTAGGACTGACATTTCCTGTGGGAGGGTGAAAGAGGAGACATCCTAAACTCTTGTATCCTGTATCTGTCTGTATTCTCAGCAACACATCATAAAAAGTCCTGATGTGTGAATAGTGGTATGTTGTCTGCACTCTTCAGTAAATTAAATAAAATATGTCATTTAAATGGCATTTTCTCCTTTGATACCTTCCTGGAGAAGTAGTTCACACAAGATTTTTGTTTCAAAGTAATATTTTTGGGGTTTTTTTTGTTTTTCTGATTTGATTTTTATTTTTATGTACATCATACACGCATTTGACTTGATTCTTGTTTTCAGTTTTTTTAATTGACTGTTATTCCATTGGCGTGTATCAACTTTTGATAACAAATTTGAATTCTTTAGAGGTTATTTTTGCACTTATCCTTAATTTGGGAAAAGGTGTTTATAACAGATGAATATCTTTTTCTCAGAATTCTAAAGCAAGTAATTACCAAGGCCATATCAGTACTATACTATATGCTAATGACTGTAAACACAGGTTTGCTTGAATGAGTGCACTCCCTTTGCACAATAAGTCTTTTCTTCAAGTAAAAACTTAGCTTGCTTTTCCTTTTCTTTGCATATGGCAGAGTGAAGTGGCAAGTGAAAGAAAATCCAGGTAGGGTGACTCATTCATCCACTTGCAAAAAGAGAAGAAAGATAAGTTAAAATATTTTATAATATTATAACTAGAATAGTATTTTAATTGTGAGTAGATTTATTTTAGGTAAATAATGTGCTAAATACAAAAGGACTGACAAATTAAGAAACAGTAGCAAGTCACTCAATCTTCACTCAGTTAGAATCTTACCATGCTTGTAATTGTTCAGGGATACCAGGAAGTTGCATGACTGCAATTCCTGATATGTGTCCTACTGAAAAAATACTGGGCTTTTTGGTTTGGAAGATTAAAAAGAGAGTTATATTTCTCTCTGGAAAAGATTTATATTTTTGATTTTAACTCCAGGATTCCTCTGGACTTCAATTTCAGTAGCAAGTTCAGTAAAGGAAGAGAAATTGCAACTTGTTTAATGTAAAGGTAGTATAAATAACAAACAAGTTGAGGAAATAACTAAGAGACAGATTACATATGTAAAATAATTCTACACAGGTCAAGTAAGTTACCAGTTACCTGAGTAATATCTCTTTATGAGTTATGTCTTGCATTTCTTACCCTTAGAGTTCCTAATAAAATTATTTATACTTCTTCCAATACGTTCTGTAGAAAAACTAGGGTTTTTTTTATTGACTACATCCCACAGAATTTATTACTGTACCGTGCTTCTGCCATCTTGAAACACACAGATCACTATTGTTCATGTAGAGTGCTCAACGACTTCTCCAATAGCAGATTTGTATGACCAAGGACAGAATGAAACATCACATGAAGTTTGATCTATTATAATTCTATACCTTTAGCTTTGACATATGACTGAAACTAAGTAAAAACTGCAGCCAGGAAACATTAGACTTTCTATGCAGTGTACAGTGTGTATCAGGATATCATTTTCTCCCTTCTGTAGTGTCTGAGACAACCTCATGAGTTACCTGCTGTGGTCAGTGTCACAGTTTTCAGTCTCTCTGCCTGTTTAAGCTGTTCATTCTGGGTAATGCCAGAACTTTCTTTGTCATCTCTGCAGACTGTGGGGCCCTGTGGTGTCAGCTCATAGGGCCAATGAGAGAATAGTCTGGAGTATAACAGTTTAAGATAATTAGCAGTTTTTGCATCTCATAGTAATTCAAATATTGCCCATAATTTGGAGAAAAATGAAACTCAAACATATCCAGTTGTACAAGTGTTTTTTGTTTAGCATGGTTCTACATCAGGAATACAATAGTAGTGGTGACTAAAAAATGTCATAGATGTATCCTGAAGCTATGGCAAGTTTTGTCCTGTATCTGACCTTGGATTTCTTCAAAGTCAGTTCTGACATTTCAGGCTATTCAGTGAAGTCTTTTCATCTATAGCAAATATCACATTTTACAGATATTTTTCAGGTATCACTCTAGGCTGTACTTCAAATATTTTCTCAAATGCAAATCAAAGTGATCCTGCATGGCTTTTTTTTTTTTCCCCACTCGGTTTTTACTTGCCATTCAACTTAGAGTATTTACTAATGTAGCAAATTTGCATTACAAAAAAATTGTGTTAAGGCCAGCCCTTCTGACTCAGCCTCACCTGCATTAACGTGCACATTCTGCTAATTCTCAACAGTCTTAAGCATGATTACACGGTTTTAAATTACAGGATTTTTAGAATAAAATTCTGGTATTTTGCCTGTATTTAACCAAGTGATTTTTATCCTGGTTTTACAATGGTGATGTACGTGAAATTCAAGCACATCATGTTTTCATTCCTTTAAAGCTAGTCAATGTTTTTTGTTTTTTGGTTTTCTTCACAATAGTTCTACATCATCTGCACTTCATCCTTCCAATGGACAAAATGTTAAGAAGTCCTTTCCAAAGTGAACACAAACTCCACTTTTTTTGGAAACTAGATCCATGCATATGTCTAGAAGACATGTAGGTTATTTGGTAGACAGTAGGAATGTATAAATCTCTGCAATATTGTGGTAACTTCAGTTTCATACACTCTGTTTCATTTCAGTTGTGACTTGCAAAAGAAAAATATTACAAGCAAAATAATCCCCCTTCAAACCAACCAAGGAGAAAGGAGAAGGATGTAACTCTTGGGTGTTTTGTGCAGTACTGTTTACATGATAAAAGTGGCAGTGAATTTCTAGCAGAGGCATTGCGAATTTGGATTGCATACGCCTGCCCTTTCTGATGAAATGAAAATGCAGTTTTTCTGCTGTTGGTATGGTAGCTGATATGACAGGTCATTATTTTTATGATGGTAGCCCCTCAATCCTGTTTTAATCATAAAGCCATTAGACTCCTGTGCCAGACAGCTCCTATTGCCAGGGAGCTGCCATAACTCTTCTTGACCAAAAACTGACTTCTGCTCAGCTGTTGCTTGTTGTTCAAATTTGTTGCTTTCTGTCAATAAGAACATGAAGTGATAACAGCTTTATGATTAACTCCTCTGTGACAGGAAGACATAGATTTAGCTTTCTTCCAGCAAGAGCATAGATATTACACTTGACCTTGAAAGGAAGTCTGATTATGTGAGTTGGTCAGAGCATTAAAATGCAAGGCAAAAATAGGAAAGGGAAAGGAAAGAATCTTTCTTCTTGCTCTCTCCCTGTGCATGGAATGGCTCTAGTTGTTCATCTGAGTAGTGGTTGCAGCTGTTCTTTCTAATCATCTGATGATTACAGTCTGACTTTTATTATATGTAATAAAACACAGAAATGTGTCACAAATCCAAAGTGCAATTACTATAGTTAAGGTGATAAGGATGAAATGCCTGAGTAAAAGGCTGTGGAACTAACTGATAGTAGAATAATAAATACCATTTTAGCAACATCTTTATTTTAGGATGCTTACACTAATTTCCAACTCTCTTTAGCCCTCTAATAATTTAAATTATCAACTATAGTTTGTTTGTTTAGGGGTGGAGGGAGGCTTTTAGCAGCTGCAGATGTGAGTCTGTTCATTTACATGTATAAGTAAAGCATTAACCTATAATGTTTTGAAAGAGATTTAAAAGCTTGTCTACTTGATATTTGTAATTTGTGGAACTTCTTCCTGCAGAAAATTAGTTAAGCTGAAGGCAGCCATCAGTGCTAACATAGGGTAAAATCTGTGCGACTTGTTTTTCCTTTTCCTCTCAAATTCAATACTTAATTTTTTAATCCTGGGAATATTCTTCCTCTGAGGATTCTTAGGTTGATGCTTTATTATTCAGTGCCACATGTATTAAATTCACTACCTCCCCTTTCCATGTTTCCTTTGGCTACTTTCCTTCACTGCAGGTCTGTTGTGACTGAGCTGTTGCTTTCCATTCATGGAACATCAAGATTCTGGGATAGAAGCTGTGATCCAGACTGCTTCATCAGTCATATGGGTTCCTAATGAATATATTGTTAGGAAATTCTTTATAAGAATTAAAGAATTAGAAGATTTGGCTTAGTCTGACAACACTGAAAAAGGTGTATTAAAGAGGAAACATACAGACACTGTCTTTCATCTGTGACTATGAAGAAAGAAAATGTTTGCTTAGCAGTCTTTTTTTCTTTTTTTTTTTTTTTTTGCATAATTTGTTTCAGATGGATGCTAGGCAGTGATAATTTACACTAAACACAATAGAAAGACTGAACATTTTGTCACATAATTTTCCAAAGACATCTTTCTGTGTAATATAAGACACAATGAGTTACTTGCACCATGTGGAACTTTGTTTCTTGTCATTATTACAATGTCTAATATGTGGAGTAAGATATGGATGCATAACAGTGACTCTCTAATGCTTCAGTAAAAACAACAACAGAAATTTTGCTTCTGTTTTTGCGCTTTTGTATGGAAATTTTGCGCTTTTGTATGGAAACACCTTGCAGCATCAAGAGAGTGCATGCATGAAAGGATAATGTCAGCATCATTTTCTTCTATTCAGAAGAAACTCCATCCCACACTCTGCCCCCTAGGGAAGAAAAAGCTTTTTACCTTGGTGCATTATAGAGTCAATGGTATATGTGTGAAGACCACACCAGTATTAAGCATAGATTTGTGAAAGAAATATAACTCTTCACATAAAGTAAGTATTACTTCTGGGGCTTTTGAGGGCAACAAGTTCCTTATCAAGGTCTGGTTCCCAAGAAAATTGTTTTCTGGACACAATTGATGGGCTGACTTTACTATCAGTTAAATTCTTCTCATTGACTGTGGTTACAGAAGGTGAAGTTATCTCCTGAGTAAGTACAAAGTTCAAGTTGGCTTTGAATAACTGCATAAGGACCTTTAAGTGAACTCTGTATTTAAAGTGGAATTGGTGCAGACAATGTTCACAGTGACTCATGTTGCTAAGTAGCTGGGCTGCTGGGATTTTTACTGCTTCCTCACATATTTCTGAAAATGAAGGGGTTGCTGCTGCCATCTTTATTTGAGAATTCAAAATAGAGTCCCCAAAAATTTTAAGGCTTCAAACTGGGAAAGTCCCCAAAACATTGAGTACCAAAACCCACAGAATCCAGAAAGCAGAGATGAAAGTTATAGTGAAGACTAATCCTTAAAACTCTTTTCTTACAGCTGTTGCCTTAGCATTTCAGTATGTTCAATTTTAACCACCTGTTTTTTCATGAGATAATCTCCAATGATTCAATGTTCAACTTGGGCAAGTGTTGGATTCTGCACCTGAGGTGGGGCAGCTCTGGGTGTACAGACAGACTGGGGAATGAGGTGCTAGAGAGCAGTGCCATGGAAAGGGAGCTGGGGGTCCTGGTCAATGGCAAGTTGAACATGAGTCACTGTGCCCTGGCAGCCAAGAGGGCAAAGCGTGTCCTGGGGGGCATCAGGCACAGCATCACCAGCTGGGCAAGGGAGGGGATTGTCCCGCTCTGCTCTGGGGCAGCCTCACCTTGAACATTATGTGCAGTTTTGGGTGCCACAATACAAAAATTTAAAAAAAAAATAAAAATTAAGCTGTAGTGAGTGTCCAGATGAGGGCCACAAGGATGGGGAAGGCTCTGGAGGGGAAGCTGTGTGAGGAGCAGCTGAGGTCACTTGGTCCTTTCAGCCTGGAGAAGAGGAGACATCATTGCAGTTGCAACTTCTTCTGCAGGGAGCAGAAGAGGTGCAGATGCTGATCTCTTCTCTGTGGTGCCCAACCATGGGACCCGAGGAAATGGCTTGAAGATATATCAGGGGCAGTTTAGGTTGGATATCAGGAAAAGGTTCTTCACCCAGAGGGTGATCAGGCACTGGAACAGCTCCCCAGGGAAGTGGTCACAGCACCAGCCTGACAGAGTTCAGGAAGTGTTTGGACAGTGCTCTTGGGCACGGGGTGTGACTCTTGGGGATGGTCCTGTGCAGGGCCAGGAGCTGGACTCGATCGTCTTTGTGGGTCTCTTCCAACCCAGAATATTCTGTAATTCTGTGAGATTTGACACATGGGTGGGCTGAACTCTGTTTAGGTGACTCTACCTATCAGTCATACTGAAGTTTCTCATAATTGGCTGTAACTTCTGCAAAAATGAAACCATAACTGAGTTAGAATTTATTATAGCTCTGTTCTGTGACTCAGATGCATTTGGAAAGGAATGATTCATTAATATTCAGGGTTATAAAAAGCATATGAACTCTCATTCCTCAATACAAAATATTTAATTTTTTCCCAAGACATAAATAAATTGTTAATCATTTTTATTCAAAGTATGAAAGGGGGACATATAATTTAAATGGTTGGGATGAGTTCTAGCATTCAACTGCCTTGGTTTAATTGAAATACTGATGGCAGAGAATTAGTATGAAGTACCTAATTTAATCTGAAGCCCTTTGTAGCAGCATTGATGTTTTATCAGTGGCAGAAAGGTGGTATTTTAGGAAAATTATGTAGAAAATTACATAAAACTTGAGTCAGTTTAGGCTGATGGAGTAATTTCTTCTGATGTTTGTAGAGTGGATTTTTATGGTTTTGATTTTTAATTCTTTGATCCATTTGCAAGACAACTAAAAAGTAGTGCAAGAGAAGTTTGGATGCTAAATGGATAAGAATGGGGGATGGGAATCAAAATTTGTAAGAAGTTACATTGATTTAGGAGCAGAGTCCTGTGATTATCTAAAAATTCCTTTATATATAAATAAAATAGTTTTATACTACAAAAGTTATTTCTCTCATGTGAGTTGCAATGTAACAATATTCTTTCAATTTAATGAATAGAATTCTGATGAAAAATCCAACAAACTTATGCTTCCTGCTTTCTTAGTGTTTTAAAGAAAAAAATGAGTGGAGTTTTTGCATAAAAAGAAATATCTGGGTCTGTTTCTTCTCTATTCTGATTTCATTGAACAAAACTGTAGTGGGAATTTTTTAATTTTGTTTTTGGATTTTGGTGGTTTGGTTTATTAGGGTTTTTTTAAGAAATATCTTCCTTTTGGATATTTTGTGATTCCAGATAAAACATTCCACGTAATTCAAACAATAGCTCGTCTTTCAGCTGGTCCCATCCTTTTGGTTTAGCTGCTGTCCAATGTTCCCAGTGTGGCAGTGGTGTGTATCCTTTCTTTTGAGTTCTCTACTGCTTATTAAAAGCTGCTTAATACCATTCTCATGATAAGAGATTTATAAGTGTGACAAAGCAGGTATCACAGGCAACAAAAAATGCTAAAAACAAATCAGGAAAGCAAAGCTCAGTGTGGTTGTAACTGAGGCTACTCTGTAACACACATTTCCGAGGCTTCAAGAAGAGTAAACTCTTCTTTTGTACAGAAAGCTCTTAAAGCTGCAAAACTGTATTCTCTAAGCAAATCAGAGTGAAACACAAGAAAGGAAGAGTGAAGGAGATGCTTCTCTGGGTGGAATGGGAGGACAGCAGAGTGCAGGTGATGTGATGAGAAGGGCACTCTGCACAAACCTAGAGACCGCCTACTCACCTACCCACTTTTCCCTCAATTTCTGTAAATGCAGCATTCATTTTTAGTATCCACTGTTGCTAGAGGACACTATAATAGATATTATTTTGGAAGTAATTGATGCCTGTTTTCACAGCCTGCATGAGTGTGTAGGAGAATGATTGCTGATGAGTGGGCAGTTGAATCCCTTACTCCTTTTTCACACCAGAGACTACAGTCATTGACTTAAAAAAAATTTAGGCTTCTTAAAATTTCTTCCTAGTCCTCACAATCTCAAGCAAGCTGTTTGAATAAAGTAAACTGTGTCCCCACTATCAAAATATTTTTGTAAACGGTCCTAATGCTAATTTATTGCTTCTAAAATTGTTTTATGTTACCATAGTTGGCAGTGTTTCTAATGGTGGAGGCCAAAGTTATTTTCTTCGAATGTGAATTTGGAACTGATGGGTCTTGCTTCTTTCTAAGGTGTTCTGGCAGCAGTTGTAGTTGATGGAGTTCTTCTGCTATCACCCTACCACTTATTAAAACAGAGAAGTAAATCTCTACTTTCAAGGGCAGAAAAACATACTGTGAGCCACCACCACCTGAGCTCAGGGACACAGACAGACTCTGTAGCCACCTGTAGTTTCTGGTAAGGCTCAGTTTAGCTCCTGATGACAAGACTCTGCAAGCTGCAGAGTCAGGACCAACAAAATAATCTAAAGTTACCCCATGTAGTGTCTAAATATGTAAGTAAGTATAGCATACAGTCCCTTGTTGATGTTTTCTGATTACTGAAAGTCCAGGTACAGTTACGATGTTAGACTCACCATCAGGTATATAAGCAGGATTAAACAGGAATAGCAGACATTCCAGCTGTCCTGTTTCTAGATGGACAGTGTGTTTTTTCACCTGTTGTGCGGCTTTTCCTTTTACCTTTGTTTCTCCACTTACCATCTTCCTAAATGCTGTCCTTGCTTCTTTAAGTGTATCATCAGCATTTTAACAAAGTATGTTTCTCACATGCAATTGTAGTCAGACCGCATTAGCAGCAAATATTTTCAGTCAGACAAGTTAGTAACAATCCATTAGGATAAAGTAGAAGTAAAATGTAATGCAATTTACATCAATCTGGTCATCAGGATATCTGAGAAGATGCATGTGCATCAGAAAAAGAAAGAAAGATGTATTATTGTAAAAATAATTAGGTGGTCATGTGGGAGCATCATAGGGGTTTTATAAGGTAAATTATTAGATCATCTCATTTTCTGAAAGTAGCATGTGAAGAGGGAGACCAGCACTGTAGCACCAGTTATTAAGACATACCTCTTCAGACTAACCTTTGGTACTGTGGCTGAACTGAAAATAGATTTGCATAATTTTATGATCATCAATTTATAACTAGTAAAACTGAAGTGAGAGGAAACTTTTTATGCTACTTAGGTAAAAAGTGATCTTCTAGGATTGGGAATACATTTTTTTTATGGCTCATGCAGACTGGTCTGTTACATTACAGGGTTTTTTCACCTTTTGTTTGATTAGCAATTACTAGTCTGTCCTGAAGCAGAATATCAGACTGTGACAACTGCTCTGTCCTGGATTGGCAAATCCTGTGTGCAGGTGTGGCTGCCAAGAGGCCATATGTTATTGTGAGCTAAAGAAAATAAAGGTGTTTTCATTTAAACGAACATAGATAGAGCCCCAGCCTCCCCTGAAGTAGGCAGGAGGAGGGGAAGGGAAGATGAGGAGCTTATCCAGGCATGTCATGGTGTTCTAATTTCAGAGGGTGCTTTAGGGGAAGGGAAGCACTGCCCTGGCAGAATCTTTGCATTGATAAAAATGCCCCTTATGCTCCTTATGTTTTTTTTCACCAAAAACTATACTTTTGAATATTGCTTAGCCGTAGTTTGCGCATCATTGTCTGGAGCCATTGCTGCATTCTAGGATTTATGCCCTGGAATATCTTGGAAAGTGCATAAAGAAGAAATTACTCTTTGGGATACTAGAATAAATGTTTATAATGCTGCTTGAAAACCAATGGTAAAATATGTGTTTGTGGATTCACAGAAGCTGGAACAGATGCACTGACCACTGTGAACAGTGTGAATAGAGGAAGAAATTTTATAGAAATAGTGCTTTACAACCTTGCCTGTTAAATGTGAACTCTAAGATCCATTAGATTTTTTGGTTTTCTACAAAACGTTGATCTGTACAGTAGGAACGTGTGATTTATTATGATTGCTGTAATTCCCAAGATAAAGTATACCGGACTTTACAGAGGAGTCCTGGGAAAAATTTGGTAAGGCATTTAGTGTTGCTATAGGACACAAGACAACACGATGCAGACACACTGCTGTTCTTAGGCTAGGAAGAGAGCGATTTATTTTCTGACTCCTACTTTTATAGATTTCCAAAGGTGACATAGGATTGGAGGGTGAAAGTGCTACTTCTCCAGGGACACTGGACAAACGAACAGTCCATCAAGTTTCTCCTCCTCCATAAAGGAATGCAAAACAATAAGTTGTTTACAGAAAGTGTGTGAGAAAGTTTGATACAAGAATGCAAACATCAGAAGGCTTAGAAAAATCTTAAGAAAGCAAGGCGACAATTTAGTTCTCCAAAATCTGGAATGTGTAGTACTGTATAGTGCAGGATACTTACTAAGATGATTCACTCTGTGAGGAGAGACAGCCGCTGCATCTTTATGAAAGCAAAAGTGCTTTGGAGATTGTAGTGTCCAGTACAGCAGAACCCTGAAACTTTGGTGTTCATTTCCACACAATGTCTTACTGTAACATAACAATAATAATAATAATACTGGTAATGCCTTGCACAGCAGAAGACAAAGCCAATAATAGAAGTGCTGCTGTGCAAAAGAGTAAGAATACTTTGTCCAATTACCATTTTTTCTTGTGTGTGTTATTATTTAGTTTATAACTGGTGCAGAATACTAAGGAGGTCCAGTGAATAGCACAAAATAGACAGTTAGAGGTGAAATGGTACAGGAAAGGGTTTCTTGTAAATGTTACCCATTTTTAGTCCTTGAAAAATAACCTTTCCAAGTAACTTCTAATTTTGTGGAAAATCTTTTTTATTTACTGTATTTTATAAGACTACAGGAGAATGTGTAGTCAGATAGGAGAAAGGTAAGTGTAGCATATTAACTGTGAGTGTTGGTAATCCTTGGAATCTTCATCTACACAGAACTTAATTCTTTGTATTTAAAGATAAAGGCCAAAGTAAGTGCATGGACTGGAGCATCATTTGCAGGCTTATTTGTGTGTGTACATTTTTTCCAAGCTCACCCTTTTTTCCCAAATTCTTCTTTGATCTATGGTAATAGTGATGGTATGAAATGTCATGCACTTTTTTGGTTTCTATGTCTGTTGTACTCATAAAAGGCCATTTTTGTACCAAATTTAATCTGTGTTTTAAAAAAGCTAAACATATTTCTGACTGTCATTGGGGATACTGTCATTCTGTAGTACAATGAAGATAAGTAGCTTCTAAGAAATTTGACAATCGATGTTGTAAAAGAAAGAGTTTGGGAAAACATCTTCTTTCCTTACCTCCAACTCTGACCTGCAGGATTATACTGTCTCTATCGATAAGATTCTTATTCAAGTGCTTGAAATGCTGTATAAATAGAAGTTGTATGGCTATAAATTAGTTTGTAGTAGAGGCTGAATTCTGTCATTGTGTATTCCTGTCATTCCTTGTTTATGTGCTTAATCCGTATCAGTACTTTAATATATGCTTAAATAGTTGAAAGCTTGCTGATTGAACATAGAATTGTTTTTGTTTCAGAGCCTGAAGTACATTTACCAATGCATCTAGTTTGAAATTTCTCATTCTTGTCCCTTTGTCCCCACAAGGTGGATGTCGCCTTCAGAGGCTATGGGATATTCATGTGCTTATGGATGAGAAACATAAGTGTTTATCAGTGCACTTAGATATCAGTCATGAGGATTTATTTCCTAGATGAAGTTGTGTGCCAACTGCCTAGTCATCAGGGAAATGTTTTCAGCAATACACAGTTTATTAATTAGCACTGAAGTAAACCTTTGATAAAAATGGGAGTTTTGAGGAAAAGAGACACATTTATTTGAACTTCTTATTTTTGCCTGCAGTGCCAAAATGCATTCACCAAGGGACAAAAGCTGCTTTGCAAAATGTGTATTTCTCACCTTCACATGAAACTGGTCCACAGAAAATGGAAAATATATTTTCTGGTAGAATGGAGTGTGGTAATGCAGCAGTTAATTTCTCCAAATCAAACAATCAGTGCATCCTTTTAATAAAAAAGGTTTGAATGTTTGAAGAGTAGAAATTGGGGTTTGAACTCTGTCTTGTTTTTCCTTTCCACTTGTAGTGTGGTTAAGTGTATATTTATGATCAAAGTGGCTTGCAGTGAAATCTAAGGATTAAACTTTTTTTTCCCCATGTATTCTAAATAACAAGGTAGAAATACAGAGAGAGCTGTGTGGTTGTGTTAGAAGCCCCAGGCTGTTATTAATCAGTGTGAGAAAAGATTAAACAGGGAGAACCATGGCAACCGTGTAACATTTGTGAATGAATCTGTGTTTCCATAAGGCAGTTCCTAATGTGCAGTACTGCATATTCTAAAATAGATGTATTCAAAGTAGGTTGGCGCAGAAATTACAATCCATATTTGGGGAATGGCAGTTAGAAATGTTCTCTGTTTATACCTTGAGTATCTTTATTTCATGGAAAATGTAGACACGCCAGGATACTTGGGGGTTTTATGCTCATTTGTTGGCTGCAAGTGATGTCTACTGCTAGAAGTGATGTTTGTATATAATTAAACATAATTTTCTGAGTACAAAAACTGACCTCATCAGTTATTTATTTGGATTATATCTGGGTTTGTTGTTTCTTTCCAGTGACTGTTATGACACAGTGTGTATAAGATCAGCAAATACAGAAACTACTATGGAAATTTATTTCTCATCAAATCACTAGTGTTCCATCATCTTTTCTCTGTTTTCATGTTAAAACATCAAGCATGATGATTTCATGACAGAAATGATAGGACATAGGCCTTTTCTCAATTGTTGGATGATCTGTAATGATATCCAAAGGAGTTTCCTCTTGCAGAAGAAGACACTGCCAAGTCCTCCTAACGAGGGTGAGTCTTAGGGGTAAATCACCCATGTTGTGAGCCTCAGGAAACGCAGTCAAATGACTCTGGGTAACTTTGTTTGGAAATTCGTATTGGAAAAACAAAATCCAGAGGAAATATTTTAAATAATAAAAATTTTGCAATGGTTAGTTTTTGAAAAATGTTTTGTTCCAGTGTCCTGACTTTAATGTCACTCAAAGTAGTGCCAGTTAAATATTTCTGGTGATGTTAAGCAGAATAATCTTTACGGAATTTTTTCCCTGTATGGAATTTTCTGGTGCTGTCACAGAGCCACCATTTAAGTCAAGGTGCAATGTCCCTTCTGTCCCTCCAGGAAATCTGCTTTCTGAGTTCTTTTCTCTGCTGCCTGTCTGGCAAGTGCCATTATTCATAGGTAACTTATACTGATGTGCTTAATGGGGGACTGGACTGAACAGGCCAGTCTGACATTAATATGGATATTTCTGTCTGGCAGCAAATGCAGAAGAGTATGGTGTAAATTAATGCATTTGAAAGGCAATGGAATTAAATAGCTTCTCTGAAGCTTGTAAAGTTGGGCAATAGGTGGTTGAGCTGCCTGACCTGGTCACATTGTAAAGTAAAAAAATAATACCTGAGTTAAAATTTCATTTTATATAAGCTGAAAATTACTGCACAAGTACCTGCAGTTTCATGATTACCGATGACTTAAATTTTGTGTCATTTTGATTTTCATCTCATGTGATGTATCTTTTGGGTCTGTGCTTTTGTCTTTGAGGAAAAATTAATTTTGTCTCAGTGAGAGGGGTAGTATTGGTATTGAAAAAAGAAAATTCTCCACCTGTTGAATGAATGATGGAGTATGCTTTTCTTTTTACAACTGTATTGCTATGTCTGTAGACTTGTTCCTTAGCTGGAATAATTTTTTTCCTGTAGTCCAGCATGCCGCTCTGTCCTTTTCTCCCTTCTTGAGGTCCTCCTATTTTCCCTCTGTCCTTTATCATAAACTCTGCATTCCTCTTGTCCTATCACACATCTTTGCTCTATATTGGCCTGCAGGGAATAACAAAGTTGCTATTAGGTACCATGGATTTGAGTGCCTCTGTCATGCTTCAGTGTCCCATTTTCCACTTGGATAAATGTGAATCTGCCAAGCTTTGAAAAAAATGTTGTTGAGCTAAATGTTTGGCCTTGGTTTCCTCTATAGGCAAATATGTTTATTTTACAAAGAGCAATATTATTTTTTACAGATGTGATTTGAAAGTGATCTAAGAAGTGAAGACTAGCTAAGGTATCACCGGTACCTCACACTTCTGTCTATACAAAGGAACAGTTATGTCAAATGATGGAAACCAAGACTTTTGTGTCATAGGAAATATAAATATTGCCATAGCAGAAACTGAAATTATTTCAAATAGAGCTGAAAGAGGGAAGTGAAGTTTTCTTTGGAATGATGGTGTTAAAATTCTTATTAGTAAAATATCAAAGTTATATTTGCATGATGACAAGTTTTTAGTAATTTCCAGTGTTTCCAAAATAGAAGCTGCCCAAACCATTTCAGTGCTATTTTACAACTGTTTGTCTGGTGAACTGCCAGATGTTTTGGGTGTGCTATGCGAACACCAGGAAAACCTCAGAATTCTATGTGCTTTAAAACAAGTTGGAATAGAAATATTACATTGCCCCACAAAATGCCATAAAAAATTCACTAGGGATTGTTAACACTTCTTATTTCTTAACTAAAGAAAAAGAAACTTGTTTTTGTCAAAAGGGGAAGGAAGAATAAATTTCACCTGTCACAAACTGTGTTAAAGGGCTTTTCTAGAGTTTTGTCTAGCATGCATCTGTATGCAGATGGAAAGGTCCAACACCACTGATATGACAAACGGTTTTACCTGGTGGATTTTTGCTTCTTATATTTTTTTGATATATTTGTGGAATTCTGGAGGCAGAGAGAAGCCATAGAAAGGTCACAAAACTTCAAGCCAAGATAAACAGCCTGTCAGAATATGTTTAGGAAATGACAGTATAAACCACAGAAAAACATAAAGAAAGGAGAGGAAAACATATTCCCTTGGAAAATACATTTCCTGGTTGGAAAGCTGTTGAAGCTTTGAGCTGCTTATGTTACTTCCTTGCTCCTTTCCAGTAAATTGTCTTTGCTCAAGTTGTTAATTCAATCCATGTTCCCAGGCACCCAGGCCTTAGGGGAGAGGATTAGATCTTCTGCAACAGGTATAACAGAAGGCATTATGGGCATCATGCCTAAAGGCCAGAGCATCTGTAGTCCCCAGAAAGGAGATTAGACTGCCTTTTGGCATAAATTTTACTTGGTTGTATTTAAAAAAATATTACAGATACAGCACCAGAGCATTTCTTTAGTCATTTTCAAAGAGGCTTGTGTTTTCTCCTTTGCACACTGCAAAGAAAAGAAGGCTTCTGCTTTGGTAAGTTCAACATGCATTTTAACATTTGCTTACTCCATTGCAATTGTAAAATGGCATCTCAGTTCTTGGTTATTTATCCTAGATCTCTTGTGTTTCAAGTACAAGCTTCTCTTGATGGGGAAATAGTTTTCCATGGCTGTGCTGTTGTCCCTGCTGATGCTTAGCCCCATGACATCAGCTGCAAAATTACGTAGCACATTAATGTAAATGCTAAAGCATCTGAACAGCTTTGTTTTGTTATTTTTACAAAAAGTTCAGACATCAGTCCAGATGTATGATGAGAGGAATTTTAGTCTCACAGAAGGCTTTTTGGCAGGCTCTTGTAGCACATTTAACCTAGATAACTGACAGGATTAGTTATTGGCTAAAAATGTCATTATCCAAGCTGAATTTTATTTGGTTTTTCAGGATATTTATTTCCCTCAAGTTTACCTCTCTACTAATGGCATTAATTAGCTTTATTTTGAAGGGTCTAGGATTTACACTGTGGAATTTGAGTTTCTCTTTTACTTCAGGTGTACCAGAAGACCAAAGAGTGCAATAAAAAACACTGCAAGTTAGGTAGAGGCACTAAGCCCCCTGACTCCCCTCAACATCTTAAACCTAAGTCAATAAATGTAAATATTAGCTTATTTCACTCTTTAAGAATCAGAAAGGTAGGTAATTATTTCATATTCTTAACTGAAAAATAAAAAAGTTGTCTTTAGAAATTTCAAAAGCTGATCTTGAAAAGAAAAAATGCTCAGTGCTCCAAATGAATTTGATAAATGTGTTGAGCCCTGGGGCCTTAGTACAATTAATGTACACATTGCCTTTGTAATAAGTTGTATACTTGATCATAAAGTAAAAACACTGGTGGATCTGTTAAAGGAATTAGTTTGTGTTTGGGGGAAAAAAGATAATGATAAAGTAATTAGTATCATAAGTTGAACAAAGATTTAAAACTGTGGTACATGGCAGTAATGGATTTTGAACACAGTTAATGAGCATATTCATTGCATTCATTTTTAATTAAGTGGAAAAAATAGTGGTCCTTTAAATGGAGATAATAAATGTGCGAGTCAGTCTTGCACAAACATGCACCACAAGAATTTATTGCCTGCTGTCTAACTAGGGAACTGGGAATCATTATAAAGATTAGATTTACTGAAAAAAAAATCCAGAAAAAGCTTTAGTAGAAAATGTTTATGAGGTAATAATTTTCACATTAAATATAGTTTGGCATATTTGGTAGAGTGTGTTTGTGTGCATTTTTTTAAAATATGAGCCTTTGCTATCATCAGAGGTAGGACTGTTTGTACTCTTGAAAAGGACTCTCCTATTTACGAATTTAGATTTATGTGAGATGTATTTAATATATGACTGCACATGCAAGAGGACATAAAAATATCAGAAACCTCAAAACTCTCTCAGAGGTTTGTTATGCTCATGCTTAGGATACAAATTATGGTTTAAAAGTAAAAACTTGGCTGGGGAAGCTGGAACTGAAAACAGCCGAGTGCTTGCCCTGGTTTTACCAGCACACACTCACCTTCCCAAACCACCGGGCTGTGCTGCCACTGGGGGATTCAAGCTGGAGCAGGGAAAATGCAGCTGAAATGCTCAGTGTTTATTCTGTCAGTGGGCGGCTGGGGAACTGACATGAAGCAGGTTAAAGCACTGAAACCAGATGTACCTTCTAGAGCAGTGGCTTTCCATGTTTTTATGACTTGGGAACCCACTAAACGTTTCCAGTGAAAACGAGGACCTTTGTATGGCATACTGAAGCTTATTGATGATTGACTGGCATGTCTGAGTTACCTTGCATGGATCTGCTTGAAGTTGTTCACTGATCCCCAGGGATACCCAGACCACATGTTAAAAGCAATGAAACTAAATCAGACTCAATATGTTTTATTCTCTCAATGTTGCCTACCCATATGTTTCTTGTCAATATTTCCAGAATACCCGGTTCTTTCTCACATGAAGTGGGGTCTAGGTCTTTGCTCAACAAATGTCTTCTTGGGATATGCATCAACTCCTTCCAAGTTTCTCTAAGCCTTAATTTAACATTTAGGAAGTTATTCACCTCTGATTTTCCAGGAAAGCAGGTTTTCAGTACCAAAAAACCCCTGAACTTTCCCTGGTGGCATGCAGTGTGCTGCTGGTGACACTGCAGCACAATTTACTGTGCCACTCAGGCGATTATAGCCTTTTTTTTCTCTGATTTTATTCTGCCCTGTCAGACATGTGGTAATTGCTCTCTGTACAAGAAGCAAAACCATACACTTGGGTCTCTTCAAAATGCTAACTCTGCTTTTATTTTCTTAACCTCACTGTATGATTTTATTATGTATGTAAGTCAGTAGCAACTTGGGAGCTAAGTTCAAAATAGCTGGCTTTGGCTGCATAATTTTAGCCCTTAAACAAATAAAAAATTGCAGAGTCAGTTTATTGGTTAAATTAGGAAGTTTATAGAATTTTTGTCAGTAAATAAACATTTTATTTTCTTTTCTGTTCAGGTATGACTTTGTAGAAGTTGAAGAGCCTAGTGATGGCACCGTTTTAGGTCGCTGGTGTGGTTCCAGTACTGTGCCAAGCAGACAAATCTCCAAAGGAAACCAGATCAGAATAAGATTTGTGTCTGATGAATATTTCCCTTCTGAACCTGGGTTCTGCATCCATTATACACTTCTTATGCCAGTAAGTAACATGTTTCCGATTGAAACATTTCAGGATACAAAATCTTTGAAGTGGTGGCTCAAAAGAATATTTTAATAGGGTAAGATTAATTACTGTTTATTTCTTAATAATAATAACAGTGTGCAGTCTGTCTTCCTGAATTGTATATTTTGTTTCTGTTTTTAGCTGAGTGTTCCTGTGGTTCTTTTTGGATGGCTTTGGACTAGGAAGTTGTGGGCTCGGTTATTTGTGTGGAAAATTCAGTAAAATGTTTACATTCCTAATAATGTACTGTGGAAAACAAAAAAGAACTCCAGCTTTAGGAAGAAGACAGATCAATTTATGAATCAGCAGTGTGGTGTTGAAAGAGGATTGGGAAGTTATGAAAAGGAAACTGAGGAGATTAATGTTTTTCTTAGTCAGATGCTATTAGACATACTCAACCAGATGATTATACCTAGTTCCCAAACAGAAGAGTTCTTATGATTCTAGGTAGTTTTATTATAGAGGCAAAGCAGACAACCCATAATACTCATTTTTCACTGCATTTTCCTTGTAATCTGTACTTTAGACTCCTCTTGAATGTTGCTTAAAGCTTGTAAGTCACAGATATTAAACTAGTCATTGTCTAAAATGTGACTAATTTCAATCTCAACAGTTTTCTCTTACTATTTTCATTAACTAAAAGACCTGTGGTAGCAAAAATATGTTTACAGAATTTTAAGGGTGAGGTAATGTTCTGAAACATTAAAATAGAGGAAAACAGGAGCATTTTCTTTAATAGGTATTCCATATTTAAAGAGAGTAAGGACTATTTTTTGTTAAATTCCTCATGATTCACTTTCAGTCTCCTAAGTAGTCTCATGGTCTGTGGTATTTGGTTGGTGGAAAATATCTCCAAGCTCAAAAAAAAAAACTTGATCAAAAGAATCCATGTTGTAACCCCACTGAAATGTGCTTCACTCAGAATGCACTTGGCTGGCTTTATTTTTCTGCTATTTTTGCTACTTCTCCCTATTGGCAAAATTTAAGTTATTGAGAAGAATATATTTACCATGATGATGATGGTGTCAGCATAGTGTAGTGGGGGCGAGATGTTTGTGCATATATATATATATATATATATATATATATATATTTGTGTTGTTTTCCTAGAAATATTTTAACTACTTATGCCTAAGGAAGAACTACTTCTTCTAAAGGAACTAAATGTTTGATCTGCATATTTGACTCTTTTATGAGTTAGAATAACTTTTGTTAGTAGAATGTTATGACTCAATAGTGGTAAACTTTAAAATTAAATAAAATGTCAGTCTCCAAACTTGAAATAAGGCCAGGTTTAAACATCAGTACACCTGAGGGCAGAATGTAATAAGTGTGTTTACTTTTAGAAAATGGTAAAAGAAAATCAACAAATACATCTATTTGTGGGGCTGGTGCCAAATTCCGTTGTCACAGCTCTAGTATTACACCCTACCTGCTATGTTTGCATCTAACTTATGTGTGATCCCATTCCTGTGGAACTGATTAAACAAAGGCACCTGAAAATAGGAGTATATGTATAATTATTTTTGTGTCATGCTGTAAAAATGGACTGAGTTTGTTCCTTCATATTTGATGGGGAAGACAGTTAGAAAATTTAAATTACTCACAAAACAATGGTTTAGTGTTCAAACTAGTCACACCTAACACATGCAAGGAACAAGAGCAGCTCACTTGCTGTCATAAGAATTTGGAATGAGTCCCAAAATGTGCAGTAGAACAACTTCTTATCAGTTAATTTCTAAATCTGCCACTAAAGGAGCTGTGATCTTTTTCAACAAAAAATATTGGTTTTTGCAGAATGCAAAATACAATTACACATTTCAGACATGCAGAATACAATTACACATTTCAGACAGCAGATTGTAAATTAAATGGATATTGTTTACTTCCAAGATTAAACCACCTTCTTGTACCTAAAGCAATTGAAAACCAATGCCAAAAAAAGTAGCTTGCTTTTATAAAGTTATCTTATCCAGCTTTTCAAGAGAAGATAAAATTTACAGCCCCCCTCCCACATCCCCACAAAAAAGAGGTCAGCTATAGAAATTAGCTTAAATTTTAAATAATTCTTGCAAAATCATAACTGATTCACTAAGAGATTCAGTTCAATGAATTGATCCTAAACAGTTAATTTCTTTTCCTCTTTTTTTTTTCCACAAGTAGTGGGGAGGGGGAGATGCCTGGTAGACTAGAAGTGAGAGATTGTTTGGGGAGAAATGAAGCAAAACTGAAATAAAACAGTGCAAGGTTGTTTCTGTATTTGAAGGCCACACACAGTGAGGGGCACCGGACACATTTTCAGGTCTTTTAAAGAGCAAGAGGAGTGACTTTGTTTAGATCTGCTGTAATTTATCGTGTGTGTATATATATATATATATATACATTTTTTGTTTGGTTTTTTTTTTTACTTTATATATTTCAAACCAATTTCTCACATGATAAGTTGTAGGAGAATGGCTATTGATCTGATTACTTTATTTCTAGGATTTAGTCACTCTAAAGAAGGGACTCACAGCCATTCCAATGTTAGTGAATCCAACATCATTCTCTAGAAAGGTTTGATGCGGGATTGGAAGACACTGCTTAAAAGCAGTGCATATACTATATGCAAACAGAATGTTCCCCAAAAAAACACAGTCCTTGTCATCATATTCTAACTAATTAGATTTTAATAATTTGAATTTCTTCCATTTTAAGTTGAGTACCCTGGAACTTTCTGTAATTCTGGTCTTACTCCCACTTTCTTTCCTCTATTTTATAGTTATAAGTCAATTTGTCTGCGATACCATGAAGTGGAAGCAAGTGTTGAAAAAGCTTATTCCTATTAAGCAAACATAGTTTGTGTTATTCCAAAATTATTATGCTCCTTTCAGCACAGCTGTTATTCTCAGTCACTCTTTCATGCTCTGCCCTGTCACTTACTCTGTGCTTACTGGTGAGCTGTTTTATTCAGTAAGGGCTGCCTAGAGATGGTTCTCAGTTTTGACCAGCTATCCATTTATTAAACGTCATGATTTTGGCAGCACTGTGCCACCAAAACCCTCCTAGAACTTTATTGCAAAAACAATCCATATTTCATTTCTTTTCCTCTTCTTCTCACTTGTCCCGTATAGTGGCCACATGAAATTGAGGAAAATCTTAAAAACTCTTATAATATACATTTGAGCCTCAGTCTTCCTAGTGACTTGTTTAGTTTAAACTATGTCAGTTACAAGTTTGGCAGAGAAAACTTGATGTAATAAAGTCCATTGTTAGTTGGGAAGCGGGTGAATGGGATACTTGATGCCTGAGGTGCCATTAAGGAATGCATGACTGATTGCCAAAGTAGTTATTAATTATTCAGGGCACTCAGAACAAAGCAGCTCCAGTTAAAGTTGAAGCTGGGGGTGACTGTATTCCCCTTCTTTTTTGGCATATGGTAGCATGTCATTTGTCATCAAAGATCATGCCAAAGATCTTTGAAAAGAACAGACTTAACCCTCTTTTATGCAAGCAAAGATGAAACTCCAAGAAGCTGTCTAAAGCCTGACCTGATTTAAAAGTGACTTTGGGTGGTTTGGGATTTTGGTGCAGTACCTGTTTGGCTATGTGGGTGTCAATCCAAGAGAGTGGTCTGGTTTGCTTTGCTTTTCTTTTTTTCCCCTTTTGATGCAGGTATTTTGTTAGTATTGCTCTTGCTTTTAGCAGTAATGAAAGTTAAAAAGACACTCTTTTTAGAACTATGTAATAACACTTCCTTTATTTCATCTGAGTTGGCCAAGCATTGCTCTTTAAAGATTGAGCATATTACGTTTTTTTTTTTTTGTGGAACCTTTTTAATTTAGCTTGTTGATTGAAACAGGCAAATAAAATTAAAATACTAATAGAAAAAGTGCATAAAACTAGAACAGAGGGGAAAGCTTATACCCTGATTACACTTCCTTTCACAAGTCTCCAGATTTCACAGCAATCAGGTGTGTTTCTCACGTGTTTGTGCTGAAGCCCAAGAGATGCTTAACTGTGTCTGCAGTAAATGGAAATCCATCCAGAACTATCATAAAGAGCATTATTGTTCTTCTAAACAAAGTTTTTTCTGTACTCTCTTTAGAAGTGGTCAAAAGATTTTAGAAAGAAAAATTATTTCAGGATTGTTTAAGCCAAGGTGGTAGGAAGAAGAGTTGGGGGAGTGGATGAGTGTTGTGTAGCAGTTTGCAATTCTACATGAAGTGAAAAAGAGCTGTGAAAACCCTTCATGTGCTGGCAAGGACTCTAAAACAAAACCTCTGTGTTCAGAGTTTCCACTGATTAGGTACAGTGAAACCTTAGTCTAAATAATTGAACAGGCTTCTAAAGATGCTCCAGTGTGCAAATTCCATGTATTCATTTTCTTTTGTGTGCAAAAATTCATTGTAAATCAAAGATGTTTTGGAACAAATTCCTTCTTGGAGATTCTGCTTTGCATTAAATTTTTGCTTAATGTCTTAGATGAGACAATTTCGTAGATGAGACATTAAATATTACCCCAAAATACATAGACAGGAGTGAAATGCTTCAGTTAAAAAAAAAAAAAAGTGCAAACTGAGAGTGGCTATTATCCATGGGACAAAAATGAGTGGTGGGGGAAAAAAAAAACTTTGAGGCAACAGAACCTCTGAAATATACTTTCTAATTAAATCATAATGCCTTTTTTTCCTGTGACCATATCTCATTCTGTCCCATGGACATCATAAAAAGTTTAAAGATCTGTGTGTGTGAAGCAGACTTGCAGAGACACTGGAGAGGTTAGACTAGAGAGGGTTAGACAAGAATCTAGCAAGATTATGGACCTGCACAGAAGTCCATAGAAGTGTATCCTTGACCTTCACAACCTGAGGTGTCAGTGAGGATTTTCTGAGACTCTAAAAGGAAGAGTGATATTTTGAACCATTTTGGTATCGTCACTTAGTTCTTGAAAGGAATGAGTATACTTTTCTGATAGCAAGTTTTGTACTTTGAAGGACAAGGTTCCTTTCCCTTTGGCAAAAATCTGAATGCAGTTTCTCATGTAGCACATATACTATAAACCATTTGATTCATATTTTTTTGTTAGTCTTGCAGTGGCTGAGGCGGAAAAGAATCACAAATTGTTTCATTGTGGAAAAAAAAAGTAATTTAATTTCCTTGGATTAAACTTTTTTACAAATTTATCATATATTTGACTAAAATTCAAGTTCATTGATTTGGGAAGTTTATTGAATATCACATCTTGTATCACTAAGGCAAGAGATGAAAAATCAGCTAATTTTATTTCTAAATAACTAGAAGTAATTTCAAAATTAAATGCAATTACATTATCACAAATGTCATTTGGTATTTTTTTCTTTACAAAAAATTCTGTACAAGTTTTCTTCCTGAAAAATTCAGGATTGTTCAGCAAATATCAAAGCATGTTTTTAATGGAACATTAATATAAGTCTTAAAGCTCTTTAATTTTTGAGTTTGGGGGCATTTTTTGAAAGAAAGTATTGAGGGGCAATCTCAAAAAGTGACATGGAAAAGAGCCTGTGAAAACTACTCTCCTTCCAGAGTATTATGTCCAAGTTAGATCAGTCTCTGTCAATTTGTTTCAAGCAGAAATTATTACCATAAACAGGAGATGGGGTGATGCATCTTTCAAAGATAAGCAGGCAACCTTTATTGCTCCTTGTCCCAAATAATGTCTTTGATCACATATTAATCCTCTCCTCCCAGATGAAAGCAGACCACAGAATATTCAGTGGAAACAATTAAATACCCTAAAAAGTGGAAAAGTTTAGAAAATGCATTGGAAAAGTATTTCAAATACATGGGACAATCTCTTTTCTTCATTCTCTTTAAATTACCCAAAGGCTTTTATTAAGTTGCCATTTAGTAATGGATATTTATATTGTCAGGGACTCTTTTTTAATATTTGAAAACTTTATTAGTGTCTCATAGCATTTCAGCAGATAAATTTATGTATGCATATTTAACTTGGAAATGAGGTTTACGTGGTCTACAATTTGCTTGTTGTAGTGTTCTAGTGTAAATTTTAATGTTGTGTGCTCTGCTGTTTTCAAAAAATTTAGAAGTTTTATATGAGGGTCCTCAAACAAAAAAAAAAAAAAAAAACAACAAAACTTCAAGGCTGTGACTTAAGAGCAATCTGTATATATATATAAAAATGTCACTCTTCAGCTGTAAACTCAATACTATCATGTAATTGGAGCTTTGGGTGCTACTTCAACAGAAATATTTCACAATGATGTTAAAATGTTCCTTTAGTCTTGCAAGATAATTCTGTAGTCATGGTTCAAGTTTATTTGTTCAATCTAATTGATCATATCTATCCTAAAGAATGCAGTGTCTCAATGGTTTTAATTTTTAATTTAATCCTTTCCTAAATATTTTATGAGCTAGTTTTCACTTTATATGTTTGGTTTAAAAAACCAAAACCATCCTACCTCCAAAAACCCTGAACAAAAAAAGGCAACAAAATGTCCACACACAAAAAAACCCACAAAAAAAACCAAACAAAAATCACAAAGAACTCCCAACACCGCCTTCCTCTTCCCCGAAGTTTTTTTAGCAATCCATATTTTTTATACTTTAAGTACTACAGAATCATCTAGTTGACTATCCCTTCTCCAATTTTCAGGATCAACATTTTTGAGAAAGCATGCTGATGGCTTCTCTACAAATTCCAAAGCAGAGTGATTCTATCCCACTCTGAAAGTCATCCCCTGTGTAACTGGCACAGTCCTGATTTTTTTTTTTTTTTCTTTCAAATCACACTGAGACATTGTGTCTGACATGGTTGCTAACTGAAAGAAAGGTAAGCAAATGTACATTTGATACTAGGTTTCAGGCACCACCATAGTTTTCAGTTATGCCATTTAGGTGCATTCCTGTTCTGTCCCTATTCATAGTTAGTGTCTTAGTCATGCCACAATCCTATCCTTTGCCTCACCCCAGCAAAACAGGCAGTAACTAATTAGAGCGGTGTGTACTGTGCTAAATTTTCTTACTATGAATCTGTTAGGAAAAGGCAAAAGCAGAAATGAAATTAAAGAAGCTGGGATAGAAGAGTGCAACTTCTCAATTTATTTTATTTCATTTTCACATGCTAGAGCTCTGAAGGGGGCAGCTCTAGACATTTGAGATAAACTCAGCTGTGGAGCAGCTTCTGTAGGTGGCTTACAGGACAATCTAGCTCCACACTTGGTAGAGGCACCACTTTAAATTCTGAAGAAAATTTCTTGACAGAGTAATAACACTGTATAGTAGCTTCAGGGTAAGAGTTTGCTTGTGGGAAGATTAATGTGGAATATTGGTAGTGGTGTTAAGACAAATCCTTTTCTTTCTAAAAAGGGGTTGTTAATAAGCACTATGGGAATACCAAAATTTGCACCTGTCTTGTCTTTGCAGTACCTGGCCTCTGGTGTTACAGATGGGGATTATGAGCTGTCATTTGTTAGCTTCTATAAGTGCTCAAAACCTTTTTAATGATGATGATGAAAGGTTTGGCTGAAGAAGCCAGGATTGTTGTTGAAAAGCTTTCAGTTTTGTTTTCATGGGAAAGTCTAGGAAATCACAAAGCTGTCACATCTGTTCTTGTAATTATCTCAGGCTAGGGGAGTAGACAAGGAATTCAGGAAGGCTGCGTCCATGTTTGCTCCTAGCTGGCTGATGTTGTTGAAGAACTGTAATTGTTTAAAAAAAACCCAAAATTTAAAGAACCTAGCTTTCGGAAATGGAAGGCAGTTTGTTTGACCAAAGACATTTCCAGAGGCTTGACTATTAATTTCACTCTGCTTTTGAGCTGAGCAATAAATCACAGGAAAAAAAAAAATAAAAAGTAAAGGTCATTTACAAGGAGAAATAGAATGCTGGTCTTCATATTGAAGGGCGTGTTTTAATGCATGAAAGACCAGGTTGAAATGCACTTGAAAGGTGGATGTGTAAAAGCAGCTGACGCAGCCTTTCCAAGAAATTCTGCATGTAATCCTACAGGCACTGTGGAGGTTGGTGGATCCCAATAGCCTTTCCCTTTCAGCTCCAAAAGAGTTTCTTGGGGGAACTCTCTAATAACTCCACCCTGACATCCCTTACATCACTTCTTGGTCTCATCTGAGTGTTTTAGGAGGATAGGGGGGTTTCAGTGCAGTACTGATAATTAAATCAAGATGGTGATTTATTGTTCAGAATCTAGCTCTGGTGTCTTTTGGTAGCACTTAGCTTCAGTTTGTCAGTACACATCTCTTATTCTAAATATTCATATTCTTCTAATAGTATGACAAGCACCTTTTAGAAATCATGACCATCTTTAAAAAGACAGATGCAATGCTAAGGAAGTTTTGTTAGAAATCAGTATCTTCATATTTTAGTGAATGGCTGACATAGTAAATGCAATTGCTGAATTTGAATTTTCAAGTGTTTTATTTTCACTAATTTTCTTACTGTGCCTGCATATGAGTGTTTAAAAGGCCACTGTCTTTGAAGCTTGAAAACCCCTAAGATTTAAAATATATTTGAAAACAAATTTTTGCTAACTGTGCAACTAATCCTGAACTTCCCTGCTGACTGACAGAACCAAATTACTAAGTAGCCAAGGAGAGTAAAATGACTTAGTTGAGCCAGATTATCAAACCCTCTCAGTCATCATCTGTATTTCTTGAGGTGTCATCATCTATATTTTTTATTAAAAATAATTTTTAACTTTCTAACTGGAAGGACAGTTAGCCACATACATGTAAGCTTTTAATATATAAGCTGTTAATAGGGTTGCCCTTGCTTATCTTCTAAAATCATTCTGATCTGCTGAACTCTTCTGATTTGTGTGTGCGTATTTGTCTTTGGGGTTTCAATGTGACGTGTTCTGGGTAATCAAAAGTTAATAATAAAATACTTCCTGCTCTTAACTCATCTGTGTAATGCCTTTTTGGCTTGGAATGCTTGTCTTAGTTTAACTAAGTTCTGTCATTGATCTCCTCCTGTTTGCACTCTGTCAATATATATATCTTAAAATACTGTATTTACTTTATTTAATTGCCTTTCTGCTTAATAAAGTCATAGGCGCCTTTAATGTAGAAAAAAAAATTCTTTTCAGTTTGGTGCCTAAAACAGCAGTGTATTTCTGATGCAAAATTAATGTGGAATTAAGGTTCATAAGAGTGTTTTGAAACTGTTTGCTGGTGTAAAAACTTCAGAATATAGCTCAGCTTTTCACCAAAAACAAAGATAAATGGTCAGATTAACAGTACGAAGACAACTAAAAATTTTCAGTAAGGTTTTCAATTCTCTAAATTGGAATCTTTTGCTGTTAAAGAGAAAAAAGGAAAAGAGACTTGCTGTTAAAGAGGAAAAAAAAATCTTAAAATTTCCATTTTAAAGTTTGATATTTCATTACCTGAAACTTAGAAATCACAAAGGAGTTTGGAAAATCAATGTATTAAAAGGTATCAAAGTGTGAACAAGACCAACTTTTCTGTGCAGGCCATTTCAAATAAATTGTGATTTAATAACACCATTACTTTCACAATTTTTCTCTAAATTTGATTCCCTAATAAATTATAAGAGTGCAATTACTTTTGAAAGACTTCTCCATTGTCCTTGGTTAAATACTTACAAAAGGTAATCTTCTAATCGAGTAATTAAGAATCCCCCAAGAGAGCTAGGAAGCAACTCATCTTGCATGGGATACAGCATGGGAATTTTTCAGTTTAGATCTTTCTTACCCTGCGCTGACTTTGTCATGCACAGTGTTCTGTTGCAGTCTGCCGTGGGCCATGGCTTCTTGCATAGTGGCAATTTCCACTATTTTTCTTTCTGCAGGAAAAGGATGGCAGTCTTTTTCTGCCAGGTATTGAGGTTCAGAGGAGAAAGTGAAAACAATAGTCAAGTTACCTAAGGGGTGATAACTGGCAATTGCTGTAGTGCCAAATTGTCATGGTTAGGTTATCTTGTTTACAAATAAAAATGCAAATGGTATTCCTGTGGGCTTTATTGGGTGAATAATTGTATTTTAAAGGTTTTTTTACAATGCACCAACTTGAATTAATTATTTCATACAATTTTAATGTTATTTCTATTCATATACAAGACTACTGAAATTTCAATAAGAGTCATATACTTTCCAATTTATTGGCTTGACATCTTTGGAAGTTTTGATTCTAGTTTTTTTGTCATTTACAGTGTGGCTGGTGGCAGATTTTTAAACATGCAGTTCCCATTGCCTTCAACAGCAGCTATTAGGTATTGTGAGTCTGAAAAACAATGACCACACCATCACAATAATGGTCACATGATTCAATCCTAAATAGATTTTGGTGGGGTTTTTTTATTTAAAAAAGAATATTAATTAATTGATTGACAAATAACTGTTTCCCTATATGTATTTATTACTCTGAGAATAATGTTCTGCCCAGCATCTACGTATTCCTCTAATCTCCAAATTAAGTGAATAATACACCATGGACCAAATTTAGTAATGAAGTCAAGATTACTCGGAGGAATTAAACTTTGATGCTTATCAGGTTAAAACCAGTATTGATGATCCCATTCTGAGATTACAGTCAGTGGCTGTCCCAAAAAAATGGTTTAATTTTCTGTGGGAGAAGTTGAGTTGTAGGAGATAAAAAAGAAGAGCATTGTCAATGTTTTAGTTGCTTACTAAGGCATCCTAGTTTCTCAGAATTCTCTTTGACAACATAATAGTTGCTAAGGTAACCCATATCTAATACTAGTATATTGTTTGAGAAGAGAATATAACCTGAATTGTTAAATAGCAAAATGTCCTCTTCTGATTTCTTAACTGAAATATAGCCTCACAATGGGAATTTATGCTCACCTAAATTCAGGCAATTTACATTAAGTTTATGCTGCTGTACTTGAAATGACAATTTGTCTTCCCTCCCATTCCCCAAGTGATTAGTGCTCAGGCATCCTAATTCAAATCATTGTTTGTCCACTGGGACTGCACAGATAATCTGAAAGATGCAAAGTAGCTTCAAATTAAATAGCAAATAATGAAAGAAGGCTAAGAACATGGTAATACTATCTTCCTGGCAATTAGAACGTATAAACATTTACAAAAACAGAAAATATTTTCTCCAAATACAAGACTGAGTCTTCCTTCAGCAAAGCATGGTAGTCACCACAGTCACTTTAGTCAACTTGTTTAATGTTGCTTCATAAGTGTAATTCATGCAGAACATCTCAATTACGTTTCATTTTTGGTATTGATAACCTTCAGAATGTGTTTTTATCCTTATTTAAACAAACATAGTCTCATGGGGCTTGACTGTGTAGGGCAGGTGGGAGAAATCCCACCAGAATTAGCCATGCAGATCTCTTCAATGAGTGTTCTTGATAGGTGTTTTCCTTGCAAAGTCACTTCCCTCCCCCCTGACTCACTCTTTTTTTTTGCACTTTTCTTGCAGTGTCCATCATGCCCTGGAAATCCATACCACGATATAAATTCAGTGATCATTGCTTGTAAATAATACCTTTTTAATATCATCTTAAATTATCTTCTTATTTGGCTTGTTTCTGAGATGGTGCATTGTTGGGGATGCAAAAGAGCATTTTCACTGATATGGCTGTAAAGTAGATTTTCTGACTTTGTCAAAAGATAAACTTGTGGTTAGCCAGTGTCTTTCAGTCCAATAGGCTAAAGCAAAAAATCACTTTGTTTTCTCGCTGTTGAACCCCACAATTTCTGCAGTTCACAAAAAGTCATATTTCTTATGAGCTGGAAAATTCAGGTGCAACCTGTGCCTCACACTTTGGCTTTTTACTTAAACTGATAATAAGCCCTACATCTAACCACTTCCTAGATTACATTGAATAGCAGCTTGTGAAACCACAATTAACTAAAGTTTAGAAAACCACAGTTTTTGATGTCTTGTGTTCTGTAATTAGCTCCATATATTCTACATTAAATCATCAGAAACTGACAGTATTGTTAAATCAGTGAATGGAAAAATAAGAGACACAGGGATATTTTAAGCATATATAGAAGCAGAAAAGTATGTTTCAGAGCATAAATATTAATTTTTCAAATGGGTATTAAAAAGGGTACATGAGGGGAATAGAATCAAAGGTGCCTCTTTAAAACGCTTTGCAACTCTTTCAAAATTATGCTTTTAAAATACAAAACTGAAGAAAACCTTCACCTCTTTCCAAAGTGACAGTAAGGTCCAGCAGATAGCAGCAGTTTGTAAATGGGTTATGACTGGTGTTAGTGTGCAGCACTTCCTTTCCTGTGCAGGTGTTGTGACTTGGTAGCTTTCCAGCACAGTGAACGTGCAAACCCAGGGTAGTGTGACAGGAGGAAACCAGATGAAGGTCTGTGCACGTGGGGACATCCCTTTCAGTCAGTGTCACTGCTGTGAACAGCCTGGTGGCAGCACTGTGGCCACAATCGATGCCGGAATAGACTTGTTTAAAATGCCTCAAGGAATATTAATGGCCTGGCTGAGGACATAAAGCAGCATAATTTGCTATCATTTCTGTTAAAAAGAGTACCCATAGCAAGCCCAAAGGACTATAATTATCCATCCATCCATCCATCCATCCATCCATCCATCCATCCGTCCATCCATCCATCCATCATCAAGATCAAGATACATGATCTAGTTGACCATCAGATCAGTTAGAGAGAATTTGGTCACATCTGTGGACAGTGACATTGTTACAGCTGAAGATATCAGTCCTAATGGAAGACAGCTGATTAACTAGCAGCCCTCAGGAGAATGGTATTTTCTCTCCAAAATATTGGGTTTGTTAATAACATGGGTTTATTACTTGGCAGATGCCATATTTCCTTCTTTTCTTTTTTTGTCCAGGAAATGGCTAAAAAGGAATTGCATGTACAAAGGAAAATGTATATTTATTCATTATAATAGAAGTAATTAGATAGTTTCAAAGATTTATTTAATTTTTAATAACACCAAGAAGCAGGCTGAGGCAGTTGTTTATAGTGGTACCTTAAAATTCAACCTAATTCTATTTTAATGGATTTTTTCATGCTGTAAGCAGCACCAAATTTCATGGGAGACTATTAGAAATAGAATGAAGCAGTCTGCTTTCAAACCATCTTTGAAGGCTCAATTTTAAATAGCTTTGAAAAAGTAGAGCATGGCAGAAATGCATCTACTTTTATTTTATAGCTGATACTAAAACCATCTTCTCAAGTGTGTTATATTACATACTATTTTGAGGTTTCAAAGAAATTGTAAATGATACTGCCAAAGGAACTTCTGCTACTCCCAAGGAACCAACTTTTAATAAAAAAGCCTGTGACTCCTTAATTCACTTCAAGAGATAGTAGCTAAATTAAAGTCCAAAATTGAAGTAGTCTCATTCTCATTTTAGTTAAGGGCTTGTGGTTTGACATTGAGCTAAAGAAAAAAAAAGTATTTTTCTACCATATATTCTATATTTAGGTATACTGGCATGCAGTTATTTATTTTTATATGTACCATTAATTTTCTAAATCCAAAGGGTTAAAATGTACAAATGGACAAAGAGTAACTGAGGGAAAAAAGTGTTTGGTTATGTATTCAGAAGAGCTTCTGGCATAGTTAGTCAAAACAGATTTTAAAATTATTTAGAATTAATTAGTTTTTAAGATTCAGCATGTCCCTCAGCACAATTTCACGGATCTTGTAGACGAATCAAGGTCACCAGGTAGATGCTTTGCAATACAATCACAGGGATGCAAGGCTGGAAGGGAACACAGTGGGACTGGCTCTTTTCTGAGCAATTGTCCTGCTCTAAGGGGGAGCAGACACACTAAGCTCATTCTTGCTAGATTCTTGCTAGTGCTGTTCCTGAAATCCAGGGATGAAGATTTCAGAGATTCCCCATGTCATCTGTTGCACACTTTTACATTGTATAATGCTTTTTTCAAACACTTAACATAAATAATTCTTGTCATTGATGGACTAGGGGACAGCTGATCTTCTGATGCTTTTGCATGTTTGTTATCTCCTATCAGCCTGGTCTTGTAGAGATGAAAGAAAGTTGTATCACTTGATCTTTTATCATTGTTCATTCTTTTGTTTTCATCTTGCTCTTTCATGTGAATATCCTGTTTCTCTCTGCCTGTATCTCACAAGTGCTGGAGATAAATCTGAACACTGTATTTCAGCTGAGACCTCTCTAGCAGCTCAATATCTACTTTTAGGATGTTGTTCTGAAAATATCTGAATGAGATTTGAGTTTTTAAAACAGGATCCCATCGTCTCTTATTCAGGTTTAGGTCTCTGTAACACTTTGTTCTGCTTCAGACTCTACCTATGATTTTGTATTTATGCTTTTAATATTTTACTCCTAAATTCAAGGCATTTCAAAGTACTTTTTTCTTAAATTTCTCTTGTAAGCATACTTTCCCAATTAATCTTGACTTTTATTTGTTGTGCAATCACATTATTCTACTTGTGTAATGTATATCAAAGTATAATGAGGTAACATGAAATGTTTGATAACATTAAGAATGGATATATTAGGACATAGATGAAGTTCTTTCCCTGCAAAGTAATTCATTGTTCAAGGACTTTTTACCTTCAAGGCAGGACAAGCTCTGATTTGCAATGTCTGCTGTACAGGAATGTTGGGTGTGTTCATTTTATTGTGATATGAAATGAACAGAAAGCTGTTGTGGAATGCAATTTAACATGAATAGTGAAGGAGCAAATTAAAGTAGTGTTCAGTGTAGAGGTAATTTTCATTGTCCTTCACAAATACACTTTTCAGTTGTAATAAATGTTCATTCCTACTGTTTAATGTTTGATGTGCCCCCTGTGAGCATACTGGGATAAGTAAACATTTTCTTAAGAACACCTACCCATTTCCAGTGGGGAAGTTCCTAGAGGGAACTTAAAGAGCAGTTCATTCACTGCCTCCAAACACTTACTGTTGTTTAATTCGATTAAGCTGTTATATGTGTTTTGAGTAAAATGAGTAATTTTAAAAAAGGTCTGCAGACATGGTGTCCTCTAACTGTCATAGAAGAAAGTATAAAAACTTTTTTTCTGTTCAGAACAGCTGCACGTATGTTGGCTGTTTATTACTTGTCAGCTGCTGTTAGTCAACTAAGAGCTAGAGCTTTGTGTGCAGAAAATAAAAAAAATGCTTCTGTAAATCATAAATATAGCAGATGCAACTTCTTCCTGCTTGAATTATAGGTGTGTCTATAAATGGTAGTGATTGATAGTCACAGTAACCCCATTTACACTAAGATCTGAGCAGACATAAGACTACGTGCCCACTGCCATCTGATTGCAGGAGTCTCTTTTTGCATTTATTTGGGCACTAAATTTGCTGTCAGTTCAACTACAATGTTATTCCTCCTTTTTGATGATAATTTCATATTGTAAGCAAAATTCAGGTTGTCATGTTCTCCTGACTGAAGTAAAAGGTGTTCCTTTCAGCCTTCAGGTATGTATACTGGACTTACCTAGTATCAAAGTGTCAGGGAAAGAAGCTAAGCTCTGGTGGAATCCTGTTCTGCTAAAGTTCAGCTAAATCTTGGAGCCAGGGTCTCTGTACAATAAATATAAACTGTAAAAAATATATAAGGATATCATTATGAATATTGAGAAGAGATATTCTCTTTCTTGTTCCCAGTATTTGATATATAAATCTTGATAAGATTTCCCTCCTAGAAGGGAATTGCAGGCATAATACAACATTTGTCAAAATAAGACAACCTAGAAAATTACATTTAACTTTTTATTCACGAAATGAAGGTAAAAGGTTTATTTATAGCAGCATTTGGAAAAAACACTTCTTATTTAGCTGTCAACTCGTGCATTTGAATGTCCATGAAGGAATATTTTAGTGCAAAGTAATGTCATTACTATTTAAAACAGTCACTAAATACCCTACTGCTTTAATCAAGGTCAGTTCAAGCACAAAACAAAAACGAAGCTACCTTAAGAGCTTAGGGTGGAAACATAAAAAGGTAATTGTGGGTTTATTCAGAAAGTCATCAAGCAATGAAATATTGACATAGTTTTTGAAGGGTCTCTGTAGAGTTCTACTTCAACTCCTCAGTGAGAGCAGTATGAGGAGAAAATATCCCATTTTTTTAAAAAGTCAACAAGTAATCAATATAGAGTTCTACCCTGTAAATGGGTACAAGACTGCAGTGACCTCTTAACAATGAGCTCTATTAAGCAGGGAATAAACTTTAAATGTCCTTAAATGCTGTGATGGGTAATTAATAAGGGAGAGTTGAAAGGAAGGCACTAAGACAGGGAGGACAGAGTTACTACTTAGGAAACGATTTTGTGTTTCCAAAACTTAACCTGCAGCAATCAGCAGCAGTCCCGTGAGATGTGAATAGTTGACCACCTGTCCTGCATGTTCCCTCACATGTTCCACACATTGTAAGAATTCACTGCAGCTGCTAATTTGTTTAGGACAGTCCTGTGAATATAAAAAAGAAAATGCTATAAGACATGAAGGTTATGATTTCTCAGACATTGAGAGATTTGCCTGTTTTAGCGCCTTGCAGCAAGCACATGACAAGATCTTTCTCCAAAGAAAGATTTTACGAGATTGTAATGACAGAAACTATACTTCAGTAAATTATTTTGGTACTTCATTTTGCCTATATGCAGTCTACTTTCAGTCATTTTCAGCAGGTACCTTATCTGTATAAACACACAAACAAACTTCATACCCTTTAAAATGTGTATATAAATGTCAGTATTGCCCATGGTCTGAATTAGACGAAAAATTTCTATTGTGCATTTAAATTGTACAAGACATAACATTATCTAGTGGGTTATAGCTTTTTTAATTTGCAGTAATAGTCCTTCCATGTGCTCATGCATGAGACAGGAACAGCCAGATAGTTTTGAATGCATTTCATAAATTTGGTTTGAAAATACAATGAAAGTTGCTCTGAGGTTCAGAAATCAAAATTTTTAGCAGTTGTTACTAGAATAAAAAAGGTAGACTTTTTCTTATAGCATATATATATAGTTATATGGTAGAGGGAAAGCTCACTCTAAATTTTGTTTTAAAGTCTCATTTAAAAGAGAGAAATGCATAAAAAAGCAGAGTGCTCACTAAAAATTAAGATTTTGGAAGTAGTTATGTTTTAAGTGTTACTCTGCCACAAGTATGCTTAATAGGACTCTGGGATAACAAACCTAAAATCAGTTTGTATATCTACAGTAAATTAAAAATGATAAAAAAGACAAATTATTTCAGGAAGTAACTCTAGATTCAAACTGACATGCTGATTCTACTTTGAAGTTTCTTGTCTTGGAGATAATCTATGCCATAACTTGTTCTATGTGATTATCTCAGGGTGTTTGCTTTTAAATGCTTCCTGTTCAACTCAGTGAATTTCAACTTCATCAGGTCCTGCTTTCAGAGTAGTAAGGTTGGGTCTTTGTCTTCTGAGTCAAAATGTGTCCAAGTTGTGAGATGTCTCACATTTCTTTGAGTCTTCTATCTAGAATCCTGCTCACTATCATATCCACGAATTCCTAATGCAAGCAAATACAATTAAAAAACAATTAGGAATATAGAAAAAAAAGGCATCAGAATTTGACTTCCATTGCAAGTATCTGGCTGAATCTGCCAGCTTTCTGGATTCTGGGGCTTGCAGGGGTTATATGTTTTATGGCTTGAGATTTCTGCAGTTGCCAAAGAAGCTGGCAACCCAGCTTTCAAGCAGAGTTGTTTATACAATTCTTCTCTCCTTAATTAGCTGAAAGAATAAATCAGTGAATCAAAGTTCTTCCCCAAAAGAATACAAGAATCACTGGGTCATTTTGTAAAAAAAACAAGGCAGGTAATTTTGTAGTGCTTATGAAATACTCATGAAGTAGCACATGCTGCTTCAATGAGACTTACCAGATGCACTGAAAAAAATCAATGACATGCAACTACATCCAAGAAATATAGTTGTGTCTGTGTATATATCTCCTAGGAATAGAAGCCTCTAAAACTATCATGATGAAGTGTATTGACAATAAGTTCTCCCATAAAATACAGGGCTAAGCATCAGTTTTCTGCTTTTTGTCTTTAAAATGAATTAGTGTGATTGATTACTGATACAGGTGATCACAGAAAAAAATCAAACTGTATTTTATGCATATATAATCACAACTATTTATGTACACATATATGATTATAGATATTTATGATAACTAAACAATCCCTAAAGGTTTTTTAAGAATAGGTTCCAGAGATTATTGCAATTGATGGCATCCTCTGAGAGTTAATGAGCTAGCCCTAAATGTGTCAGCTCTGTCTTCACACAGTGTCTCTCACACCTGTACTGTCTATTTCAAAAGGTGTCAGTGTGCATAGACTTCAGGCAAAAAGCTGCAATTTGCCAGAGGAACACTGATTATTTGGAAATAGCACAACATCCTGTGCTATTTCCATGCTGCTAGCTTCCTTGGGAGCATCTTGCAGTTGTTTCCAGCACAATTAGAATTCCAGGCCTTCTCTGTGAATTGCACAGAAACTCTGTTTAGGAGAATATTTAAACGTTTTCAAAAAAACATTTTATCTCAGAATTTAGCCTGAGGAAATGTTGTGCTGTTAGTTAAGCTGTAAGACTGTTATCCAATGCTACTTTTGCACATCCTTATTCTTTTATTCCCACCTGTGTCAGGCAAAACCAGAAAGGCACAAATGTGTCCATTTTCCCTTGTGATCTCTGTGATCTTTCTCCTGTTAGTGGTTATGGAGAGTAGAGGTTACACACTATTCAGAAAGTAATCTTCAAACTGCAGTAAAAATATATGGATGTAGAGTTTGGAAAGCCATCTCTGGCTTTGAGATGTAAATTGGTGCAAGGGCATGCATGGATACTCAGCAGATGAGGTCCTCAGTGAGATAAAAGGAAAACCCTGCACACACATGAAGAGAGCCTGAACAAGCTTTTGATAAGAGGTTGTAGCACTCTGTAGGAACAGAAAATTTAGGGAACCTGTGAAAGGCAGAGATCTGGGGGCCCAGGAAAGAGGGGTGCTGTCATCCTGCAGTCTGGTTCTCATTTGCAGAAGCATTAAATTGAGGAGGGCTGGTACCCCTCTACCTTGTGTCATTTGACTGGCAGAGGTTGCATCCCTGAAAGGAGGCCAGCTGAAAGAAAGGGATGTTTAACTCAGTGCCACTGGAGCTTATTTCACCAGACCTACCTGCTCTGCAGCCCCGGGGTGATGTGCCTCTCATGCAGCCATCCTTGCTGCCCTGACAGTAACTTCATCCAAAGCAGTAAAAAGTGGATGAGAGCTGTGGCAGCCTTCCTGACTTCCATGTCTGCCATGTGTAGTAAACATCCTTGCTCACTTCCTTCTGCCTTGCAACTCGAACAGGGCTAACACTTTCTTAGCAGTGCACGTTAATGTTGCACAGAGAAGATGTCTTTATAAATGAGAGGCTTTCACAAATGCTTTCTCTTTTCTACTGCATAGATGCAAGCAAGTAAAAGCGTGTGCTTTTTCAGGCAGGTAAGGATTTCTAGAGGCTCTTCGCACCTATTACTGAATATACTTCTGGGAGAAGACAAAGAACTATTGTTATGCAGAGAAATTTGTGTCCTCAGGGCAAATTCAAAAGAGTTGGAGATCTGCTTTCTCTCAGGGTTTCTAATGATGCTAGTAGGAGGGTTACCTGTGATTATAAAGGAAAAAAACAGGCTCTTTAGTGCATGTTACAAGAATATGCATGTACTATAAGTTTCAAAAGCATATCTTTAAATCTAAGAGGACTTGGAGTGTTCCTGGATAATAATTAAAAAAAAAAAAAAAAAAAAAGCAACAAACTCTAAGGATATTTCATTAAGAGAAATATGTTATTTCTTTCAAATTACTGATCCTAGTTGGGTTTCAGGGGAGACTAGGTTCCTTTGAGGCTTTTGTAGAGTCCCTTCTAGTTTGATTAAACTACACTGATGTTTATTAGTTTCTCTGAACTGTGCCAACTGATGAATGGGTCATAACTCAAAAACTACTTGACAGTATTTTCTTCAAGACAAGAAAGGAAAAAAAAAAAAGTGGGGATTTCTTTTGTGGGGAGGTAATTATTTTAGACATAGTATTCAGTACTTGTAAGTGTTCTGTCATGCCAAGTATTTGACTCACTTGTTGTTGTTTTTCCAATCTTAACTTAGTGCTTGCGTTATTAAACATGAAATTCCTTACTCCTGGCGGCAGCAGCCTAACATTTCTATTTTTTGCCTTCTTTAACTGGAAGAGGGTACTGTTAGTACCTTTAGGGTGTTAGTACTCTTATCCTGAGAAACAGGAGCAAAATCAAGGCTTTTCTTAGGTCATAATAGAGCTATTAAGAGCTGATGTTGTGTAGATTGTAGGTCAGTGCTGTTATTTTCTGAGTTGTTTATCCTTGGAGCAGCTACTGTGCAAGGAAAGAACAAATGGATAGTGACAAACAGGAAAGGCTATAATATCCAATCTCATATCCAAATTTATACCTAGAATCTGTCTAACACACTTCTGTATTCTTTAGGTAAACCAGTAATGAGTATCTAACAAAAATTGGTTGTATTCATTCTCTCACAAAATCTGTGAGATCAAAGAATTGCCTTTATGCTCATTTTACAGATTTGTTAAGGCTGTGTTACAAACCTGTGAAATTCCTGGTGCCAGAGTGAATCTAAAACTGTATTTGTGTGAGCAACTGCTGTGCTTTCAGCTGTGATGGCTTTGCTGTTGCAGGTCTATTCTTCTTTTTCAGAAGTTTGCCTCTTATTTATTATTCAGCCACATACACAGTCGTGCTGGCATAGCAAGGAGATACTACCTCCAGATGCTTTACATTATGAAGGTTTGACCCAAATACTGTGCTCAGGATAACACAAGAAATATGTGTCAGAACAAGAAATTAATCATAAGTCTTCAAGTTAGGCTGTATACTAAATAATACTTTAGACTTTAACTTCAACCAGATAATTTTGAAATTGTTTGTTGAAGTTTTTGTTCAGATCTGCTGCTTCAGTGAGGGTTGACTTCTTATTCTACTTACAATAGTGTCCTACTCTTTTAACCCTTTGAGAAGGAGGCTAGATGGAGTATTTTGATTCCTTTAATAGGGCACAACTGACATTGTGAGCACCATAAGATGCATTTTAGTCCCTAACTTTTTTTCTGGGGCACTGTTATGAGTGATGTCCTGGGCTGGATGGTCTTTTGTGACATATTTCCATCCTTTTTCCCAAGCCTATTTCTTTAACTGTTGCCTAAATGGGTCTATTGGCCTGTCATGTTTGTAAACATTTTAGGGGATTTCTGTGTGGTATTTGTTTTGATAGAGCTGAGTGCATGTACAGAAATACAATATAAACAAACCTGAAGAAAATTCTGTTTCATCCAACACCAATTGTCATTCTTGGCTGTTGTACAGGCCAGCAGCAGTTCAATGTTTTCTGCTCTGGTTTTCATCCTGAATCATTTTAACTAACAGTAAATATGCAAGTGTTTGCCTCTATCTTGGTTCTAATCATATTTATGCTTATTAAAGTAATTTGAAATTATTTCCTGGTCAGAAAAACAGAAACAAATCACAGTATGTTTTTTACTAGAGGAATCGCATAAAGAACTTGATGCATTTGTCAAATCTGTCTTGACAGAAATTATTCATGCTCAGGGAAAAAAAAATAAGAAAGGTGATCTCAAACCTAAAACATTGGCATGAGTTTAGAATGTGTTGCTATGACAGAACAAGTGTTTACTGTCAATTAGTATTTATTATAGTAGAGTATGGAGATCATCACTTCTCAGAAAATGGTTTCCATCAGAAAAGATATTTTGGATCTTGGGTTGTATTTCCCCTGTCAGATAAATAAATTTATGTTAAATCAAAGGTTGATTATTTTTTAGATGACCTGTTAGGGGAGACATGAGAAATTTCTGTGGAATAAATTAGGTGATGCCATCTATAGAATAAATGTCCACTTGACAGGTGGCTGCTTCATTATCAGATCATTATCTCCGTCAATGCTGAGCAGCAAAACAGCTAGAGATTATCAGTGATCCTCCTGGGAGGCTTTCCCAGCCCCATTCTGCTGTGAAATGGCAGTGCTCTCTCTGACACCCACTGGCTGCTGGTGTGATGGCACAGCACAGGGAGTGCCTTGAGAACACCAGTGAGTGTCAGCCATGCAGGTGGAGTGAGGCATCCAGGTAGGACTGCCTAGAGAAATGCAGATTAAATTGCAACAGGAGTGACAGACTTACTATGAAGTGACTGAAAGCTTCAGGTAGGAATTATTTCAGCATTTCTGAGTTGCAACTATGATGTTACTTTTCAGAGTTATGCTGAAGTTTCACATTTGCTTGTTCTAAAAGGTGTGTAACATCAATGAAGTCGAGTTTTAATTTCTTGCATCAAGTAATTTCTGCTTTCTGCTCTGTGAGTAAAACCTTATTGTATGAGTAAACTATGCCTATAGATGACAAACTTTGAGAAAGTCAAGTGAAATTATAAATTGTATAAAATTCCAATATATAGTTTTAGTCACTGGAAGGATTACCACTTAGGCTGCCCTGGATGTTCTGTCCAAAAGATTTAAATTATAAAATAATTAGTATCCTCTAGCAAGTAAAAACAATGTAAAGTATAATTAGAAGTACCATTTATCTTGAACAGTTTATTGAATTGAGATTTCATAAAGGTTATTATGTCACAAATTCAATATACAGCCTTTATAGTTCTATGATATCAATCATTTTTAATCTTTGGTACATTTTAACTGTCATATAAATTAACTAACATTAAAAAGTATTGGAAAAAAACATTCTTAATCCTGAGATCTAATGACTTTATTCTAAAACATTCAAAGCTGTATGATTTTGCTGTTTCAAATACTTTTTCTTTCTGTTTTGGGCTGCTGTGAGAATGACTAGAAAGTGATGGCAATTTTAATACCATTAAGTGCAATGATTCACCATATCCTCACAACATTTTAACTCAGGCAAATGCGTATTGAATCCAGAATACCATTAACTGATGGATTACTTGCTACATATGTAACATTTAGTGTGGATGTTGTAAGTTGTAAATATGGAAATAGATTGTAGATCAATACATATTCTTCTAGAATCCACCTGTTTCTCTGCCAACAAAAGTCCCAGCAGAAGTAAGACACTGAAGTAAATTCTTCAGCTGAAAACAAAATAGAAGTTTTTTTTTTGTTTTTTTTTTTACTTCAGTTATGAGTTCTACCGTTGATTTTGTTTTTCACTTTAGTAAAACCCTGCACCTTCAAACCAGGAAATGTGACTGTTTCAGCACTGGGGAGAAAAACAGGAAGAAAAATTTAGGAATGTTTACTTTTTTGACCATCTGAATTACAGTGTCACAGCACTGTTCTGAAGCTTGCTAAGGAGCATATTTTGCTAAGAGCAACTATTTAAACTATACACCAGAATCTGTTGCTTTATTATCATAATGGAATAGATGGATTAACATGTTACTATTTTTAATGCAGGCAATGGAGCAAAGAGAAGAAGAAATATTTTAGTATTTTGAAAACCACATTCATCCAGGATGGGAAACAACTGTTTCACCAACTCTATTTGAAAAGATTAGCACGATGAAAATATTGTAAAATTAACAGTAGCAGAACACTTAATCTATGTGTTGTATTATTTTTGCAAGACTTGCAGTTACAAAGCAGCACAAATCCTTCTAGTGGCTGCATTTCTTGAAGTTGTAGAGAAAGCCTTCAAGCAAAAAAATAGGAAGGCCATGGTGGTTATTCCCATTTGGCTGCTCTTTCAACCGCACATTTAGCTGAAACCAAAATTTTATATATTTAATAGAATCTAGAGGACAGAAAATAAAATATTATTATTGGTATGGGATGCAGCTACCACAGGAGTATATATTTTAGAAAACTTCTGCTGAGTGTTGCACTAAATCTTCTTTTCCAGCATAACTGTTACATTTCTCATCAATTTCCCTGATCATCTTGAAAAGGTAAATGACTACCCTACCATTGATCTGACATTATGGATGGAAAAAATTATAGTATATACACACTTCACATTACAATGCTGACAGTGCCATTTTGACACTAAGTGTTATGAGGATTTTTAAATATAGATATCTATATAAACACATAGTCTTGTCCTCTCCATCCCCCAAATTGGCAGCATGTTCAAATTTTTCTTCATCCTTCTTACATGAGCCAGATTAATTGCTCTGGTGCATTACTGTGGACATAATGTCTGTAGTAATGTCTGCATACAGAAAAGCCTGAAGCCTAAACTGCAGGTGCTTCAGAAGCAGCTTCCTACTTAGGCTTACCTTCCTGCCATTTTTTTACTCTTTTGAAAATGCAAATCAATGCATAATTTTAAAACAGATTGTAGAGTGAACAAAAACAGATGCCTCACTTTGCTTGAATTGTCTGTGACTAAGTACTCCTGTTCACTGAGCTTGTCAATGAGATTTGTACTGTGGTAAAGTACTTTTTCGGGACTCAATTTCAATGTTTAAATACTTTTGATTTCATTTGGAACATTTTTTTCTATTTGTAAGGGAGAAATAATTTTAGTTTTGCCAGATGTTGTTATTACATTGGTCATTATTGTTTAACCAGAAACATAATTCTTAGCACTGTATGAAACACAACTGGTGCTTTTTTTTTTTTTTTTTTTTTTAATTAGATGAAAGCAAGAATATTTGCTGTCTTTGTACTGGGGTATGTTAATATTTTGCATTGAAGGACGAGAAGACAAAGATTGTGGCTAAGTTTCTGAGGAGAGGCAGAATGTGAAATGTTTCAGATTTCTAGAGGGGTTTGGGAAATGCCTGTAAATGGGGCCATATTTTTAAATCACACTTTGTTCTGTATCTAAAGTCCCATCCGTCACTCAGTGAACATCTTCAAAGGACAGGTGTAGTGGCATGCTAGCTGCAAGGCTGGAAATATAAGAAGTAGGCAAACTCTGCAGTGGAAGTTTGTTTACAGTTGTTGCTAAAGAATAATTAGGTACTTTTTGACTCTTGTCATTTGTCTTATTAGATAAACTGTACTTTGGAAACAAGCTATCCACTTATAAACTTTCCCAGCTATGTAACTGGGTAAAGTACCGCACTTTGTCAGAGCAGATCCATTAACCCTCTGACTGGTGCTCTTCTCTTGGGTTTGATTGCAGCACCACACAGAAGCACCCAGCCCATCCCTGCTACCCCCCTCAGCCTTGCCCTTGGATGTATTAAACAACGCCGTCGCTGGGTTTAGCACCGTGGAAGACCTTATCCGCTATCTCGAACCAGATCGGTGGCAGCTGGATTTGGAAGATTTGTACAGGCCAACGTGGCAGCTTCTTGGGAAAGCATACATTCATGGGAGGAAGTCAAGAGGTAATTTACTCTTCTGTCTGGCCTTGCAGCTTGCTACGGGTATGATTTCTTGACAAAGAATTAAGAGCGTTCTTCACCTTGAGTTTTGGTTCGAAGAGAGGAATATGTTAGAAAGAGAGCAGGTTCCATTGTTCTTCACTGTCCTCAAAACTGTATTGTTTGAAAAAGGACAGTAGCTAAACTCAAAACTTAAAGGAATTTAGCAGGATAAGGCAGCAATGTGGAATTAAAAAAAAAAAAAAGGCAAACACAGCAGTTTCCTGTAGGGAACCTGGGAGATCTTTATTTCCCTAAATTAGCAGGGCATCTTAATAGGGTAACATATTGGAAATTTGTGGGTTTCTTTTTTTATGGAGGGCAAAAACTTTATTTTAATTTGAGGTAGGTAATGTCTTACACTTACTGTATCATGTGAATGATTTTTTTATTTCCCGTAAATTTTTTCAGTCTCTACATGAAATTAATAGAGAGCAATACCTAAATGTTTCTCTTTGATGACACCTTAAGGAATGTCCATGTCTGGGTTGATCATGGAGTTGTCAACTTCATCAGAAGTAAAGTATACTGTATTTTCAAATTTTGTAGGTCTATTGATCAGCAACTCATTTTCTTCCTTCTACATCTGACACTCCTGAATTTCCTGCCACATCCCATCCAGATCTACCCACTATTTCATGTTTATGGATAAACATGGATAGCAGGAAGGCAATACCACCTTCCTTGTCTGCCATACAGCATGAAAATGAAAACATATGAGCATAACTGAACAGACTTCCCTGTTGGTGGATATAAACTAGAAGATTATCATCTGATCAGCAAGAAAGGGAAGGAAGTAGAACCTTGCATAGCTCAAATTTAAGGGTTTGACAGATAATTCTTAGATCAGAGCCCAGAAATCAGCCTTTGTACCCTATCCATATTGCTATAGCTGTGCATAGAGCAGCTAAATTATGAGCCAAAGAGGAGGAAACATCTTTAAAAGCTCTCAGATAGTCATTTAACACTTCCTTAATTAAAGAGATTTAGTATTTGCCAAATGCATGCCATAAGCACGCAGGAATTGGGAGAAAAACAAAATGCAGATGTTGGATAACATCTATATTGACAAAAGAAACTCCCTGCAAGACACATACTAGAAAGAAACTATCAAAGTAAATCTTTTAAAGGCTTCTAATTAGATGCTGAAATAGGTTTTTTTCACTGAATAAACATATCATGGTATTGCCACATTTGTCTTAGAGACCACCCTCAGACTGCATTACTGAGTCTGTAATATAATAGCCTGAGGTGGAAAATGTGTCCAGTTGAAATGGCATAGGACTATTCAATAGATAGGAAAAGCAAAACATTTTTCTTCTTTTTAATTTTTTTTCCCATGATATTCTCTCAAGAAGCATGTTGGCTGTATTTCAAAACCTTTATAAGAGACGTTTGTGGGAAGGGCATATCCTAAAATTTTTTGCTTTATTCAGACTCTTTCATTCATGATTAGATCAGTTTCATTTTTACAGTGTTGCAGTGTAAAAGCTAAATTACTGTTCTGTTTTCATAAAGAAGTTATTAAAAGTGTATCTTACTTATGTAGAGAAATATCCTCTACTCCTACATAATAATTTGTATGAAAAAACTATATTTAGACAATCTAAATTCCAGAGAACTTCTGTCTCTGATGTTTTCTCTGGATAAAATGCTTCCAAAAACTTCTAGTCAAAAAAATAAGAAAAACCAAGTTCAGAGGCTTTGATGTCGAAATATAGTTCTAAATTCTTTTATACTATTAAACATGCTTAAAAATAAATATATTTTGCTCTGCAAAAAAAAAAATTATCCCATCACTTCCCACTGAAATCTATGTATAATCTTTAGATCATATTCTGAAATCTCTTTAAGGAGGAAAAAAATAGTCCCAGTCAAAGCGTAGTCCTTAGCAGTTGTGGGTTTTGTACAAGTTATGTCATTTTATTTTTTTATTTATACCCCACTTCTTGCTTGAGATTTTGTAACAGCTCCTATTGTAGAAGCCAGTGAGAAACTTACATCCCCAGGAACATCTCCAAAGTGCTTGGGAATGAAAACCATTCTGCTGCTGTGCTCACACACAAGAGCCCCAACTGGAATTTAATTTGTTTCATTGACTTTGAGAACAGTATCCAGCTGGAAAAATGTTTCGGGAAAGAAGTTTCCCTGTGGTACTCGATACACATCCAGAAGATGCCAGCAAATTGCATTGCCAATTGCATAACACACTTAGTTTCAGGCTGCTGTGAACATGGATTAGTTCAGTTGCGTGTGCCGGTGTCGGCACACTCTTGAAATACACTTTCCTGTAGGCCTACCTGCATCTAGATTTTTTCTGCTTCACTTATTTTTATTTTAGTGCTTCCCATTTATGTGCTACTGCAGAGCCTTTCACTCCTCCTGAGCTAGTGGTAGACAAAAGAACCTTGACTGTTGTGTCAAACACGATACATGAGTGGAAGCCAAGTTGAAGGAGTGTTTAAATGTTCACATTATAACAGGTACTGTAACTCAGTGCACTTGGGAAATCCACATAACCTTTTATTGTGGTTAAGTAAACACTTTTAAGGGAATATATACATTCTCTCATCTAGTTTCGTGCCCACAGTGTGTTAAAATAAATTTTGAACAGACAGCTACTCTTTGAAAAAATAACAGCTTCATTCACACACTTCAAAGAAGTGATTATATAAGCACTAGATAAATTTGCCACAGACCTTTTAATGAAATTGAATTACATAAGATAGGGCAAGGGTTCATTGTGAGGTATTATAGCAATATACAAGGTATACAAATGTACAGGGTATACCTTAGTACATTCTAGTAAAGCATGGAAATCAAACATGACATTTGTTCATCTCTCCTGAAGCCTGTTGTAACAGTACAGCATACTGAAAGATGTCTGCTAAGAGCTGGCTGTGTGTTCTCCAGCAGAACCCTTTTAAAATTAATGTCTGCAGGTCTGAGGGGTTGAGTTCAAATTGATTTCTTTTTTGTGACAAAGTGAGTAACATCATGTTTATTTTAGCGCATTGCCCTTTTCTCTATAACTAAGCTAGCTGTAGGTGTGGAAATTGATGCATTCCTCTGCTGCTGCCAGAAGGCAGGAGGCAATGGAGAAGGTCATCACCACACAAGAATCTCTCTCCCACTGCTCCGTGGGCCTGCTGGAAGAGGTGCCAGTGCCCACTTTCACTTTCAATATCCCATTGTGAAGGGTTGGGCAGCAGATGAAATTAGCTCCCTCAAATTCGCTGCACCAAGAATATCAGTCTCTGCAGAAACAATCTTCCAGGAGAAAATATTAGCAGAACTAGCGCTTCTCACAGTGTGCTTCAGGCATTTTATCCTCATTCAGGCAGCTCAATTATTACATGTTTGAAAACATTACAGAAGAAAGAAATACTCCATTCCTGTCCACAGTCCTTGATTAATGGAGGTAGACACATCCACCTTTTAAGTGACTCAGCCTAGAGCTATTAGCTGATCAGAAGGGCTTAAATAATTTCTGGTTCCTCACAGTGAATCTCTCCCCTGGAAGTTTTGTCTCTCTTTTCCTCTGCTCTCTTCTCAACTTTCTCCAAGGAATGCTCTTGCAGTGTGGGAGGCAGACTGGTGTCCTATCAGTAACTTTATTGGAGTTATTACACACTTCTCCCTCTTAAAATTCAGTTTGTTTATTTAGCAGCCTATGTTAACCTGATAGTGATGGAATGAAGTTCCCCAGCTTGGCATTCGCTGTGAGTGCAAGCAAAGAAAAGGCTTCAGTGTGTTTAACTGACCTTTCACAACAATAAATCCTTACTTATGGATGCCAGTATGTGGATATGCCTGCAAAAGAAATGTTTGAAGGAACAAGGATTGAAATTCCTTCCCAAAGATCTGCTCCTTGGAGAGTACCAGTGAGCATTTCTGCTAAAGAAATTCAGCTTCCAATTTTTTTTTATGTCTTATGTGTTTAAATAGAATTAGGAGGAATTATCGTGCCTTGATAGGCTGAAGTTCTTCTTGATGACCTCTTGAGGCTCTTTACATTGTAGAGAGGGAAAAAAAGATATTTCTCTAGAGGGTGATTCAGATCACAAACTTATTTTAGCTTTATTGTATTTATGTTTATTTATGAATAGATGACGTTAAAGTAATTTTTAAGCTATATTAATGCACTAGGGCTCTTTTTCCCCCTATTTTTCTCTTGATTTAGCTTAAAACCAGTTGGTTAAAGATCTTTGGCACTTTATTCAGCCTGCTTCACTCATCTCAATAGCCATGTTATCATAGGATTTTCATTTGCTCTTTATCTTTTTTGTTTTTTACTAGAGAGAGTAGTATCCTTGTGAATTAGACATCACTTCTGTTCCTTAATGGTAGGCATGGAGAAAAAACACTTAAGACAAAACATCTTAGATCATGATCATTATAGTCTGACTTTTCTGAAATAAATTCAATTTACATTGCTTCTCACTTTTTTCCCCCAGTCTTATTCATTGTTTTCCCAATTTTAACTGCTTCTTTCAAGGCTTGTTAGCTCTTGACTGTGCAGCTAAGATGAATGTAAAGGAGCTTGTCGTCTTTCAGATCTTTTCATGAACTTGCTGTTCAACCGTTGACACAGTGAAGCTTTAGTATAATACAGTGGAACCAGTTTATAGGGAAACTGGTGCCAAATATTAATATCTTTAACTTGCACTTCAACTTAGTTTGGTTACAAGGAGGAATTTTTATTTAAGACACATCAAGAGAAAATGAAAGCTAGTGAAAAAACAGAAATTCATATATATGCTGCTATGGAGAGGGAGGAGAAAATGGAACCTGCTCATAGTTATATAGATATACACTCTTGTACAGTTATTTATTCTATGCAGAATTTCCTGGTGATGAAAACTTCTTGAAGTTCTTAGTCCATATAAGTGACTTCTGCTTAGATACGAATGGTGTCATTCTTATAATTAAAATGCCCTAGCAAAGAAGTGATAATTGAAATTGTAACAAGAAGTTTGAATGCTTTATTGCAAATGAATTAAAAATGTCCCTGAAGTTTTGCAGGATTCTTAATTGCTCTGTGTGTGTTTCTCCAATCCAAAATGACCGTAGAATAGCAACACTAGAACTCAGAGTATTAGTGTGAACAAAGTGACTTCCATGAGGGTTGATTTGATAAAACATGTACTGGAACATAGCAGCCAAATCTTGCTTTAAGTGTAACCAACTTTGCCAGAGTTATACAATAATTGGTGAATATCACTGTGCAGCGATCATTCCATATGAGTTTCATGGGTGTTCATGGAACCGCAGTACTGCACTTCTGTGCTGAACCGGCACAAAAGTGAACCTTCCCCATGGGTTCTGCGCCGCTGAAGTCGATCAGCCACAAAGGAGTTTGGATTGCAGATGAGGCAAGCGCGGTTTTCTCTGTCTCTTTGCAGTGGTGGATCTGAACCTCCTGAAGGAGGAGGCGCGGCTGTACAGCTGCACCCCGCGCAACTTCTCGGTGTCGCTGAGGGAGGAGCTGAAGAGAACGGACACCATCTTCTGGCCGCTGTGCCTGCTGGTGAAACGCTGTGGTGGAAACTGTGCCTGTTGTCAGCAGAGCTGCAACGAGTGCCAATGTGTGCCAACAAAAGTCACCAAAAAATACCATGAGGCATGCACTATTTTTATGTCTGCATGTTGGAAACACTGAAAGCCAATCAGGGCATTTATTTTTAATAAAATTAATGCACCAACATTAATATTTTAATATTTTATGTATCGCACTTTTAGTAAATAATTTTTTAGCATTTTGCTTAGGTATTGCATTGAAAAAGGTAAAATCTTTCTTATTAATATTCTTTTCGGTGTATCTATTAATTAATTTCCAAGGTATTTACTGGTGCGGTTCAGACACATCACAACCATACCTTTCATTCTTCTTTCTCTAGTGGTAGATATCGACTTCATGAAGAAACAAATATTTGTTCATTTCCACTGCTATAAATTTATAGCCAAAATTATTTATTATAGAATTTTCTAATTGGATTGACTCTACTGTTTGCTCTTAAATAAAATTAAGTGGAAATCTGAAATTGAAAGACTCTTCTTTGGTAAAGCAACATGATTCAATTGTGTTCAACATGATTAATCAATTTTGTAAATGACTTGAGGTAAAAGCAAAAATAGTAACGAGTGGGTGGAATTAATGAGGAAATTCAGTTTTAATATGCTTCCTGTCATCCGGTGGGTTTCCAGTGAAGTCTAGCTCACAGTCTAGGTGTGTGATGAAGCACTTGCTGTTTTTTTGATGCTTGGCTTTTTCTCCTTCAGGTTCTTCAGCTGAAGCCAAGGATTGGTGTCCGGGGATTGCATAAATCATTGACAGATGTACCTTTGGAACACCACGAGGAGTGTGACTGTGTGTGCAAAAGGAATACTGAAGGATAAACATGATATAATTGTGCTGTTTTCTTTCAAAGCACATTCAATCAATGGCTGATTCTATTATGGGGCTTGTGCATTATCTCCTTCTGTAATCTCAGTTGTTTGCTTTGGGGATCTTCCGTCTTGAAGATTTACAGTGAGCTCTAAAAAGAGGAGAATCCAAACTGGGATTATATGTTGTGTGACAGCTCTGTTTGGAGGCCCAGTGAAAGGATGGGAGAAAGGCATCAATGAGGGATTTAAAATATATGTATTGTTGTTGTTCCCCACAATTTTCTTGGCAATACATGGATTTATAATTTAGGAGTAAAAAATAGATTTAGAAGGCTGACATCATGGAGACTTGATCCTGCTGGCTGTCTCATTTCTACAGCTCGAGTACATCTGGCCTCTGGTTGAAAACACCTGAAATCTTTATGTGTTCAGCTACTCCTACGTACTCTAAATCAAAGCGTTCTCTGTTGTATAAACTTGGGTTAAAACAGACTGTCTTTTTCTGAATTAAATTTAATTTGTCTAATGCTGGTAGGAAGGACTGGATTTTTCCATATGCTCTAGTAAAGCTCCTGCCTTTTAGAAGGAAGACTGGACAATAATGTGAGCTAAGGAAGCAAACATTGAAAAGATCAGTGCCTTTATTCTTACTACTATGGCTGATGATTTTTTTGTGTGTTTGTTATTTTTTATCGTGTACATTTTTATACTCTCCTTTTGACGATATAACTATTTGCTTTTCTAAACTTGTTAAATATATCTATTTTTACCAAAGGTATTTAATATTCTTTTTTTTTTATTACAACCTAGATCAACTATTTTTTAGTTTTGTGAGACTTTAAAGCCAGACTTATACAGTTGGAGGAACAGATATATGACTACAGTGGGAAAGAAGCATGATCTCCTTGCAGTTTGTTTCTACAAAGTGAAAAGTACAGGTTTTTCACCTGGATGCACGGTAATAGGAGACAGAGATGTGTGGATGAAGCTCTAAGCTTGCTAGCTCCATGAGACTAAAAATATGAGAGACAGAGGTTACTATAACCAGTTTCAAAAGTTGACTTTAAAAATTCTCTCTCTCCATGCTGTCCTTTGTTCAGGTAGAAAGTAAATGAGCATAGATGGATGCATTCTGGCTTGTTTAACTCTTTAATTTCTTTAAAGGAGAATGACCTACAATGTAAGAAAAGAAACCAGTGGCTTGCAGCCATCATGATGCATCATGGTCATTGGAAGGCAGCCTTGTCAGTGGTGAAGTGTATGGTTTTCCATTGACAGAAACAGCTGCTTAAGAGGTGTTCACTCACAGGAACGTAACACTCTGCAGTGCAGTTTGATGAACTCTATGATATTGTTCTTCTGTATGTTTTATTCTTTAACCCATACACTTATCCCACCCCATGCAAATTGAAACGGAAACAGTAAAGTATTTTGCTTGTAAAATGCTTTAACATTATGCCTAGTTTATTTTTTTGACTATTGGATTTTCAGATTGTAATGAATCACAAAATAAAGTAATAATGCTAATTTTGGGAGAATAAATGTTTCAGTGTGGTTGCATATTTGAACCTGCCAGTATACAATTTAATGGGAAAAGTTAGGATGGTGATTTTTTCTTACCATTTTGAAAGTCAGCTCTGAAAACAAAAGTCTTCTGTTGCCAAGACTTCCACTTGCTTCATTAATTCTGCATTACTGTAACTACACAAGAAAAAGGAGAGGAATTAATGTGATGCTATTTGTACAAACATTCAAAATGTTCAAAATTGTGTGGATGTGAAGCCATCAGATTGAAATAACATCTTCTGCTATTGTTTCCATAGTGAAAGTGAATTCTGATGAAAATTTGGGTTTGTTTTGCAAGTTAGTATGACTTTCTGATACCACTTTTGGAAAGCATTCAGGTGGCTTCTAATTTTGTCCCCACCCTCAAACACCTACTCAGTAAGAAAAATTCCTGATGTAAATGTGACATATAATTTTCCAGTCTGAATATTAACCCTGTATCAGAATGCAGAATTATGGTCACACAAGAAACCTGGTTTACTTGAGTTTTGAGTCTTTGGGGATGTTTTTGCATTAATAGTGTCCCTTTTTTTGGTTGTTTTTGGTTGTTTTTTTTTTTTTTTTTTTTAATTTAAAGATCTTTTGAGCAGCAAGTCAAGATAAAGACAGATTTAAATCATAGCCTCTGGCATCATAATTCAGCAGAAGAATCAAAAAATGTAATTCTATTACAGAAGATTCTGCTGTAAAAAATGCAGGAGATCTCATCCTCTCTGTAGACTTGCTAGGAGAAAAAGGCTGGTCATGAATTTTGGAGTAGGTATTTGGTGGCAGCAGAGTAACGTGGAGTTTCTGGAACCATGTGGGATATGGGGAGTAATGTTTTCCAAATGTCACAAGTAGTTTTTTTCCTATTATCCCCCTCTTGCTCTTTCTTCCTTGCCAGTTCCTTGAACCAGTTTCCTCCCCAGCTGCTTGCTATGGGCCTGTATTTGAGCTCCTTACCCCTCTGCTCCTTGTATCACCTTCTCACCATTTCTGTTTGCCACCCTCATGCCGAGCCTTGTTGAGCTCTGTGCCTCCCCCTCATCTCCATGCTCAGGCTTTGTCTTCTCGCTGCTTCTGCCAGGACTTCATTTTTCCACCTCTCCTCAGACATTCAGGAGATTTGGCACTTCACCTCCTCCCTAGCTGAAAGAGTCTGGAGAGGCTCATTTCTCCTACAGGAGGGGATGTAGGAAAGGCACCAGCTGCAGGAAGCAGTGAAGGGTGCAGTTCTCCTGCTTGGTGCTGCATCCCCGGTCCTGCCAGGCAGAGCAGCCTCTCCTGGCCGTGAGTGACTTCTAAGCAAAAGGTGTGGTAAAAACTGACTGGAGATATTAATAATTAATTACTAACAAGCAGCTAACGATGCCTTTCACAGCTACAAGTAATGGCAGCTGAATGCTAAGGATATGTGGAAATAGATTGACATAAGTGGGTAGTAAGCGTTTTCTAATGTGGAATAGAAGTTGCAAGTTTTGATGTTACATCTTGGTGGAGATTTTTTTTAAATGTTACTGTGTACTTTAAGCCATGAATTCCTGAATTGCATTAATGTAAGCATAGGTGTTTGGCAATAATGGCTGTTTCTAATGAGTCTAAACAGTGGAAACAACCAAGTGGGATAAAGTAGCTCCAAATGGATTTTGTAGGTTTTATCCTATGCCCAATAAATGTCTTCAGTCAGAAGTAATTGTTCCCTCCAGAGGAATAGGTGGGGGAGCTGATGACTGATGTTGAGCCTTGTGTTTATGGATTCTGTAGATACTCACATTCCTGGAACCCTCCTGTCAGCTGTGGCCAGCATGGGAGTCGTGGAGAAGCACCAAATCTTTACTCACCAAGGGCGTTAACGGCAGATCTCTTGGCTCTTAAAAGACTTTAAGTGTTTTTGCTCTGTGTCTGCCTGGTTGAACAGGCTTACAGCTCCTTTTCAGCAGAAGAGGAGAAAAATAAAATGTGGATGATAGAATAGAGTGTGTGGAGAAAAAAAAGATAGAAATGCAAAGATTTTTTTTTATTAGCTAGTGCATCAGCTAATGCAAGCTGTTACCTGATTTCCTTTCTAACAAAGAGCTGTGTTGAAACTCTTAAAAATTTGCAATTCAGATGCTAGCTGCTTAAATTCTCTCATTTTGATTACTCAAATTCTGAAAATAAAAATTATAAACATTTACATTTACAATGTAAACACTGCTGTTTGACTTCTGAAGATACAATAACAGTGCTGCCATTGAAGACATTCTCACCAAACATCATGCAGAAATGCTAAAGATTCATGGTTGCAAGATTCTTGTTCAAACCAGGTGCTGAAGCTAAGTAGATCAATTTTTCTGACTCTGTGATATGATATTTAAATTTCTTTCAGCAAGATTGCTCTTTTTATCGCTTTTTGCACGGGATGCTTTATCAATTTGCCTTTGAAAGTCCTTTCATGCACCTTTTAAACCAAAGAACATTGGTTTTGTTTCTCTGTCAAAATCATGTTGTAAAAAAATGGCTGCTTAATTCAGCATAAATTGGACAGACTTTTCAGAGAAAACAGTTTGCCTGTTGCCTCACTGCAGTTTTTCCAGACTGCTGTAAGAAAGATAAGTTTACAGCTCAGTCATGGGAGAAAGATGACAGCTTTTTTTTGCAATTGTGATAGTACATAAGCTATATTCCTGCTCTGAATCTTGCTCTGTGTCAGCCTTCATTGAGCTGGTCTGTCTTCATCAAGTATAGAGGCAAAGCCTGGCCCTCCCAGCTGAGGCAGCTCTGTTAGGTGCATAAGGTTAATCCATGGGAATACTTCATAAACAGGCCTGTTTTCTGAACAAAACATTGCGATCTCAAAGAGTGTTAAGGAGTTCTGAGTCTGGAATAGCTTTCCAAATAGCTGATCAGGCCAGCTTTTTTTGCCTAATGAAGTAAAGACAGAAGTGCCAGTTTGACTCAAGCCCTTATTGCTTTCTTCAGATTCTGCTTCAATGAAGACAGATGCGAGCCAACTTGGATCTGGTGTCTCTCCTGTTTAGGGTGAGTGATAAACCACATCTCAGTAGACTTGCTTTCCTTTCACTGTGCAGAATCCCAGTAAATTAGCAAGGTTGGGAAGAAAGCTCGTTTATCTGTCTTTGTCCTGCTTCACACATCTGTGGGGTGGGTCTTGTCTCAGACTGAAACTTATTTAAGAGTGAAGGCCATAATGTTTAGGATTATATCAAAAACAGCATCACACAGTGATCAGAACAATTAGCAACTTTGAGACTCAAAAGGTAGTAAAATGAACTTCAGTACCTTGTTCAAAAGGCTTCATTTAGAGACTGAGAAGAAGAAAATGTTTTGAACTTTGATTTCACTCTTTTAGAGGGTTTCCACAATTTTGGAAGAGAGGCTGTTTTTCACCCTCATTAATAGTTTTTTAATTCTGTATTTTTTTGTCATAAATTGAGTGATTACCCTCAAAACCAGTAAACACATAAGTCTGTATTTCCTCAGATTTTAAAAGGCTGAACCCCCTGATTGTTTTAGCCTTCAGGGTGACATCTCTTTTACTGTGACTAATATATTTTCAGTGAGGAGAAATCAGTGACCTGGGTACCATGTAGCATCTTTATGCTTGAAGGCGAAGCAGACTTTTGGTATACTTGCAGAGAGGAGGTGTCAGGCAGAAATTGGCTTTTCTTCGTGCCTTGACATAATTGAAAAGTCACAGCAGACTAGCTGAAAGGTGTATGGAATTCAAATTAACAAAATTCCACTGCTGTTCTCCAGAAAGGATATGCTCCACATGAAAAGCCTCAAAAATAAGTCTGTTTAGCTGTGACTAATGTATACAAACTGAAAAGCAGGAGTTTCCCTCTGAACATCAGGAAAGGCCTTCTCACTGTGAGAGTAACACAGCACTGGTAGAGTTTTCACAAAGGGATTTTGGAGTCTCCCTGCTTGTAGATATTCAAAAGCCACCTGGACATTATGTGGCCAACTGGCTGTAGGTGGCCCAGTTTGAGCAAAGGACTGGAACCACATAATTTCCAGGGGTCACTTCGAACATCCCTTTCTGTGAGTAGCACACATATAATTTCCACAAACATTAAAACTTTGTGTTAACACTGAGATATTCAACTCATCATAGAACAAAGAATTAATAAGCAGAGAGTCAAGTACTTTCTTATGCTGTAAAGGATATACCTAGGCATCAAATTGCCTTGTAATGTTTATGATCTGATAAATTCTTCAGTTTCTCCCAGAAAAATCTTCTAAGGGTTTATATCTGCTTTGTTAATCATTTCTTTCAAGATAAAAACTGGAGATAAGGACGTGAAATAATAGTACATTATGTGATAGGAAATGGCCTATATCTAGGCCAATATCCTGTGTGAAATCACACCTTTATTTTTCAAGTAAGATCAAGTTTCTTGTATAAGCAATAGCCTTTGAACTCTTACCAAATTTCTTACTTAACAGTTTCTCTGTGTTTTGGTTTTTCCTTATGTAGCACATAAAAACATAGACATTTTCCCCTCGTACTTGCTAGCAATACTTTGCCCTGACAAAAAGTACCTCACAGGAGCAAGTAGAGAATGTGAGTTTCTAGTCATTTGGGAAATGACATCAGAGCAATTTTATGGCATGTTGTCCAGGGGCAGCAATGCCAGGAATGGTGCCACACAGGATGATGATAACTATCAACTCAGAGATAGGCCACTGTGTAAATACCCACAGGATGCAGGGCTGGGGACCAGGACCCCTGGGAGTCACAGTGGAAAGGATGCACTCCTTCAAAGTTGAATTGTCCTTGATTTACTTTGAGAAAATATGTAAAGGCAAATGAGATCATCCTAGCCTTCCTGGAAGGGGAAAAAAGATGAAGAGCTAGTTAAACTATCCTAATACTTAAAAATTCTTTTTGCCAGATGGAATGTGAAAAAACAATAGAGCTTTTAAGCAGTGTTGCAGTTCCCCTTGCCCATGCTCAAGGTGGCATTTAGATCAGTAAAGACAGCATTCTTTCCAGTGTGAAAGCAGTGAACAAGTTTCTCTATATAAATAATTTATTCTATAAAAGTACCTAAATTAATATATCACTGCTATACTAACCACAACCAACCATGTAAAAGCACTTTGTGACGTGGGTTAAAATTGTTGCCTTAAATACGGTAGTACAGTTCACAAATTTTTAAAGTAACCTTAATGGATTTTAGAATTTTGGCTGCCCTTGCAGAATCCTTAGAGGTCACTCCGAGTGACAACTGCAATGAAAAACTTCTTTGTGACCTTTGGGACAGTTTGAAACAGTGAGGTCATGACAGCAATCTTATTTAAATGTAAGAGAAGAGGTCAGGTACAGATTTATTTTTAAATTTCAGGAAGATGGCTTGAGACGCCATTCCCTGTTGGCAGAAAGGGGACTCTGATTCCTGAGCTAGGACTCAGGTTTGTCTCTTAAAACTTAAATTTTCTTCCTTCTCGTAGGAAAATGTAACAAGATTAAAATAGAAATCTTGTAATCTAATATTTCATTTGCTTTCATATATTCTTTTTGTGCACATCCTTCTGCGTTGCAAGCAGTGCATCAAGAATGCCTGAGCCTGTGCATATTCTTCCTGCCTACAAGCTGTGCTAACGGGCCTCAGAAAGTAGAAACAGTCCTTTTTGGATGTTTGAGATCAGCATCAGTGCAGTTAAGCAATAGAATTAGTAAGTGGAGAAGAGCAGCTAGTCCATTCCAAAAAATAAATTTAAAAAAATAAAGCTCAGTTTCTCTAAGAAGGAAAAGTGGAAGAGTCAGAGGAACTCTTTACAGACGCAAATATAAGGTAAGCATCTCTTGAAAGCCAGTGGGCTGTAGGGTGTGACTTTATTACTGCCTTTGAAAATCTCCCCTTTGAGCAAAGAAAAATGGCATCAGAAACTAATCTTTGAAAAGAGACTGGGGTGTAGGAAGACTGAAGAAACTAAGCACAATGCAAAGGATGGTGTTTACAAAGGAAGCTGGTTCTGTTTGGGAGCTGGTGGTGTTCATTGTTTGAGGAGCTCTGAAGGGATAGGGTGTGTATCTCCACTGCAGGAAGGTGAGTTGTGTTCACACTGCTCTGAGTCTGCCTGGAAGTGTAGGATGCCAAAAACAAGCATGACAGAGACCTGTTAATGGGCACCATGACTCTGGTAGGCTGAAGGTATGTCACTGGTGCCTATGTAAATGTCTTCTCCGAGGCTACAAAGGCAGGAGCACTCCTGACTGGCTTTGCAAGGGTGTGCCATCAGGGGCAGAAAGCATTTAGGCAGAGGGAATGCTCTACTGGGAGAGATCTGCCATGCCTTCACACCTGGGTACCAAATGTGCTGCTCTGGGTGATGTTTCTTTGGAGGTGTTGTGAGGTGTGGCTTCTCTCAGGCTGAAGAAGGAAACTCATCTCCCAAGGTTCTGTCTGGTTGTTATTACTTTGTTAAGTTATAAGAGACAAAGCTTTGGTCAGAATCTTTTCCTGTCCTTTTCTTCTTCTCATTGGATGCTTTGCTCTCTGCCATTCTGCCATAAGAGTATGTCATTGGTTTGAGCTGCAGTTCCCAGCAGTGAGACAAACACTCAGCTGTTCCTATTTCACGTTGTGCTTTGCCTATTTTCTGCAAAGCATAGAGGGAAACATTGCAAGGAGGAGCAGGGATTTGGAGAGGTTTTCTACTGTTTGCTGAAAAGCCATTGAAGACTGTAATGGCAAGAGCTGAGTTGTGGTTGCACATGGCTGAGGAAGACTTCAAGAGGCTGAGAATTTGATTAAAACATTCAATATGCATAAAAACTTGGGATCAGGCCTATGATTTAGATTTACTGTGACTGAGCAACTGGCTAATATTTAGCTCTAAGCAGAAAACAAGAAATGTTTAAATATATTGGCTATCTCCTAATTATTGGGGCATGTAATCTTTGGCTTCAGTCTATTACCATTTAGTTCAGAAAATCCTAAACTTTTAGAGCTGGAATGACCTGCTGCAATTTCTATTTAAGTGACATGAGTACTTTGAGACTCAAGTCTAGAAAGTGGGAAATTAATTTACAAAAACTAGCTTGGATACATCTATTAGAAATTTCCTCCCACTGTGCAAACAAGAATATCTTTACTTTGAAAGCTAAGTCTTCTGTTTGCTGTATGAAGTTCTTTGGTGTTCTCTCAGCCTATTTTGCTTCATTTCATTTTTACTGTAGGTACATTATTTTCAGTAATCGGAGGTATTATGTTTAATTTTGTGCTGTTTCAAACTTTTCTTTTTACTGGAGCTCCAGCAAAATTGTTTACCAGAGGTACGTACTGTGAAATGTATTTTCCTGTGTTTCCCATGGGTGAAATAAATTGCTTCATGTGGGAAGCATGGTAAAATAACATGATGCATTCACTCTACAAAAGATCTTTAAAATATTTTTTTTTATTTGCAGTGGGATATTCAGCTTTCTACCTAAAGTTAAAAAACTTTTTGATGTATACTTTTATTTTTTTTCCCCTAACACATTTGGTCATTTCAGAAGAAGCTGAGAGTTTAAAACTGTTTCCAAATATGTTGCCTGTCAATTTAGTGACTGTCAAGTTAGTTGTATCAGACATCTGACTATGGATTATTTGCCCAATAGCAAACACAAACATATCCTCTTTCCTTCTGGGCAGGCATAAATGCACTTTGGGGAGTATTTTGCCGTCTCTTTATATTGACATTTTCCCTAATGTGCAGATATTGAAACCATCATATTTTCTTCATTTTAAGAAGTGGACTGGGGCCCATCAAACAGTCTGCTCTGTTTTCTGCATGGTCTTCTGTCTGCACAGTGCATGGAGCAGGAGGGATGTTTTGAAGCACAAGTGCATATAAATACCTAAACACACAGGTTGTGTACAGCAGATCACACTGTACCCCTGTGTAGCTCCTTCACAAGTGAATGAATGTGCACAAACGCTGGAAGGCAATGAGTTTGAATATTTGTCACAGAGAGATCCTCTTAATGGTAATCTTTTTTTTTTTACTAGCATGAAAAAGGAAAAATTGTCCAAATGAATGCTGATTTTTGCTTAATGTACTCTTGCCATGGTTGGAGTTAGATTGTTATGAGCTCCAAGTGATTTTAAAATCAAATTTTCTTTGATGACAGAGACACATTCTGAACTGTGTGCCTATTATCTTTCTTGTGATATTACATAAACACATTTAATGAACTGGCAGATTGCATTGTAATGAATTGCCCATTCAGTTTGCATGGAAAATTTTCTCTTTTTTGCAGACCATGTGGAAACACTCCCTGAGGATCCCCCTGATGGGGAGACACCTAAAAAGTTCTGTGCCACTATTGAGAGATGGACAGGACTTTTGGGTTTTTTGGTCTTCAGGTTGCTGCTTATTTTTCTGTTATCGGAAGGTCAGCACACATCTACATCTCAGACTTAACATACAGAAAGAAGGCACGAAAAGTCACAAGACACACAGATTCAAGGTTTTTAAAGCTATTTGGTCTAATTAGCTCTTAGAACATACTTTATTTTTACCTTTCTACCAATAACTAATTATTTGTCTGTTCACACAGCATCTGCATTGCGGTTCTTTCTAACCAATCACTCCATGCCACCAACACTGCAGAAGATGGAGTAGATGAAGAACAAGGAGATCAGACAACATCCAAAATCCTCCATCTTGTCTTCTATCCACCTCCGTACTAAAAACCCAAAACACTAAGTTTCTCACCCTGTGATATTACACACTTCTAACCAACCACAGACCTGTAATCCCAGTGCTATCGATCAATTTTGGAAGCAGGTTCCATGGCCTCAGATCAAATGCAGTGCTCTCCTGAGGGTTAGTGCTTGTCAGCACAGAAAGTCTAAAATTCTCAGCAACCAGGGTTCCAACAAACCAGAACGTTTCTTGCATTACAAGAAAATAGAGAAATTGAGACTGTAATTCTGAACAACAGATTCTGGGCTTTTATAAGCGAAAATTGTATTTCTAGCTTTAATGTAATAACATCATCTCCTTCTCCTCTGCCTTCAAGCTAGTAACCTTTAAGACTGGAAATCAGCATTGTGCTCTTGATGCTGCCACTGATGCCTGGTGAATTGCTGAGCAACTCCCTGTCCCTTCCTTAATTTACCCTGTTGAATTTAGGTGGTGGTACCTTCTTTATACAAGGCACTTTTAATTCTGAATATGGAATTGCAATGCTAAATGCAACTTTATTTGTTATGAGCTGGTTTGGAATAACACCATGTGGATGAACCCAAGGGAAGACAGAATGAAAGAGAAATGGAGCTGCAGAAGTTTTTGTCTTGTAATTGAATTGCCGCGTAAGGGGAGGACAGTGATTTCCCAAGGCAATTATTTCATGAGGTGCTGAGATGCTGCATGCAGCATTCATAATTTGGAAACTTCTGCTTTCTCACAGTAACCCAGACATGCATTGAAATAGAAGTGTGGTACCTTTTTGTTTTGATTGGATTTTTTTAGCACATCTTCATTAGTGCAACTTTGTTCCCATATCAGCAGAACTAGTGTTGCACCCTTTCAAGGGTGCAATCGACTCCACAGTTTGTGGGTTGGTTTGTGTCTGCCCTGCTTCAGACACACTCTAGCCTGGCAAATTAAATTTAATTAAAGTGGGAATTGCCTGTGAAGCCAGGAATTCAGGAATAGTTGTTTTTTCAGTGGTTTGTCTTCCTTGCAGTTTTTTCTTACCACCTATAGCTTGAAGGATAATATAGAAATAATTTTACTTTCTATGGATCATTTGGGCATGTGAGCATAAATGGGATTGAAATAAATTGGTTTTTATCAGGTCAGATGTCTTTACCATGTATGTGATAGATCAGAAATCCATGTTCAATATGTCACTAGCAATCATTTTAATTTCTGGATGGATTTGCTAATGGTATTTATTCTTGTTTTTAGGGACCATTTTTGATGTAACTGGGAGAATTTTGCTCTTCTTAGTCTTCTTTAGAGAAGAAAACAAATGGCAAATGCTTCTCTCTAACTTAAAACATCTTACAGGATTCACATGATTTGCTGAAGAACTTTTTCTTCTTTCTCACTCCTTTGAGACTGAAAGAAATCCAAATTTATACTTCTTTTGGCAGATACAAATGAAAAAACTTATCAGCAAGAATATGAAACTTGAGGCTGAGTATCTAAATTATTGTACTTTAAAAAAGGCCCAAAACTATGCAGCTTAAATATAACATGTTGTTCCTGATTGGGCCTGGATTGTTGCAAATCTCTGTGGTATAGTTTCAATATGTTTCAATATTAAAAGTGCTATTTCTTTCTATATATATACACGTGTATTTCCTTATTTGTGCATTCATAGACTACACTTTGCATTTAGAGTGAAAACATCCCTGGTTGCCTGTGTGTCTGTTTCAGCTCTTACCTTTAATATGAAATTAGCTTTGTCTTCTTGCAATGCATTCTAGTTTTATATACATATTTTTTATTAATTTGCTATGTTGTCATTCCTGTCATGATGGCAGTTTCATGCAAACAAAACCCCATAATATTGACAAAAGAATGAGTGGTAAAGAGTGAAAATTACAGACAAAGGAAAGTATTCAGTGCTTCATATTTTAGACTTACACTCAGTGACAACAGGAAAGCTGCTTCCTGTCCCCAGTCCAATTACCCCCATTATGAACCAGTGTTGAATGTTCTAGAATTCAGACACACTGTTTAAAAAATAAACACTTTATTGATAAAGCAATAAGGTTATTTTCTCTTTTTAGTCTCTGTTAATTGAAACCTTTGTTCAGTTAAAATCAGTGATATCATGGCAATAATTTTATGCTGTGGGAAAACAATTGTTGGACTTACTTATACAGTGGGGCATGTGGTATTTATAGAGATACGTTACAAACTCTTAAAACCAAGATTTTATAATGGAAGTGTTGACACAGGCTTCATTCTGCTGGCATAATAAATTCTACTATAATGTTCATTATAAGAATTTCCAGTCCTTTTATAGACTATGGAGTCTCTGGAAAGCAAATGAAGTCAAGAATTACGAGACTATCACAGAAGATTCCTCAAAGTTATTACTTAAAAGTGGCATATAATTTGGAGTGTTACTTTTTTTTTCCCCCCCCAGGAATATTTTCCTTTTCTCCAGACAGTGGGACTTCAGTATAACTCAATTTGTTTGAAGTTGTCTTTGTTTGGAAAAGAAAATCAATTTGATACAATCTTATTGTTAGTTATCTGGGGGAAAGAGATACAACAGCCTCCTCTGAACAGCACCTTTTGATCCATCTCACAAATGTGATGTTTCTAATATTTTATTATTTTTTGAGTCCAATAGGTGAGATGTGTGAGCTGTCTTTCTTATGTAAATCACAGTGCACTGTTAAGGCGTTCATGTGCATTTTCACCCCCAAAGAATTTCACTGTGTGTAAAAGCAACTCCCACACATTATCCCCATGTACAGCTTTAATTCCTTGTGTTTTGTATCAGCCACTGCTAGAAGTAACTATTTCTTATTCTTATCTTGTCTGCAGTTGCAGAAAATCATAGGAGACATTAATTAACATATAAAAGATATGCTATACTTTGCTTTACAGGAAAGAGACTGAACAGAATATTTTAATTCCCCCATATTTTTCTGTAGGTTCATTTTGATTGTGAGACTGGAGCAGGCTAGAGGAGAGGTTGTATCGTATTGTATTGTATGTACACCTATTTCTATAAAATAACCTGAATCTTCACTAAAAAATGTGAATAAGTCCTCAGGCATCTCATAAAGAGCAGCAGAAAAATCCTTGCAGACAGGTTTTAATGTTATCATATGGATATTCAGTTATGTATGAAATTTCTGTTAAGAACCTGTGAATTTAAGATGCATACATCACAAAAACTCCAACTCTTCTTCTAGAAGTATTGGGTGTCCTTGAAGTTATTCAAATGTCTGCATGGAATCAGATATATCAAGTGGACAAGACAAGGTATGAAGTCTGAGGACCTGTTTGGATGTTCTTTAATGGACCTAAAAGTATGTTATGGCTGTGGTGAAAACCCAATCAGAAGACAAGGGGAGGTGTGATGTTAAATGCAGCACTGGGTGACAGTGGAACAAGTTACTATCCTGAGTAAGACCATAATAAGTTTCTCCAATGAGAAGTCTGCTTGTTGCATTTACTTCCCAGCATCTCCTTTTTAGCAGTTATTCTAAGAAATTACCTAGGAAGTACTGAGCTATAAATAACATTCTTTTCCACTTAGCATAGAGGAAGAGGGAAGAAGGTGTAGATGTTTAAATGAGTGGTCTGATACTGAAGAAGGTCAAGCCAAGCTGTGAGAGCTGGCTGTATTTAATTAGGAACAGACAGCTGACAATTTATGAGTGGTACATGCAGGCCATCTTTAGCTCACTGAGTAGCTCTTGTATTTGCTCAAATTGGCAAGTACAGTATTCCTTTTACCATCCCATAACATGCATCCCTTTCCCATTTATGTGCACAGGCACAGAAACTGAACAATGAAAGTACACCCTAAGTAACGTGAATGATGGGATTGCACTGTGAAGAAATAATAACCATCAGAATATCTAGTAAGTATATTTCCATGGGCATTTGTGCACATTCTCTATTTCAACTACTAATATTGTACTCATGAAATTCCAGGGAGCAGTAGTAAAACATGTAGTCTTGGTTTAATGTGAGCTAAAGCTTGAAGGTCATGCAGTGTTTCCAACTGATGTATTCAATGTTAATAAATACAGGGATATTATAATGGTACCCTTCAAGCTACTGATGACCAACCTCTTCAGAGACTGTCACTGATGTCTTGTGTCTGTGTTCTGTCCAAGTGTCAGATTTCTTAAGACAGATTGTTCATCTGTCTGTATTTCAGGAAATTTATAGGCAATTGGACTAAAAAGATAGAATCTAGACATGCAAACTATTTCAGGTGAAGAAAGGTCTCAGTGGGAAGTTCAGAAAAGAAATAATAGTTATCAGTATTTCCTTTGACTAGGTGCTATAACCTTCATATGCCCTGTGGAGCATATTTCAGTGAGCCACTTCAAGGGAAAAATAACACAGGAAGCTGACTGAATAATGCATATGTCAGATTCTCTTTCTATTTTTGTTTACCTTATTTGGAACAGAAAATAATGAGTTGAAGGGACAGGGGAGATTGGTACTGCAGGGAAACTGAGAGAAATGTTAAATGACAGTAAAGTATATAAGTTTTATGCATGTATATTATATATTAATAACATGTAATCAGTGAGCATAGAGGAATTTTTAAAAGCTATTCAGTAAGTTATTAGTTGAATGTATTATTTAGGTGAACATGCATGTGAATGTGATCTGTAGAAGTTTCTATCACTCATAAAATTATAGGTCCAAAAAAGTGAAATTCCTATGGTAAGATATCAGAAGAGATCAGTCCTGAAAATCATACACATTA